>NC_134357.1:91915860-92215860 GCF_048569485.1 Anomaloglossus baeobatrachus
GCAGAGCCGGGCAGCGTGCACATAGCAGAGCCGGGCAGCGTGCACATAGCAGAGCCGGGCAGCGTGCACATGAGAGAGAGAGAGAGAGAGAGAGACCGACCGACCCTGTCCCTGTACCGGGCATGCTCAGTAGAGAATCAGGATCCTGTTATAACGCAACTGAACGACTTTTGGTAGGCAGGATCCAGCACTCATTGACATGCATTGCAGCTCGCGGCGCAATGTCAAGGATCCTGTGACATACGTTAATTTGACAAAGCCAAAAAACGCTACATGTTGCGTTTTTGAAACATGTTAAATTAACGCAAAATGACGGATCCTGCATCTAACGGACGCAAACGAATGCAAACGGAAGTGGACGTGAGTCCATTGAAAATGCATTAAACACAAAACGGATTTGCACAGGATCCGTACTTCCGTTAAAAAAACGTTTTCAACGGATGTTAAAAAGACGTAGTGTGAAACCAGCCTTAGCCTGTTATGTGAGCATGTTCTATCAATGTCTATTAATATTGACAGTCACTTATGGTTTTATGAAAAGTCAATTCCAAAGGGAATAAAGGCCCCATGCGCACGCTGCAGTTCTTGAGTTTTTGGTACAGTTTTGTGGTGACTAAACAACATACTTTTTCTTGCCCAGCAAAGTCAATGAGATTTCAGATTTACGGTGTGCATGTTTTTATTTTGGACAATAAAACTTCAGCATGTCAATTCTTTTTGCGTTTTCCCCCCATTGGTGTTATAAAAAAAAAACACCCACAAAACGCATCAAAAACACATGTTTCTTTAATGCGTTTTTGTGACCACAGGGTACAATTTTCCTGGCAGGGCGCGGTTTCACTGGGGATAGTGAAAGGGATCCGTCGGCTTGTCAGGGTTGTGAGCAAGTGGGGTGTGGTGCACTGCGCACTCTGTCTCCCTCCCTGTGGACAGGGGATGTCAGTGTAACCCTGCGCCAAGCTGACCTTAAATACCCCTTGGAAGTGCAAAACGTAACATGCTGGCGGGAGTGACTAGGTCGTATCGTGTGGCTATGACGTATTAGGCCATGTGGCCACGGGACTCCGTACCCGCGGATTTTATTGCGGAAAACCTGTGGATTTATCTGGATTTTCTAGATAAATCCACAGGTTTTTGTAAGTACAGAACACGCCCCATGTTATCCTATGGGATGAGGAGTTTCTGTGTCCATGCTGCGGTATGTGCAGCTGCGGATGTCCCGCAGCCGCACATAACTGCACGTCAATCATTCCTGTGGAAATTCTGGCCCTCCACTATTGAGATGAGGGACTTCCGCAGGTAAGGCGCACGAATGTCTGCAGGTTTACCGCAGCTATTTCGTTGGAATCCCTCAGGTATGTATAGCTGCAGATTCCAGGGATCAGCTGCGGGAAAGCTGAGGTCGTACCTGTGAATATATCTGCGGGTGCGAGCTCCCGTGGGTACATAGACTTAGAGACGTCAGGGTAGGGCTGTGAGAAGCAGTTTCGTCACACATTGGTGACAGCGGTGGGATGTCTACGTGACTACACTGTTCATCACAGGGATCAAGTTTACAGAGTGCTAAAAACCATCAACTTCATTAGGAGTAGTCTGATATCTGTAGAGTCAGGGTTGAAGTACCCCAAATAAATGAGTTCAGACCACCCCTCATGAGAATACAATGCATGACCAGGTGTGGTCAGTTAGAAGGAGGTTAAGAGAAATTACTGCTATATGACATAGGATATGCATATAGTGCTTACCTAGCATAGAACAGTGCTGTACCCATGGACTTCCCCATATGAGAGTTTCGCATAAGCTTTTTCAAGGGTCACCAAAACAAATTTCAAAGTGGCCAGGGTGGTTTTACTCATACAGCTTGATAAGTGGCACATTGGGAGGGGGGGGGGGGGGCAGTTAAGAAAAAGAAGTAGGGGCAGAAGCCAAAAATGTGTGCCCCAATGGAACTTTATGCCCTAGTGCTTCCTCCCACAGACCCCACTGGATACCTCTCCTCCAACTAATACCCAGATGTCAATTTATTAGCAGAAAAAAAGCTCCAGAATTATTGCTTTATACAGAACACAAGTATGCAAACAAATTCAGACAAGGTGACGTCTTCTCAAAAAGGTTTCAATTCCAATGATTAGAAACTTTTGCTACACTTCTTAAATTGTATCCTGCAGACCACCTGCTTTCCACAAAGTACTTATTTCTACATTACTAGGAAGATGGTGTCTGCAGACATATTCCAACCACATACTTTCCCCTTTCGACTGTATTTGCTTACATTTGTCTTAAAATAAGCATGAACTAGAGTATACTCCGCGAAGTTAAGCGTGAAATGGAAACACAATGTGTAATGTTCAATAGTAAATGTGAAATATTCGTCAATTCGCCACTTCAACATATGGAACAGTTTGAGATAGTGTATTAATGTATATAAAGTCACTTATGGCTTATAAATGGTTTGTGTACAATTTGCAGCCAGATGTCTGGGCCAACAGGAAGCAGAGTCACAAATCATCGTGTGTGACATAACGAGGATTATCCAATGTGGAGGAAAACAGTTTTACAAATTAGTTTTCCACTTAATAATTTCTTAAGTTTTATACTAAACACCAGCCTTAAAAGGTTCTAGTCAAATGAACGGTTATAACTAAGTATTTTTGGGGGGGGCGGTGGTGGTTGGGGGAGAGAAGTGTTTATAATACACATATACAAAAGTTAAATAACTGTAGGATAAGCCATTTAAAGGAATTGTCCATTACTGGTCAAGCCCTGCTTAAATCACTTTAGTGTCCCATAAGAAATTAATACAATCGATATGCCTTAGTCCCTGATATGCAAGCGCCACTATACAATAAGAGGCAGGAGACATTGTTGTGTCACATGTCTGCAGGAGCCAATCATTTGCTGCAGCCCGACAGTATTCCATCAGAGCAGATATCCGCTCTGTAATAAAGGCTGCAGCCACTCAGCCTTGTGGATTGAGATAAGCTGCGAGGCCTTTCTTTCCTGGTATTAAAAGAAAATTTCCCACTTTTTCTACTCTGCAGCAAGGAAAAAATAAGCAGCATGTGAATGAAATTACAAAAATCAATTCTCTTTTCCGGGTACCTGTAAAATGCTGCACTTCCACAACAAAAGCAAGCAGGAAAACGAGCAGGATGTGAACAATATATTAAAGGGAAGGAGGCTGTCCGCCAAAATCTTGCGATACATGACCCTATCCATTCTCCCTTCAATACGGTGCAGATGTCCGTGTTGCCTTTGAAGAAAAGCACCCCCCAAAGTATGATATTTCCACCCCAAGATTCACATTTGGGATGGTGTTCTTGGGGTTGTACTCATCCTTCCTCCAAACACTGGGAAGTGGAATGGATACCAAAAAGTTCTATTTTGCTCTCATGTGACCACATTGCTCCTCTGGATCATCCTGATTGTCATTTGCAAACTTCAAATGGGCCTGGACATGTGCTGGTGTGAGCAGGGGGACCTTGCGTACCATGCAGAATTTTAATCCATGACAACATAGTGTGTTACTAACTAATATTTGAGACTGTGGTCCCAGATCTCTTCAGATAACCGATTAGGTACTCATGTGTAGTTCTGGGCTCATTCCTGACCTTTCTCAGAATCATCCTTACACCACGAGGTGAGATTTTGCATGGAGCCCCATACCAAGATTGATGGTCACCTTGTGTTTCTTCCATTTTCTAATAATTGTGCCAACAGTTGTTGTCTTCTCACCAAGCTGCTTGCTTATTATCCTGTAGCCTATCCCAGTTTGTGCAGGTCTACAATTTTGTCCCTGGTGTCCTAAAGCTACATGCGCACAATGTGTTTGTCGAGTTTTTTGGCGCAGTTTTGTGGTCAGTACTTTGACATTTGACTTCCCAGCAAAGTCTACGAGAAGTCAGATTTGCTGTGCGCACGTTGCAGTTTGTCAGCTTTTGTTTTTTTGACAAAAGGTTGTGACAAAAGCAACATGTTCATTCTTTTTGCGTTTTTGTCAACATTTGTCACCCATTGAAATCAATGAGGGCATGAAAAACGTAAGGAAAAACGCATGCTATCAATTTGGTGCATTTTACCTGCATTTTTGGCATAAAAAACGCACCTACATAACAAGCGTTTAAGACATTTCCAGGCTCTCTGTGGCAAGATGCAATGTGTGTGCAGAAGAAAAAAAAAAAAAAAAAAAAACTGCAGCGTGTGCATGTAGCCTTACACAGCTCTTTGCCCTTGGCCATGGTGAAGTGGTTGGAGTGTGATTTGAGCTGGTTATCTGTATAAAAGACACTTGTCCACACTCCATGAGTGCAGAGTAGGAGGATTTCTTGAAGGGGAAAAAAAAAAAAAAAAAAAACGGTCTGAGAATTCTTGCTGGTTGGTCGGTGATCAAATACTTTTTTCAGGCAATAAAATGTAAATTATTTACAAATCATGGAATGATTTTTTTTTTGGGGGGGGAGGGATTCTGTGTCACAGTTGAAGTGTACCTATGCTAAAAATTACAGACCTCTCCATTCTCTAAGTGGGAAAATTTGCAAAATTGGCATTGTATCAAATGCTCATTTCCCTCACTGTTCATCATGGAGGGAAGGGGCTGTTAGACTGATGTCCTGTACAGGGGACAATTGCTGTGAGTGTCCGCCTGTGTATGTAAATTGAAGTGCCCCTTTAAAAAGGGAACCTGTCAGGTGCAATATGCACCCAGAACCACGAGCAGTTCTGGGTGCATATTGCTAATCTCTGCCTAACCGCCCTTTTATACACTAGCATAGATAAAGAGATCTTTGAAGAAAGTTTTTGTAAATATCTTTTCTTATGCTAATGAGCCCGGGGACTAGTCCCAAGGGCGTTTCTCCCCTTAGCTAGTCGGCCCACATAGCATTATAGTACGCACACAGGGGCATGGTAACATGCTAATGAATACGCAGCGACGCTGCACATACCTCACTGTTTATGGCGGCCGGCGGAGGATGGATGCGCAGTGCGTATGATCCAGAGTACCTGAGGCTTCAGATCATGCACACTAAACTTATGTCAGGTGTAAATCTTCCTGGCTTCAGTGAGGTACAGTGCGCATTACTGGAAGTGCTGTGGACTCCGCATCATGCCCAGTGCGCAGCCATCCTCCGCTGGCCGCCATAAACAGCAAGGTATATATTGCTGCGTATTCATTAGCATGTTAGTATGCCCACAGGGGCGTGCTACCATGCTATGTGGGCTGACTAGCTAAGGGGAGAATCGCCCTTGGGACTAGTCCTAGCTCTCATTAGCATAAGATACAAAAGTCTTTAGAAATACTTTTTCAAAAGAAAATACTTTTTCAAAAGATCTCTATCTAGGCTAATGTATACAGGGACGGTTAGGCAGGGATTAGCAATATACACCCAGAACTGCTCGTGGTTCTGGTGCATATTTGACCTGACAGGTTCCCTTTAAGTAAAAAATAGTGAATACTTATCAATTCTGTCTAGTATTTCCAGTCTTGCTCCACGATAGACCCAGTCACCACTCGGCTCTTGCACACGGCTGTACATTTGGAGTATATAACAGTGAATCAATGTTCTGCTGTTTATACAGTGGAGATGAACATAATTCATCTGCGCAAACCCCCCCCCATATCTGACAGATGACAAAAAAAAAAGTTACATAAGCAATAACTATGGCGAGATTAGCCTAGAATAATAGGGAAATGTGCAGAAAACCTCTGCCTTTCTTCACACATGGATGGGCTGCGTGTTTTACTAACATTTATTTTTTTGTTTTATGGTCGTTCCTAGAGAGACCCGGAGGACTACACAGGTTTGATACACCGCAGACCCACGGTGAAGGCAATTCTATTAAATCACCGGATTATACACACACAAAAGGACAGAACTGTGGTTGTCCGGATGAACGGGATACAAGGAGATCTTTAACTTTGTAGACAAGTTGTGTCCAATAATGTAAACCTTTTAGAATAGATTACCCAAGAGCACACAAGCTGAAAGGGTACAACACTGGACCTAAACTTTTACAGTCTACAGATGAAATATGTGGACTTGTCCCATGTTTAGCTTTTATGATTTTAGTAAATACTTGTAAGTTACCATTTTCTGAGCAAGCAATACAACTCTTGTTGTTTTTCTATTAAACCTTCTGGAAATGTATAAATAACTGCATGTACCCATTTTCTATAAAAGTAGGTGCCCCTACTCATTGGCATAGTCAGCATAGCTTGGTAAGGGTCAATGGCAGACACTGCAACTCATTATTGGGAAATCTAAAAGATGGAGATTAATGAATTAATCTCCAAGAATTATAGCAAAGGAAATAAACGCAATCACACATACATAAGGGGCAACATGTCACCATGTGGAGGAGTGACAATCAAAGTGTAAGGAGACTAAAGGCCCCATTACACGCAGCGACATATCTAATGATATATCGCAGGGGTCACGGATTTCATGACGCACATCCGGCATAGTTAGCGACGTCGTTGTGTGTGACACCAACGAGCGACCGTTAATGATGAGAAATACTCACATCGTCCATCGTTGACACGTCGTTCCTTTTCAAAAAATCGTTGATTGTTGAGGACGCAGGTTGTTCGTCGTCTCTGAGCCAGCACACATCTGTGTGTATGACACCTCGGGAACGACGAACTACAGCTCACCTGCGCCCGCCGGCAATGAGGAAGAAGGTGGGCGGGATTTCACGCCCGCTCATCTCCGCCCCTCCGCTTCTATTGGGCGGCCGCTTAGTGACGCCGCACAAACCGCCCCCTAAGAAAGGAGGCTGTTCGCCGGCCACAGCGACGTCGCTAGGCAGGTAAGTACGTGTGACAGCTCATATCAATATGGTGTGCCACGGACAGCGATTTGCCCGTGACGCACAAATGACGGGGGCGGGTACGCTCGCTAGCGATATCACTGCGTGTAAAGCCCCCTTTAGAGGCCATGTAATGCTCCTCTGGGAAAGGCAAAGCTTGTTAGAAAAAAAAAAAAAAAAAAAAAAAAAGGGTCGATAATGACTTTTAGGATTGCTACTTACAATAGGTGGCTCTAGAGTTCAAGTCTTGCACACTGAAGAGACAATCTGCATATTTAACTTCTCAGAGGAGCATAAGGGCTCACTCACACTTGCGCTATTTTGACGCAAACGGAATCCGTCACTAATGTAGTACAGTTCAGTGGAAGCGCGACATCGTGTGGACACAAGCTGATACTGCATGACACACACACGCGCCATAGTAACGCGCTTCCAATGTAAATAAATGAACTGTGTACTACATTAGTGACTGATTCCATTTGCGTCAAAATAGCGCAAGTGTGAAACTAGCCTTAGATGGTCTATAAATGTCTCCTTACACTAGCAGGTAGCTCTTCACAAGGAGAGGTTACCCATTAGACTCCAGTTGAAAGGTCTCTCATACAGCCAAATCACATTTCATGCTTTGCATTAACCCCATCACCCCCAGGCAATTTTCTGTTTTTCGGTTTGTGGGTTTTTTGCTCCCCTTCTCCCAAGAGCCGTAACTTTTTTATTTTTCCATCAATCTTGCCATATAAGGACTTATTTTTTTTGCAGGACAAGTTGTACTTTTAAATGAAACCATGAGTTTTACCATATAGTGTACTGGAAAATAGCAAAAATTATTTTATTCACAGTGTTCATTGTATGGTAAAACTGACATGTTGGTGCGATGCCTCAGATGTTCTAAAAATTCACAAGTTTGTGAAGAAAAAAAAAAAAAATGCTGCACTTTGCGCCATATTCCAAAACCCGTAGTGTTCTCATTTTTCGGAATCTATATTTTAGTGACTGCTTATTTTTTGTGTCTCTTAGCGGTTGGAATTTGTTTGCTGCTACGCAGTTTATCAGATTAATTGATTTTATATTTTGATAGCTCGGGCATTTCTGAACGCTGAGATACCAAATGTGTGTAGATTTTTTATTTTCTTAACCCTTTAATTTTCAGTGGGGTGAATGGGGGGGGGGGGGTGATTTATACTTTTAGATTACATTTTTTAAAACTTTATTATTTTATTTTACTAGTCCCCTTACGGGACTAGAAGGATCAGCAGTCTGATTGCTTGTACATTTCTGTAGATCACAGCTGCATTGCTCTAATTTGCTGAAATGCTGCTCTTCCCTCACACACACAGCACTCTGCCAGGTGTAAAAGGAAACCATCGGCTCCACATGATCATGTCACGTGACTTCAGATAGAGATGGGTGGGTGAGTATTTACCGCAGCTGGCATTTTTCACCGCGCAATGTAAGGGATTAACAGGTGGGGGTGGATCGTGGATCCACTCATGCATGTTAGGCAAACATGTCAGCTGTTCAAATCAGCTGACATGTGCGGGGATCACAGCAGGCTGCCAGCAGGCAGCCAGGGGAGGTGAAAGGGGGGGGGGGGGGATTAGGATTACCCTGACATGATCCATGATGTACCCAGTATGTCATGTGTTGAAGAGGTTAAGGAGGGCAACACCCCCAAAACACATGTGGGTAGGGGGGGGGCGGGATGCAAGAAAAACAACTCAACAGATAGGAATATGTTGATTGAAGGTGCGGTGCACAGAAGTCCCAGACTGGATTCTGGGTGAACAAAGAGCAACAACAAGGATGGTTTCCACTAGCTGAAAAAAATATATATATGAGGAGTTAAAAACGTACCATGCTTAAAATGAAATGCCATTTTAAAAAACACATCAGCATAAAGACCACACAAGGCCTATGCGTTTCCAGCTCCAGGCTCTGTCTTTGATAAAAGGCTAAAGGCCACGTCTCACTAAGCAACATCGCTAGCAACATCGCTGCTGAGGCACGACTTTTGTGACGTAGCAGCGATGTTGCTACCGATGTTGCTGTGTGTGACATCCAGCAACAACCTGGCCCCTGCTGTGAGGTCGCTGGTTGTTGCTGAATGTCCTGGACCATTTTTTAGTTGTTGCTCTCCCGCTGTGAAGCACACATTGCTGTATGTGATAGCCAGAGAGCAACAACTGAATGTGCAGTGAGCAGGGAGACTGCTTCTGCGGATGCTGGTAACCAATGTAAATATCGGGTAACGAAGAAGCCCTTTCTTTGGTTACCAGATATTTACCTTCGATACCAGCGTCCGCCGCTCTCACGCTGTCAGTGCCGGCTCCCTGCATACATAGCCAGACTACACATCAGGTAATTAACCCGATGTGCACTCTGGCTAGGAGTGCAGGGAGCCAGCGCTAAGCGGTGTGCACTGGTAACAAAAGGTAAATATCGGTTTGGTTACCCGATATTTACCTTAGTTACCAAGCGCAGCATCGCTTCCACGCGTCGCTGCTGGCTGGGGGCTGGTCACTGGTTGCTGGTGAGATCTGCCTGTTTGACAGCTCACCAGCAACCCGTGTAGCGACGCTCCAGCGATCCCTGACAGGTCAGGTTGCTGGTGGGATCGCTGAAACGTCGCTTAGTGTGACGGTACCTTAAGAGCCTTGAGCTCGTAGACCTTGTGGTGTCTTTAAAATGAAATAGTAAAAACACATACAGGCATAAAGACAACACAAGGTCTATGCATTTAAAGCTCCAGACTCCAAAGTCAAAGAGAGCCTGGAGCTCCAAACGCACAGATCTTGTGTTGTCTCTATGCCTGTATATGTTTTTTTCTACTTTTTTTATTTTAATCATGGAATAAAAATGTATGTTTTTAACTCCCCCTATATATTTTTTTGTGGCTGCTGGAAACCATCCTTGTTACCCCAAAAACACATCTGCAAATTGATATTCTAGTTTGGCTTTTGCAAAGTCATGTGGCAAGGCTCAAAGGGGTTCTATTGACTTTTAGGATTGCTTCTTCCAATAGATGGCGCTAGAGTTCTTCTCTAAACACTAGCACTTTGATGGTCCTAAGAAATCATTCATTTTCCCATTTACTTTTCACTTAAGTGCACCCTTGTCTTTCAGCAAGATGCCTTAGCATTACTAAAACTGCTCTCCATCGCTGTACAGTTTCCTATAAGTCTAAGGCTGCTTTCACACATCTGGCTGTAGCTGTGCGGCACAATTCGGCGCTCTGCTGAAAAAACTAAACCATTTTTTTTTTGCCGCCTGTTTCGTTTTTTTCCAGCATTGACTTGCATTGGCGCTGCATTGTGCCGCATGGGCTTGCGTTCCGTCCGTTTTTTGCCGCATGAGGCAGATTTAGCCAATGCGGCAACCGGATGGAACGTTCCCTGGCACGTTTTTTTGCTCCGGCAAAAAAAAAAAAACAAAAAAAACGCATCGCGCCGTATCCAGCCGATGCGGCGCATTTTTCAATGCATCCCTATGGACGCCGGATGCGGCAAAAACCGCATCCGGCCGCCGCATGCGGTTTTGTCCACTGCGCATGCTCAGTAGCATGCCGCAAGCGGCAAAAACCGGACGAGCCGCATGTAAAAAACTTATGCAAAGGATGCGGTGTTTTCACCACATCCGTTGCATAGGTTTCACAGCCGGATTGAGCCGCATGGCTCAAACCGGATGTGTGAAAGCAGCCTAAGCAGACTAGACTCTGCCCCTCCACTAGGCAAAAAAAGAAAGCACTCAATTATACCAATGTTTTTAAAGTGAACATGTCATGTCCCCAAACGCTATTAACTTGTAGATTTACCCCATATCTCTAGGTTAATCGTATTTTAAAGCAGCCCCGCGACGGCACTGTAAGCACTGCTACCGGGAGGAGTTACACGAGATTCCTCCTTATCGCCTCTAGCATGCGGTCATATAGGCGCAGCCGGGCAACTTCAAATCACTGCACAGTACATCGATCCAATAGAAGAGGAAATCGGATATATGACGCGCTAACACCACGGAATCCGAAATTAATATAATTCCTTTATTGTTTGTACAGGTTGACGCTTTTCTAAAACATATCGACCTGTACAAAGGAATTATATTAATTTTAAATTCCGTGGTGTTAGCGCGGCATATACCCGATTTCCACTTCTATTAGATCTATGTCTCATACCTCGGGGCTGCAGCAGATACCATCATTGCATGTGCATATCACGGTTGTGACTGTCACAACCTGAATAGGCGAGTGCGCCTAATTTTTTGTCTATTAATTCCCCTACCGCCGGGTAACACCCTATTGTATTTCTCTGTTCCACAGTATTATGCACAGTACATCGTGAGCGGCTGTAACCATGCCCTAGATCAGGGGTGGGCAATTAAATTTCCCATGGGGCCGCATGAGAAATTGGGATGGTTTTAGAGGGCCAGACTAATATAATTAACTCTGTTCTACACATACATACATACATACATACATACATACATACATACATACATACATATATAATATAATATATATAATATATAATAATATAATATATATAATAATATATACATATATAATATATACATACATATACACATACATACATACACACACACACATACACATATATACATATATATATATATACACATATATATATACACATATATATATACACATATATATATACACATAGATACATACAAACACGCATATATACTGTGTGTGTATATAATATATATACACATACACACAATGTATACATACACACACAATCCCTATATACTACATCACTACACCCACCACATACTACACTTGTAATATACATCACTATACACTACACCTGTAATAAACTACACCTCTATATACTATACCCCTATATACACAATGATACTACACCACTACACCCCATATACACCTGTAATATACTACACCACTACACCCCTATATACACCTGTATTATACTACACCAGTACACCCCTAAATACACCTGTAATGTACTACACCACTACACCTGTATTATACTACACCACTACACCCCTATATACACCTGTATTATACTACACCACTACACCCCATATACACCTGTAATATACTACACCACTACACCCCTATATACACCTGTAATATACTACACCCCTATATACACCTGTATTATACTACACCCCTATATACACCTCTAATATACTACACCACTACACCCCTATATACACCTGTATTATACTACACCACTACACCCCTATATACACCTGTAATATACTACACCACTACACCCCTATATACACCTGTATTATACTACACCACTACACCCCTATATACACACCTGTAATATACTACACCACTACACCTGTATTATACTACACCACTACACCCCTATATACACCTGTAATATACTACACCACACCACTACACCCCTATATACACCTGTATTATACTACACCACTACACCCCATATACACCTGTATTATACAGGTGTATATAGGGGTGTAGTGGTGTAGTATAATACAGGTGTACATAGGGGTGTAGAATTATATTACACACCTATATACACCTGTATTATACTACACCACTACACCCCCCTCCCCCCCCCCCGCCCCCATTGTCCCCGCAGGTTACTAGAAGTAACCACACACCTCTCTTATCGTCCCCGTCCTCAGGCACCTCCGTATGAGCCCCCCCGCTGAGCAGCTTCTCCTTCACATGGCCAGGCTGCGCCGATGCTGTTTTCTTAGGAGCCCCCGCCGCTGCCTCTCTCCGTACCAGCCCCCGCCTCTGCAGCTTCTTCTCCTGCCAGGCGGGAACTTTTCAAATGACACACGCGCGCCGTACTGACGATATCAGGGCGCGCGTGTGTCACAGAGAAAAGTGTCGGGCAGGGAACAGAGGAGAGATTCCTGCGTTCCGCTGCTGCACTGTGCGGCGCGGCAAGATCTGTCCTCTGTTCCCTGCACGCCAGCACGCAGCGTGTGATGAGGGCAATCTGACCACGCGCCTCCCAGAGCCTGGAGCTCCGGACAACAGGTCAGATTGCCCTCATCAGTGACCGGTCAGCAAGGATGCCCTGAACCGGGCGGGCTGGTCACAGAGAGTAGGCGGACTGGATGTGGCCCGCGGGC
The DNA here is from genome assembly GCF_048569485.1 of Anomaloglossus baeobatrachus. Lineage (NCBI taxonomy): Eukaryota > Metazoa > Chordata > Amphibia > Anura > Aromobatidae > Anomaloglossus > Anomaloglossus baeobatrachus. The sequence continues at coordinate 91,928,764 of NC_134357.1, forward strand.
CGCCCCTTGACCAGGTCTGCCCTAGATTAAGTTGGCTCTGCAGCACATCAGTGGAGAGACAGCTGTTAGTCAATGTCCCAGGGTGGGATTACAGTTCATCAGTCTAGCATTAGGGGTACTCCTCACATACCGAGATCGCTAACAAGATCGCTGCTGAGTCACAGGTTTTGTGACGTACCAGTGACATCAGTGATCTCACTGTGTGTGACACTAAAGCAGTGACCTGGCCCCTGCTGTGAAATTGCTGATCGTTACACACTGTTCTGGTTCATTTTTTGCTCGTTTGTCTCCCGCTGTGCAGCACACATCGGCGTGTTTGATGGTGGGAGACCAACGAGCACCGACTCTAAGTGGTGTACGCTGGTAACCAGAGTAAAATATCGGGTAACTAAGCAAAGCGCTTTGCTACGTTACCCGATATTTACCCTGACTACATGTGCAGGGAGCCAGCGCTAAGCGGTGTACACTAGTAACCAAGGTAAATATCAGGTAACTAAGCAAAGCATTTTGCTTAGTTACCCGATATTTATCTTGGTTACCAAGTGCAGAGTCGCTGGTGGCTGGTCGCTGGTGAGATCTGCCTGATTGACAGCTCACTAGCGACCATGTATCGACACCAGCGTTCCTGACCAGGTCATACTGTGGTCGGAATCGCTGGTACATCGTTTAGTGAGACGGTACCCTTAGGCCTAGGGTCTCTTGTTAGGTTTTATATTTACACAATCCTGGAAAAAGAAATTAACGCTACAAGGTGGATTTACCCAACAGGATTTCTGTGTAATTAAAGTATTCTTAAACTCAGTAAATTGCCCTTTGCATTCGCTCAAGAAACTCTACAAAACACTTCCTTTAGTTACAGAAAAAATAAAAAAAACCTTCTCTTAAACAGTTCACCCTGTATGAGATTCTTTCCTGGCCACCCAGTGGTTAAATGTAGCATTACATTCATACACATGAATTAGAAACATCTGCAGCACATTGTTAAAAGCTTATGAATCATCAAAAAAAAATAAAAAAAAGTGAAGAAAAAAAAAAAGAAATAGTGAAGTGATGAATGTTTATATCCAAGCTTTATTCTTTGTGGGACAGACTCATTTAAAGAAAATATATATACACACCAAGGTTATTTGGCTTGTTAAAGTAAGAGTCTGAGATGCATCGTTTAGGAAGCTGATGTTACCCGAGAAGAACACGAAAATAATACCTCCTATGTCTGGCACCCATGTTAATAAAGGAGAGGATTCAGGAACGCACAGCAAGAGATTGGAAGTCAAATGGTCATGAATTTTCAACGACAGCGCTTTACTGCAATGAAAACACGGTAGCAAAACAAGAGTACAAACGCAGGCAGCGTCTCAAAGAGAAGTCCAGCGGAAGGGACAAAAAGGCAACATTTGCAGTATCCAAACCTCTCACCTTTTGAAAGAAATCTTCACCGCTTTTGCCTTTTCCTTCTGCTGCTGCTGTAAAATAAAAGAAAAAACAGCCATTTTAGTACGATATGATCAGGAACATACAGTAACAACCTGAAAAGCAGTGTAGAGAAAACAAGTACAATCATTTGACACACCCCAAATTGTGAAGATCCAAAAGGCCAGCATTCTTGACTAATTTAAAAGTGGCGTTAAAGAGAATCTGTCAGAAGGTTTTTGCTATGTAATTAGACAGCATGCGTACAGTCTTACACTGTGTGCGGTTTACTTGCAATGATTGTTTTAGCACCAGGAGATAATCATTGCTGCACTATACTGCCTCATGCTTGGTAGGGCGACACATCCCTCCTGTGATTAGCAGCTCACAGTTAATAGACAATGTGTTCAAGTAGAAAATAGAATAAAGGGACCACACAATCCACATGCCAAGTGATACTTCTTTTATTCCAAAAGGTGCAGCATAAAAAGCAGGGAGGGAGCTGGGTGCAGGCTCCTCCAAGGGACAACGACCGTTTCGCGTTTGTGTACGCTTCGACTGGTCCCTACCAAAATCGTTTAAAAACGGTGATAGTTGACACGTCGCTCATTTCCTTAATGTCGTTGCTGCTGCCGGTACGATGTTGTTCGTCATTCCTGCGGCACCACACATTGCTATGTGTGACACCGCGGGAGCGACGAACATCTCCTTACCTGCCTCCACCGGCAATGCAGAAGGAAGGAGGTGAGTGGGATGTTACGTCCTGCTCATCTCCGCCTCTCCGCTTCTATTGGACGGCTGCTTAGTGACGCGGCAGTGACGTCGCTATGACGCCGAACGCCCCTCCCCCTTGAAGGAGGGAATGTTCGGCGGTCATAGAGACGTCGCTGCACAGATATGTGCGTGTGACGCTGCTGTAGCGATAATGTTAGCTACGGCAGCGATCACACTATATCGCACGTACGACGGGGGCGGGTGCTATCGCGCTCGACATTGCTAGCCGATGCTAGCGATGTTGCAGCGTGTAAAGCACCCTTAAGTCAATAACTTCTGATAACTCATCACTGCGCAGGTACAGATGTGAATATACCATTCTCTGAATCTTTGGCACATCAAATGTATTCCTTAGACACCCACTTGGCTCCTATTAAACTCTTACTTTTTCAAAAGAAAAGTAGTCGGCTTTATTAGAAATTTCATCCAAGTATTCCTTCAATTGTGTGCCATATTTGCCATCAGTTTTAGTCATTGGGAGAACTATTGAATTACTAACATACGCTCCAATGAAAATATCTACTGGTTAGAACAGGTGTTAACCATTAACATTAGCGATACTCGAGTTGACTTTCTTAATTACAAAAGAAAGCATGTGCAGAGGTGGATTTCATCACAAACTATAAAATGGGACTTAAACTTTTGTGAACGTAAAATGTGAATGTAAAAAAGGAAAATAAATTGTATTGCAAAAATTGTTGCATTGGCTGATGGCTATACTGAACAGAAAACACTGAATGGCACACCTATTTAGTAAGGCCTTGTGGACACGGCTGAACTATGGAGCATTTCAACAAAGACAATATGAACAATACAAGTACATCATTAAATTAAAATATCAAAAAATTAATTTCAGTAATTCAATACAAAAAGGGAAACGCATACATTATATATAGTCATTACACAGTGATTTCAAGTGTTAATTTCTGTTCATGTTGATTATGGCTTAGAGCCAATGAAAACCCAAAAGTCATCTCACAAAATCAGAATTACCATAAAAAACACCTGCAAAGGCTTCCTAAGCTTTTAAAATGGTCCCTTAGTCTGGTCCAGTAGGCTACCCAATCATAGGGAAGACTGCCGACTTGACAGATGTACAGAAGGCAGTCATTGACACACTCCACAAGGAGGGTAAGCCACAAAAGGTCTTTTTTAAACTAGCTGACTGTTCCCATTAATATGCTTGGATACAGCATCTGTGAAGTTAAGTGGACGGAAAAATAAAGTGTCATAGAAAACGTTGCACAAGCAACCGTGATAACAGCAGCCTTGATAACAATCCTATCAAAAGGCCATTCAAGTATTTGAGAGATTCACAAGGAGTGGGCTGCTGCTGGAGTCAGTGCTTCAAGATCCACCACACACGGACATATCCAGGACATGGACTACAAGTGTCGCATTCCTTGTGTCAAGCAACTCATGACCAATAGACAACGCCAGAAGCGTCTTACCTGGGCCAAGGAGAAAAAGAACTGGACTGTTGCTCAGTGGGTGTTTTCAGATGAAGAAGGGAATTTTGTTACTTACCGTAAATTCCTTTTCTTCTAGCTCTTATTGGGAGACCCAGACGATTGGGGTATAGCTACTGCCCTCTGGAGGCCACACAAAGCACTACATCAAAAGTGCAAGGCCCCTCCTCCTCTGGCTATACCCCCCCCGTGGTATCACGGGTTCTCCAGTTTTAGTGCCAAAGCAAGAAGGAGGAAGCCAATAACTGGTTTAAACAAATTAACTCCGAATAACATCGGAGAACTGAAAAACCGTTCAACATGAACAACATGTGTACCCGCAAACAACAAAAAAACATCCCGAAGGACAACAGGGCGGGTGCTGGGTCTCCCAATAAGAGCTAGAAGAAAAGGAATTTACGGTAAGTAACAAAATTCCCTTCTTCTTCAGCGCTCTATTGGGAGACCCAGACGATTGGGACGTCCAAAAGCTGTCCCTGGGTGGGTAAAGAAATACCTCATGTTAGAGCTGCAAAAACAGCCCTCCCCTACGGGGGTGTCACTGCCGCCTGCAGGACTCTTCTACCTAAGCTGGCATCCGCCGAAGCATAGGTATGCACCTGATAATGCTTGGTGAAAGTGTGCAGACTGGACCAGGTGGCTGCCTGGCACACCTGTTGAGCCGAAGCCTGGTGTCGCAATGCCCAGGACGCACCCACGGCTCTGGTAGAATGGGCCTTCAGCCCTGATGGAACCGGAAGCCCAGCAGAACGGTAGGCTTCAAGAATTGGTTCTTTGATCCATCGAACCAGGGTGGCCTTAGAAGCCTGCGACCCTTTGCGCTTACCAGCGACAAGGACAAAGAGTGCATCCGAACGGCGCAAGGGCGCCGTGCGGGAAATGTAGATTCTGAGTGCTCTCACCAGATCTAACAAATGTAAATCCTTCTCATACCGATGAGCTGCATGAGGACAAAACGAAGGCAAAGAGATATCCTGATTAAGATGAAAAGTGGATACCACCTTCGGGAGAAACTCCTGAATGGGGCTCAGAACTACCTTGTCCTGGTGGAAGACCAGGAAGGGAGCCTTGGATGACGGCGCTGCCAGCTCAGACACTCTCCGAAGAGATGTGATCGCTACCAGAAAAGCCACTTTCTGTGATAGTCTAGAAAGTGAAAACCTCCCTCAGAGGCTCGAAGGGCGGCTTCTGGAGGGCAACTAGTACCCTGTTCAGATCCCATGGATCTAACGGCCGCTTGTACGGGGGTACGATATGGCAAACCCCCTGTAGGAACGTGCGCACCTTAGGAAGGCGTGCCAAACGCCTCTGAAAAAAGACGGATAGCACCGAGACCTGACCTTTAAGGGAGCCGAGCGACAAACCTTTTTTCTAACCCAGATTGCAGGAAAGATAGAAAGGTAGGCAATGCAAATGGCCAGGGAGACACTCCCTGAGCAGAGCACCAGGATAAGAATATCCTCCACGTTCTGTGGTACATCTTAGCAGACGTGGGCTTCCTAGCCTGTCTCATGGTGGCAACGACCCCTTGGGATAATCCTGAAGACGCTAGGATCCAGGACTCAATGGCCACACAGTCAGGTTCAGGGCCGCAGAATTCCGATGGAAAAACGGCCCTTGGAACAGCAAGTCTGGACGGTCTGGTAGTGCCCACGGTTGGCCGACCGTGAGATGCCACAGATCCGGATACCACGCCCTCCTCGGCCAGTCTGGGGCGACGAGTATGACGCGGCTGCAATCGGATCTGATCTTGCGTAGCACTCTGGGCAAGAGTGCCAGAGATGGAAACACATAAGGGAGCCGGAACTGCGACCAATCTTGCACTAAGGCGTCTGCCGCCAGAGCTCTTTGATCGCGAGACCGTGCCATGAAGGTTGGGACCTTGTTGTTGTGCCGGGACGCCATTAGGTCGACGTCCGGCCTTCTCCATCGGCGACAGATTTCCTGAAACACGTCCGGGTGAAGGGACCATTCCCCTGCGTCCATGCCCTGGCGACTGAGGAAGTCTGCTTCCCAATTTTCTACGCCGGGGATGTGAACTGCGGATATGGTGGAGGCCGTGGCTTCCACCCACATCAGAATCCGCCGGACTTCCTGGAAGGCTTGCCGACTGCGTGTCCCCCCTTGGTGGTTGATGTATGCCACCGCTGTGGAGTTGTCCGACTGAATTCGGATCTGCCTTCCTTCCAGCCACTGCTGGAAGGCTAGAAGGGCAAGATACACTGCTCTGATTTCCAGAACATTGATCTGAAGGGTGGACTCCTGCTGAGTCCACGTACCCTGAGCCCTGTGGTGGAGAAAAACTGCTCCCCACCCTGACAGACTCGCATCTGTCGTGACCACCGCCCAAGACGGTGGAGGAAGGATCTTCCCTGTGATAATGAGGTGGGAAGAAGCCACCATTACAGAGAGTCCTTGGCCGTCTGTGAAAGGGATACTTTCCTGTTCAGGGATGTTGACTTCCCGTCCCATTGGCGGAGAATGTCCCATTGAAGTGGACGCAGATGAAACTGCGTAAACGGAACCGCCTCCATTGCCGCCACCATCTTCCCGAGGAAGTGCATGAGGCGTCTTAAGGAGTGCGACTGACCTTGAAGGAGAGTCTGCACCCCAGTCTGTAGTGACCGCTGCTTGTCCAGCGGAAGCTTCACTAGCGCTGAGAGGGTATGAAACTCCTGCCAAGATACGTTAGTGATTGGGTCGGTGACCGGTTTGGCTTTGAGAAGTTGATGAGCCACCCAAACATCTGGAGAGTCTCCAGCGCAACATTCAGGCTGAGTTGGCATGCCTCTTGAGAGGGTGCCCTGCCAAGTAGATCGTCCAAGTAAGGGATCACAGAGTGTCCCTGTGAGTGCAAGACTGCTACCCCTGCCGCCATGACCTTGGTGAACACCCGTGGGGCTGTCGCCAGACCGAATGGCAGAGCTACGCACTGAAGATGGTCGTCACCTATCACGAAACGTAGAAAACATTGGTGCTCTGTAGCAATCGGCACGTGGAGATAAGCATCTTTGATGTCTATTGATGCTAGGAAAATTCCTTGATACATTGAGGCAATGACGGAGCGGAGGGATTCATCCGGAACCGCCTGGCCTCCACGTGCTTGTTGAGCAGTTTTAGGTCCAGAACGGAACGGAAAGAGCCATCCTTTTTTGGCACCACAACCAGATTGGAGAAAAACCGTGTCTTGTTCCTGAAGAGGAACAGGGATTACCACTCCTTCTGCCTGCAGAAGAGCATCGGCTCGGTGGGGAGGTGGGGACGGTCTGAAGAATCGAGTCGGAGGACGAGAACAGAACTCTGTCCTGTGCACGTGGGCACAATGTCCCTCACCCATCGGTCTGTGACCTGTGGCAGCTAAATGTCGCCAAAGGCGAGCGAGTCTGCCATCAACCGTGGATGCGGAGAGATGAGAGAGCTGAGAGTCATGAGGAGACCGCCTTGGTAGCGGTTCCTCCGTCTGCCTTCCTTGGGCGTGATTGAGCCCGGCCGGAAGCTGAGCCCCTCTGAGGCTTTTCAGCCCTTTTGGACGAGGACAAGTGGGACCTGCCCCAGCTTGGGAAGGACCGAAACCTCGACTGTCCTTCCAGGACAGCATCAATAGGGTAAGTCGCAATGCAGACATTGCGAGGTTACGGACGCCCCTGCGGCATAGATGTACATATGCTCAAGACCAGCTGCGCAAGAACAGCTGAAAGCCTAGGGTGCCCATACGGCTGTGAATGCCGGAGCAACCGACACGCCGATAGCCTCATAGACAGATTTCAATCAGAGTCCATCTGTCAGTCAATGGCATCTTTAAGTGAAGTCCCATCTCCACTGCAACTATGGCTCTAGCCGCAAGCCTGGAGATTGGAGAATCCACCTTTGGACCCTGGGTCCAGCGCTTGACCACGTCAGGGGGAAAAGGATAACGTGTATCCTTAATACGTTTGGAGAAAACGCTTATCTGGTAAGCGTGGTGTTCCTGGACTGCTTCTCTGAATTCAGCGTGGCCAGAAAAATACTCAATATACGTTTGAGCTACTGGAATGGGACTTCTCCTGCTGTGAAGCTGACTCCTCCGCTGGGGGAGCTGAGGGAGAAAGATCCAACATTCCATTGATGGACGCTATAGGATCATTCCTTATGGCGTCACCATCCGGTGTATCCGGATTGAGAGCGGTGTCAGGATCAAAGTCCTGATGAGCTACGTCTGCCTCATCATACAGAGAGCCTCCTGGGACCTCCCCCGGAGCCCCGATTTTTATTCCAAATGAGGGTGGCCAGGGAGCAATGAACCAGATTGCGCATGGCCTGTCTGGACTGCAAGCCTCTATCCCATGACAATATATCAGCCGAAACTGCAACTCCGTCCCTGTCCTTGGACAGGGTTGACAGGTGGTTCCTTTGGCCACGTCTAGGAGAGACCCCGGCTGACCAAGTGCTACAGGGAAGCATTGCAGACAATGGGGGTCAGTGCCGTGGAACAGTATCACATGCAGTAAAAACAGCATCGAAAGCCTGTGTTGCTTATATGCTGCTGCCGACTAGCCATCTAGGATTCTAGAGCCAAGAATGGCGACCGTACAGTGCAATGTATTGCATACCAGCACAAGTACAAATGACCACTGCAGCACATGCACTACAAGCAGCATAGAAGCCTGTGCCCTGGCACCCCAGCTCTTCTGCTGCTGTAGACTAGTCATCTAGGGGAATATGGCCCAGAAGAGTGACCATACAGTCATACAAGCACAAGTACAAATGCACACTGCAGCCCATGCAATACAAGCAGCATAGAAAAAAACCTGTGCCCCAGCACCCTTGGTTTTCTGCTGCTGTAGTCTAGCCATTCCAGGAGAATATAGCTGAGACTAGCGACTGTACAGTGCAATGTATAACATAAACACAAATGAGCACCTCAGTCGTGCAATACAAGCAGCCTAGAAAGCCTGTGCCTTAGCACACCTGCTTTCCTGCTGCTGATGTGTCGCTCCCCAAGCGAGCATAAAGCGACCTGTGCAGTTAAAAACAACAGATGTACACACTGCATTATCTGTGGTCAGCACTATGTGTGCCGCTTACCGCCCGCCTATCAGCGGGTGTATGATCGCCCCCGTCCTGCCTGGTTGCTGAAGATCCGAGCTCGGACTTCAGTAATGGCTGCCGGCTTCTTCCCCAGCTCATGTGAGGAGGGGCGGGCCGTGGGCGTGCCCCCAAGGCAGAGCGGGAATCCGGCGCCCGACAGTGTGCAGTGAGAGAGCTGGAGCATGTAAATAAGGCTCCAGCCCTCGGCGCTGCTGATTGCTCAGCGCCTGTCCCCTTCCCTGAGTGACAGGGAGGGGGCGGGAACGAAGCGGCACTAGGCCGCAGAAGCCGGGGACTGTATTTATAAGCGCCGCCGCCGTAAAAGCGCGGTCGGCGCCCAGTCCCCGGCGAACTACAAGTCCCAGCCGCGCCGCCGCTCCCGAAGCGTCCGGCGCGGTAGTTCCCAAAACACAAAGTCACTCAGCAAAGCTGCAGTGACTGTAACCCATTACTGTCCCCGGCGCACTAGCACACCCAGCAAGCCTGGAGTGTGCTGTGCCTGTGTGTACGGGGACACAGAGTACCTGTAATGGTGCAGGGCCATGTCCCTGAACGGTACTCCAGCTCCGTATCCAGCAGGTTCAAATGGGTCTGTGGATGGAGCCCGGCGTCAGAGCTTTGAGGCCGGCAGGATCCCACTTCCACAGAGCCCCTCAGGGGGATGTGGAAGGAAAGCAGCATGTGGGCTCCAGCCTCCGTACCAGCAATAGGTACCTCAACCTTACAACACCATCCAGGGGTGAGAAGGGAGCATGCTGGGGACACTATATGTGTCCTCTTTTCTTCCATCCGAAATAGTCAGCAGCTACTGCTGACTAAAATCTGTGGAGCTATGCGTGGATGTCTGACCTCCTTCGCACACAAAGCTAAAACTGGAGAACCCGTGATACCACGGGGGGGGTATAGCCAGAGGAGGAGGGGCCTTGCACTTTTGATGTAGTGCTTTGTGTGGCCTCCAGAGGGCAGTAGCTATACCCCAATCGTCTGGGTCTCCCAATAGAGCGCTGAAGAAAGTAAATTTTGCATTTCTTTTGAAATCGCAGTCCCAGCGTCTGGAGGAAGAGTGGAGAGGCCACAATCCACACTGCTTGAGGTCTAGTGTGAAGTTTCCATAATCCGTGGTTTGTGGAGCCATGTCACCTGCTGGTGTAGGTCCACTGTGCGTTATCTAGACCAAAATCAGCGCAGCCGTCTACCAAGAAATTTTTTGAAGATTGAAATTTAATTTTCCAGCAGGACTTGGCACCTGGTCACACTGCCAAAACTACCAACACCTGGTTTTGATAACCACCGTATCCCTGTGCTTGATTGGCCAGAAAACTCGTCTGACCTAAACCATCTTCAAGAGGAAGGAGACACCAGACCTAAGGCACACACTGCGTTTTTGGTCCGTTTTTGCTGCAGAAATTTGAGAAAATTCTTGTAACCTTTCTGCAGACATTCCCCAGCCAAACCTATGGCAAAAAAAATTAGCTGTGCGCACACTGCGTTTTTTTCTTAAGAAAATTCTCTGTAGATTTTCTTATGAAAAAGAATGAGCATGTCACTTTTTTTCTGCAGCTAACTGCGTTAGTTACCATAGATAATGGCACAATAACGTAGGGAGCAATCAGCGGTAAAAACGCACCAAATTGCGGTAAAAACGAAAGTGTGTTTTAGGTGCGTTTTTTAACGCAGGTGCGCTAATCCTTCACTCGCAAGACATTTTCTTAAGAAATTTCTTAAGAAAAATCCTTTCTAGTGTGCACATAGCCTAACAATGCAGACGAGCTAAAGGCTGCTATGAAAGCAATCGCGGCTTTCATAACACCTCAGCAGTGCCACAGGCTGATCGCCTCCCTGCCACACTACATTGATGCAGTAATTCATGCAAAAAGGAGCCCCGCCAAAGTATTGAGGCATTTACTGTACATACTTTTCAGTAGGCACCAACATTTATGAGTTTAAACTCATTTTTTCAGTTGGTCTTATATAATATTCTAATTTTCTGAGATAATTACTTCAGGGTTTTGATTGGCTGTAAGCCATAATCAACATTAACAGAAACACTTGAAATAGATCCCTCTGTGTGTAATGACTATATAATATATGTGTTTCCATTTTTTGTATTGAATCACTGAAATACATTAACTTTTTGATGGTATTCTAATATATTGAGATGCACTTGTAAGTGTACAGGGGCCATATAACATACTTCTGTCTCATTCAACTTCAGTGCATATCTCCCCCCCCAATCCCCATCAGATTATTGCAGATTCAAAGAAAAAGAAAAGAAAAAAAATTTAAAAAAAGAATGTCCCAGATTCATTAAAATTGGCGTTTAGTATAGACTAGTGTAAAGTCTGCAGTTGCTATGTGAATCCTTACAGTGCGCACATGGCTCACTATCTGGATTCTCTGGTATGGTCTGTGCAAGGGGGATGACACTTGGACACATGTATGCAATTTTACATACTTGTCACATTCCAACTAGCCATGCTTGGCCTTCAAGAACAAGTTGTTGAACGAGGACTAGCACATCTAGTTGGCACTTGACAGCTTTCATCCCAAGCCTGGTCAATGACTGATGTGCAAAAATAAGAGGAGCCAAAATCATGAGGAGGCTCAAACCAATTAATGAATCCATAGATTATTATGAGTTGAGAGCATCTCTGTGCTCCTTGCAGAGACTGAAATAAAGTTTTTGGCATAAGAAATATCATCACCTTCCAGGAATTTAAGAGGCTAGAGTAGCCACACACCATTCCAACCATTTTGGAGGATCTGCTTGAAACTGGCATATAAAAAACACCAAATAGTGACATTTTTGTGCAACTCTGCTTTGTGCAAAACAAACGTTGCTACCACGTGTTTTAGGCCAGTTTTTTTTCTTCATGTACATACTTTGTTGCATCATTCCCAATGTCTATAAAATGGTGCCGTACAGAGGCACGCCTCTCTGCTGCCACCTGAATGAGGAGAGACCCAAGGTCAGCCTTCATGTGGTTAAAGTTTAGTTCATGTCGCGGTCTATAATTGAAACCTACTAATTATAGGTGAAACTAATGCACTTACAGAAGACCAAGCTTACGCAAAGAGGATTCTTTACAGCTTTATCAATATTAAGGAGGCATAACACAGAATGAAGAGAAACATGATTTACAACTTTTACTTTTTGGAAAATGTATTTTATAAGAGACACGTCAGGAGTCTGACAGGTCACCTTTAAAAAGTGTAATTGCATTTTCAGGCATCTTCAAAATAAGCCGGCCTGTATTCTGGAGAACACTATTTGAGCATTATATGATTTGTATTCCACATTATTTGGTAGTCTCCCCTGCATGTTACAGTCACTAGTAGGTTCAGCAATTTCTTTGTGTGTTCTGTCTCTTTCTCACACCAGCTTTACCAACTCTCCATACACTTCCATAGTCAGGAAGTGTAATGTGATTCCTCAATAAGACAGAACTGTAGACAGATTTGGAGTAAAAAATGATTGAAAATTGGGGAAAGAGGAATTTCTCTCTACTGAAATGTTATGTTCTATACTGCTTTTATGAAAAAAGAAAACAACTATTTACTATTTAAAAAGGAGCGTTATGAACTGATAAATAGGACCACTCTTTTAGGAATGAGCACAACAGTTATCACTCACATTGATTGAATCTAGTATTAGATATTCGTTCTAAGTAGAGTATTCATTTTCCTGAATGTAACAAGCAATGCTTAGGATGGGAAGCCACAGGCAGAGTAGGTATGACCTTCCATTCTACTGTAAAATATATGCCATCGTTATTAGCAGAAGTATAAATCTTGGCATATTAAGGTGAATCTTGACCTGTATGAGCTCATATATGTGAAACAATGCTAAAACTGTCACCTCTTATATCCCAGGACTGCTCAGTAGCTGGAAAAATGCATTTGCTGTTCACATAATTCAGAAAGTTAATGGTTAGAAGTTAAAGTTACTCATTGATTGTGGACAAGTTCCTGGGGGATCTGGAATGATTAGATCACCCATTAATGTCTGAGTATTGAAAGTAGACAAAGTATTTAACATTTTTTAAATATTTTACCTCTTTGATCAAATTAATTTACATATGCTGGAATCCCTCAGATGAGTAACAGTGGAAAATTAATATTCCCTCCCCGTGCACAGTGGTGTAAGGCAAGAAACTAGGATAGAAACCTAAATCTCCATTAGCTTGAGACACTGGTGATCATGTCAACTATAAAAACCTAGTATACGCTAGATAAAATATAGCGAGATGAAGGACAATGGAGGTTTATCCAATATGGTATATACAGGGTAAGACCACAATTAAAAACCACATTAAGGCTATGTGCCCACGTGTGTGCGCTCTGCACCGCAGCGTTGTCACTGCATGTCCGCTTCAAAGCGCAGCTGAAAAGCTCCGTTCTGAAACTTTGGTGCCTGCAGAATTCGTGCGCTCTGGATGCTGCCTCTCCCTATAGACAGAATGGAGACAGCATGCAGAGCGCACCAAAGAAGTGACATGTTGCTTTTTAGAACGCAGCGATTTGGCAGCATGCAAATCACTGCATTCTAAAACGCCACGTGCGCACGGATTATGCACAATCTTCATAGATTGTGCTGGGGACGCAGGACGCATGCAGTTACACTGCGGTGCAATACGTACATGTGGGCACATAGCCTAAGGCTTTATATGAAAAAGATGTGAGGGCACTTAGGCAAATACGGATGGGATCATCCAAATGCACACCTGAGAGTAGGACAATTGAAATATGAGAAGGGAGGTGTGCTAAAAAGGAGATCACCGAAACAATCTCAGAAATACACAATTTACATTTATTATAGAAAAAGGACACCACACACTTTTTTAAAAACATCTAAAAAGCATGACGTGCAATCAATTTCAAGGGTTTGTTAAAATGCAGCATAAAACCCTAAAAAGTGTCTACCTCCAAAGTATAAACCATAAACGGAGACCACCAAAAAGCAACAATACATAATAGTACAATTGTTAGAGAAAACTGCTAAATACAATGGTGAGCAATGATGGACATGCAAAAGACACCTCAGATGGCACCATTCCCACAGCAGAGTGCTTATCAGCCTCAGACGCGCTCTGTGCATGGGGTCTGAACCGCAGAAGTCTTCTGAGCATGCGCAGTGCGCGTCTGAAGCAGGGCTGTGGAGTCGGTAAGCCAAACCTTCGACTCTGACTCCGACTCCGACTCCTCAAATTCTCTTGCACCGACTCCGGCTCCGGCTCCGGCTCCTACATATATTGCTTATAGTTAGGTGAAAAATTTATTGTAGTACATGAATATGTGTATGTGAACATTAGACATTTAATAATTTTTATGATACAATAATCAAGATATTTGGATAGAACATAAAATATATTTATTGGATACAACTTTAGAACACAAAAAACTGTAATAAATTGTAAATATGTAATACACTATGTAATATACAGTAGATTACATATATATCTTGTGTGTGTACATACACTGTGTATATATATATAATATTACATATTTACAATTTATTAGTTTTTTGTGTTCTAAAGTTGTATCCAATAAATATTTTATGTTCTATCCAAATATCTTGATTATTGTATCATAAAAACAATTAAATGTCTGATGTTCACATTATACTACAATAAATTTTTCACTTAAATATAAGCATTATACTAAATATTATTTAGTAAAATATTCAGCACATTCTGCATTGCACTCCTGTCCCCAATTTATTATATATTTTAGGAGTCGGAGTCGGTGCATTTTATACCGACTCCAACTCCGACTCCGACTCCACCAAAATGAGCTCCGACTCCGACTCCGACTCCACGACTCCGACTCCGACTCCACAGCCCTGGTCTGAAGCAGAGAAGCAAACCCCCTCATAAGAAGGCTTTGGGAATGGTAAGCACACACGCGTGGGATCTCAAGGAGTGACTGATTTCACTCATGTAAATCCATGGGTATCACGCAAACAGGGGCATGATACCAAGGAAACCTTGCAAAAGCCCACAGGGCGATGCCCAGGGGACTAGATCCTCTGCTCATTTACATAGAAAACATGTAAGAATACATTTTGATACATTTATATTACACATTATTACAACACAGGGATGGGTAGGAAGGGGTTACTAAGACACATCACCCTGCTTCTAGGTTAGAACGCATATGGGACCTGAGCAGTTCCCTTTAAATCTCCTCTTATGATAAATATGAAAGTGTGAGTGTGTCAGTCTCTGTATGCAGAAATATGGGATACTACTATAATTCAAAACATATGGTAAGTATAGCCAGAAATTTCCCAGAGACTTATTTTTGCAGAACACACCATAGGTAGCATTTCATGTACTTGTAAACTGTCGTTCCAAAGAAAAGCGAACCAAATTAATCTAACGTAGAAACACATTCCTCCTTAAAATAACGACAGGTCAGATTTGGGAAAACAAAGTCTGAACAATGCATAACGTAGAAGGATCATTGCCCAAGAAAAATGTAGTTCTCCTCCGAAAGAAAAATAATGATACGATTCATTCATCACAGCTTTCATACAATAAGGAAAATAAGGCACATTGGTAAAAAGTTGAAAATTTGGCCCAATGCCAGTAGATGGCAGAAGCCACTATGAATGGAAAAGGGGCTAATTACAATTAGAATAACAGGTAACAGTCAACTAAGACTTGTTAGTGATAGTCCGAAATGATTATACTTCTATTTATAACACGTAGGATGTGATCCTGATCCATCTATGGTGAAAGAAAAAATAATAATGTTTCTTTATATAGTGCCATATTCAGCAGCCCTTTATAATTCAGAAGGGACATGTTCAGCCAATATGAAAAATTTGAGAGCAACAATTCAGATACCAAGAGGAGTGAGGTTCCTACTCACAAGATTACAATCTATGGGGAAATGGGGGACGCACAAAAGGTAAATTGTAAAAAAATGCTTGTATTGTCTAGTCTGGCCATCAATATAATAGGGGATTCGCATATTGCTGCAGGAAGCAGTCAGCAGCCAGTATGTAGCCGTACAGATACAGAGAGACACTAAAAGGTGTTATTACACAATATGATTTTGTAACGATAGCGATTGACGAGTGAATATTTATCGCATCGTCATCGTGCTTAAAAGCTCATTAGAAAGGCAAATATTTGCTTGAAAGATCGCTGGAGTGGTCGATGGAAAATCGCTAGTCGTTCACAAAAAAACGATTACAACTTGTAATAGACTTATGCCAACAAGTGATAATTTTTAAGTGTAAAGTTCTGGTTTTGCGACAATAACGATAAGACAATCACAGGCAGCTGTTGCACATTGAGATTATCGCAGTCTTAAAAACTATATTGCGATTTTACGCCTGACTTTTGCCCCATCTAGTAAGGGCTTAATTGTATGGAGAGGGTGAAAACAGTTAATAAGACCACCGGATTTGGAAGAAAATTTTGTAAGAGCAAATTGGGAATAGTTAAGATAAATGAGGGAAAGCGATCAGCTAGTCTAAAGAATTGTATTTTTAAGTCATGCTAAAAACTGTGGGTATTGTGAATCATTCAAAAAATTGGAGCAGCTCAGGAGAAGAAGTCTTAGACATGGAAGTGGGAGGTTAGTATAATATAGGTCAGTCTTAGGTTATTAGCGCAACTGAGGGAATAGGTAGAATGATAGCCAGAGATGGAGGAGATTTAGGGTAGTGGGGAACTGTGGAGAGCTTTGTAAGCGAGAGGCATAAGTTTATATTCTACTCTGTAGCCAATGGGCAACAAGTGTAATTATTGCCACAGGATAGAAGCACAAGTGTAGCGGCTGGTGAGTTATATGGTCCTGGTTGATGCATTCAGGATGGATTGAAAGTGGAACATTTAGTAAGTGGAAGATCGATTAGGAGAAACTTGCAAGAGTCCAGACGAGAATGAATGAGAGTAATAGTAAATGTTTTTGCAAAGTCAACGTAAAGAAAAGATCCAATTCTAGAGATGGTTTTGAGGTGCAGGTGACATAAGTGAGCAAGTGATCAGATGAAGGCAGTGAAGAAGAGATCCGAGTCAAATATAACTCCAAGACTGCGGGCTTGCTGCTGGATAGAAATTGTAGAACTTCACATGAAAATGGAAATATGGGCTTTAGGAAGGTTACTAGAAGGAGGAAACACGATAAGTTCAGTTTTTCACAGATTCAATTTTAGACAGAGGGAGGACATGATGTTAGGGACCGCAGACAATCACTGGTATAAGTAGTGCAGGGTGTGATGTCAGGAGACCATGTATATAATTAGGTGTCATCAAAATATAGATGGTTCTAAAAACAGATTCTGATTGATTGTTCAGTAGGGGCAGTGTATAGATGGAAGACGATTGGGTCCCCCTCAGAGCTCAGTCCTAGGCCCTGACAGTAACGGGAAGAGGACCCGGCAAAAGAGAATGTAAAGAAGCAGTTTGAAAAGTAGGAGGAGAACCAGAGGAGAGTGGTGTCCTTGAGCCTGATAGAGCAGAGCATAATGGAGGAGCAACTGGTGATCCACAGTGTTGAATGTGGCAGAGATCCAGTGGAATCAGCAGGAAGCAGTGATCATTAGAGTTTAGTAAGAGCGGTTTCAGTAGAGTGTGAAGGAGCAGAAACCGAATTGTAAAAAGTCAAGAAGCGAATTATCTGAGAGACAGGTGATTAGTCAAGAATGGACCAAGAGCTCCAAAATTTTAGCATTGAGGAGATTATAGGTAGGTTTGTAATTAGCAGTGCAGTTTTGGTTGAGGGATGTTTTTAAATGTAATGGGTGTATGCTGGCATGTTTGAAAGAAGAGGGAAAGATACCAGATGAAATGTTAATTACTTTAGTTAGGTGAGTGGTGACAGCCAGATAAAAAGGGGCAGAAGGAGATGTGAGGTAATCAGGTCACTGGTGCAGGTAGTAGGGAGAGACTATGCGAGGAGCACGATAACTTCTTCCTAGACTGATTCAAAGAAAGAAAATGAGCTAGATGACGTGCAGAAGAGAAGAGTATGTAAAACGTTAGGAGATTGGGAGAACATTTTTTAAAATTAAAATAATTGGCCAAAATCAGTCCTGAGGATGAAGATTGGGGCCTGTGCTCTTGGACCAAAGAGAAAATGAAAAATCTGAAAGGCCATTTAGGATTGTTGAATTCTGAGGTTTTGATGGGATTGAGGTAAGCTTGTTTTGAAAAGGTGAATGTCAGAGTTGTAGATTTTAAGTATAAACTTATAATGGATGATATCTTCGGCCAGACTGGATTTTCTTCTGACATTCGGTGCACCTTGAGCGCTGCTGGAGAAAAGGTGTTTGCAGCGTGTGCCAGGGCTACTATCAGATGTGCAGATAGTTCTATATACATTAGACAAGACATCAGTGGGTAAACCAATTTTGCTTTGTGATACTTGAGAAAAATACATAAAATAATGGAGGTTGGCGACCTTGAATACTTTTCTCATTGGCTTTAACATCCAGCGTCTGTCATAAGAATCAGTAAATGGAAGGTGGAAGATCTGACTGCCTAGCGGAATGATCTTAGAGAAGCTAAGGGCAATAAAATGAGCAATTTGTAAAACGTTTTAAACACCTTTTCTTTTGGGAATACTGAATATTTTTTTAATATACTGCCACTTAAAAAATAATTAGCACCTTTTCTCATTTTGTGTTAAAAGTAAGGTCAAGAAAACAGAATGGAATGTGTGGTGCAACTGAATGCAAGCCTTAAAAACACAAGCTCCAACTTCACTTTCATAATTAGAAAATAATGAAGTCTAATATGAAGAGAATGCCAATCTACGTTGATTAAGAACTGCACTTAACCTTTCGAGTGGAAGCAAAACGAAAAAACGCAAAATAAAAAACCAAAGCCAACCATAACAGTTACATACAAAATGCACTTTGGATTTACTATGATGTACTATGATGTGATTACACAAAACATAAGTTTCAGGTTAACCTTCATGCACACCTTCATTCGCACTAAACCGCAACTCAAGAGTCGCTTTCAATTAAAGGGTATCCGGCTATAGGTCACTCACTAGGCAAATATACAGTCGGCTCAAGTATGAGCATTATTATCTCAGTATGAACGCTGCAGACAATAAGCCTGTGTCAGTCCCCCATAACCTCCTAGCAAGGCTCAATATCCAATTAGTGTTCTAGAAAAGTATGCAGGAAGTTCCACAGCTGTGGTGCAGATCTGTACAAAAACCAACATTGGAATCTCCTTCCTTACCACTAATACAATGCAAAGCCATTCCAAAGGAAACAGCGAGTATGGTGTTTATTATACTGAAGACAGACATTAAAGTAATCGTATTATACAGAGGCAACTCTTCCAACATCTCTGAAGAATAACCTTAAAATACTGGGTTAAACAAACCACAAATATAAAAAGGCAAAAATAAATTTACCATATTTTTTGGAGTAGACAACACAAATTGACCATAAGACGCACCTAGGTTTTAAAAAGGAGGAAAATAAGAAAAATATTTAAAGCAAAAATATTTAATAATGCTGACCATGCATGAGAAGCAGGCCTCCCCCATAAGTGGTAAGAGGGAAATCTGCTGCAGGAGGGCCACAGGTTGTGCAACACTTGTTTGGGGACAGCAGTTTTGCACAGCTTGGGTGGCTTTACAGTTATTGCCAAACTAAAGGACCCATGAATGCAACCAGTCCAAGGATGCCGGGAGTTACAATTTTGAACAGTTGCATGGCCATATTGAGAGCTGCCACGGCAGTGGAATTTTCTTATGTTAAGGGAAATCTGTCAGGTGATTTTTCATAGCAATACTAATGGTATCCTGAAACAAGCCTTGGGCAGCCCTTTCTGGATATACAACTTTTTTTTGCTGTACCTTCTCTGGTGTCCTGGCAGTGCAAAGCAAAGGAGGCAAGAGCAAAGTACGAAACTTTTACTGCTCTACCTTCTCCAGTATTCTTGCTGTAAGCTCTGGTAAGTTCAGTGTCGCATGTCGACTAGTTAAAAAGATTGTAATCCAAAATAAATATTCACTGCTCCCTAAGCCCATAATCATACAATTTTTCTGCGTTGGCTTCTGTGATCGTCAATGACAACATTTTTAGCATTACTTACCCAAGTGCCGGCAAGTGGGAGGAAATATGGATGTGCGGAGCAATGAATATTCATTTTAGATTAGCATCTGCTTGACTAGACTGTGTGAGATAGTGGTTTTACCAGAGCTTACAGCAGGAAAACAGGTAGAGCAATAAAAAAAAAAAAAAAAAAAAAAAAAAAAAAAAAAAAAAAAAAAGGTTACATATTCTGCTTCTGCCTCCCTTGCTTAGCACTGCCGAGACACTCCTCTCCTCCCAGCCCAGCTACATCATCCCAATCCTGCCACAGCCTTGCTCCACTGCCACCTCCCTCTAAGGTCTAAGCCACACGGCATGAAAATTAAAGCAAGTGGAATTTGATGTTTTATCGCACTCCACTCGGACCAATATTAGCCTATGACCCAGAACCCATGAGCGATTATTTTCTAAGCCCTAATCGGACCGCGAAAACAAATGCAGCATGCTGCGAGTGTAATGCAAGTCTTGTTTCTCTCGCACCCTTCAAGTCTATGGGGCGAGTGAGGAAAAAAAAAAAAAAAAAAGCCCCCCTCAGCTTTGGTCCGCTCGCATGATCGGACCTCAGGTCGCAGTGACATTCGCATGACACTCGGCTTCTGCTGTGCTGCCAGCATGAGCCAAGTGTCATGCGGGGATCACAGTAGATCCCCATGTGGCCCTGACCAAAGGCTGTGTCCGCACTTTGCGTTTTTACCTGTGTTTCAGCTGCGTTTTGAACTGCAGCGTTTTCATGCCAAAATGCATGTGTTTTGATGTTCCAGCAAAGTCTATGGGAAAAGTGGATTTCTTGTGCGCACTTTGCGGTTCAAACCGCTGCGTTTAATTTGCATAATTTTGGGCAAAAACTCTGCGTTCAAAGAAGCAGCATGTCAGTTGTTTTTGCCATTTGGGCTGCGTTTTGCTAACATTGAAGTCTATGAGAAGTTGTAAAAAGCAAGAAACATCAAAATTCCAGCGTTTTACCTGCTTTTTAGCTGCAGAAAACAAGCGTTTTGGACTACATAAACGCATGTGTTTCTGACATCAAAATAATGGAATGATATGTCCCTTTACACACTGTCTGACAATTAAATTAATGATTAATTTATTGGAATTTTAGCGATAAATAGTATAAAACCGCTATAATTATATTAAATATAACTATTTTCGTTATGATTTAAATTATATTTTTTCCCTTTTTCATAGTGTTTGCATGTCAAAACTTTAGTAGTGTCTTTATAATCAAAACGCATCTGACTTTAAGCAATGAAAACGCAGGTAAAAAGCGCTAAAAACCCGGCTTAAACGCGGTAAAAACGCACACGTATTTACCTCCATTTTATGGTCAAAAGCAACTTTAGCAAAATCAATTTCTGCCAGAGGATGCATTTAGAACTGCAACTAGGACGACACAAAGTGCGGACACAGCCTAACAGTGAGGCAGGTAAGCTACATTCGAACTATACACCACCATTTTCCTCTCATATTTGAGGGGGAAGTGTTTTATAGTCCGAAAAATACGGTACATGGCTGCACGTGTTTCTACTTTAGGCTTATCTAATTTCTACTTTTGCCTTTAAAGAGTACACTTCAGACAAACTTGTATACAGCGTCCTGCATGAGGTTTACCTACAAGGGTTTGTAACGTAAGTATTCATTTTTTGCATTCATGTGTCTCATGCACACCACCTCTGACCCTGCACTAAACATGACACCCATATGCAACTTTTTTCCTTCCTCTTTTGGCATGCAGCACAAAATCAATTCATGCAGTTGTCGCGGGCGGTGGGGACGCGCTCACCACGCTCGGGTCCGGAGAATCTGCTGCTGCTGCTCGGTGGCTCAAGCGGTGGACCGGACCCGGGGACTCGAGCAGCGCTCCTCACCCGTGAGTGAAAAGGGATGGTTTGGTTAGGGAGATAGTTCGTGACGCCACCCACGGGGCGTGGTGATGATGGCACCACCGCTGCTGGTAACGGGGATCCCGGGAGAGATGGTAGGGTGCAGCTAGGATGTTTTCCCCTCCGTGGGTAGGGGGTTGGTGATCCCGGGGCCCGGTGGTGTAACGGGGAGGCCGGAGAGCTGGGGTGCAGGGACTGCGCGGTGCCGGACGGCACTGGTGTACTCACTCAGACAATCGTTGACAGAGTCTCTGGTAAACCAAAACGTCCGGATGGACGGGTCCCGCAGCTGGCTGCAGTGTTGTTGTGCTCTCCCCGGACGGCTGATTGTGGCTGTCTTTCCCTGCACCTTTTAGAAATGTTCTGACTCCTGTGGTTGCCCACTGGTATTCCACTCCCCGGCGTATAGGTGCTGTAGGAGACCGTTTTGACCGCAGGCGCTGGCCCTTGGATCTCTAGCCTGTGGCGGTGGCTGTATATCCTCTCTGGGTGGACGGTTGCCTTCATTTGGGACTTGGTTGTTAGGAAACCCCTGGGGTTCCTGTCACCCTCGGATTTGACTATTGACGGAGGCTCCAAGCCTGGTCGGGGTCCGATGGCCCTGCCTGTGTGCTTAGCTTCACTCTGTTCCCCGGTCCGGTACCGGTGGGCCGACGTCCGACCCCGGTTCTTACGGCTCTGCGGAGTTCCACCAACTCCTGCAGACGGCCACCACAGTCTGCCAACCTTGCTGTCAGTGCCTGGGCTCCTACCCAGACACCAAGTGTTTACTCCTCTCACTTTCACCTCCAAGACTGAACTCACACTTTTCCCGCCTCCAGGCCTGTGAACTCCTCGGTGGGTGAGGCCAACCGCCTGGCTCCGCCCCACCTGGTGGACATCAGGCCCTGGAGGGAGGCAACAAGGGTTTTTGGTTGACTGTTGTAACTGCCTAGGGTGGTGGTGTGTATGTTGGTAAGTGTGTGACTACCTGGCTAGTCCTGGGCGTCACACAATCCAAATGTTGGGCACAGATACAGCTTTCTACAAGGACTCAATACAACTCCAGGTCCAACCCTGCCGTAAACTTAGTATGGCAATGTTGAGGATTTTCACACATTTCAGGTTTCTAATATGTCAGAGTTAAGAGAACTTGAACTCTAGCGCCACCTATTGGAAGTAGCAATCCTAAAAGTGAATATTAATTCTTTAACGAGCCTTGCCATATTCCAAACCAGATTCTCAATTTGCAGATTGCACTGATGAGGGACAACGACCCTGAAACAAAGTGTGAGATCTGATTATGAGAAGCTTTGGAGTGGGATAAAATAGACGTTTTTCTTTGTGGAGAGCAACATGCCTATGTGAGGAGGCTTATGAGCCATGCAATGCTCTTCTGGGAAATTAAATATGCAAAACTGCCTCTGCAGAGGGGAGGGGGCCTTGAAATTTAGTACCACCTACTGGAAGTAGCAATTCTAAAAGTCAATATCGACTCTAAAGGCCCCGTCACACTAAGCAAGATCGCTAGCAACATCGCTGCTAACGAACAACTTTTGTGACGTTGCTAGCGATGTTGCTGTGTGTGACATCCAGCAACAACCTGGCCCCTGCTGTGAGGTCGTTGGTTGTTGCTGAATGGCCTGGGCCATTTTTTAGTTGTTGCTGTCCCGCTGTGAAGCACAGATTGCTGTGTGTGACAGCGAGACAGCAACAACTAAATGTGCAGGCAGCAGGAGCCGGCTTCTGCGGAGGCTGGTAACCACAGTAAACATCGGGTAACCAAGAAGCCCTGTCCTTGGTTACCCGATATTTACCTTTGTTACCAGCCTCCGCCGCTCTCAGCTGTTAGTGCCGGCTCCTGCTCTGTGCACATGTAGCTGCAGGACACATCGGGTAATTAACCCAATGTGCGCTGTAATTAGGAGAGCAGGGAGCCAGCGCTCAGTGTGCACTGCTCCCTGCACGTGTAGCTCCGTGCGCTGGTAACCAAGGTAAATATCGGGTTGGTTACCCGATATTTACCTTAGTTACCAAGCGCAGCATCTTCCACGCGGTGCTGGGGGCTGGTCACTGGTTGCTGGTGAGCTCACCAGCAACTCGTGTAGCGACGCTCCAGCGATCCCTGCCAGGTCAGATTGCTGGTGGGATCGCTGGAGCGTCGCAGTGTGACATCTCACCAGCAACCTCCTAGCAACTTACCAGCGATCCCTATCGTTGTTGGGATCGCTGGTAAGTTGCTTAGTGTGACTGGACCTTAATGAACCTCTTCCTCTCTGAAGGGTCAATTTACATATTTAATTACCAAGAGAAGCATTGCATGGCTCATAAGCCTCCTCACACAAGCATGCTAGGCATATCACAAAGAGGTTGCTCCATTCTCCATCCGACTGTTGGGAGGCATGACCCTCTATTTGTGAGGTGTCTTCATCATATTACAAGTGAACAATCTCCATCTGGGGACTGCCTAACCAGGCCATTGCTACTGCCCTCCTGAATATAAGAACATCTCTTAAGATGGCCTTTATGTTTATGGATTTACCAGTAGTCCATTGAATTTCTGCTGATGAACTTCCCGAAAGGAAGGGTTGGGGGGAGAAACGCGTTGAGATCTTCGTGTGGATGATCCAGCATCTAAGTAACGTCATTCTAGGCCTACAGCATCTTTGGTTTTTGTACATTTTGGCAAATGATATATAGTTTCCTACTTCCCTCACCTTAATCTGCATAGCCTTTGGTGGATATTATTCTCCTGCAGGTCTATTTAATGAGTGAGCTGTTACTTAAACTTGTGGGAACTATTTTTTGTGACTACCTCATTATTATATCTTTACTTCAGATGGATTTGGCAGTTTAATTGCACTTTTTGGTGACGGGTGCCTTTGTTGGCAACACTAGGGTATATAGGGATAGATTAGGGCCAGCCGACGTGGAGCGGGGGGTACCCAATAAAGTATGGTGCACCTCAGTTGGTAGGGAGGAGAAAAGGAAGAAGCAGTTAGTCGCTTTGCTAACCCCCCCATTTCCTACTAATCAGTATAATAGTATTTATATGTCGGTCTACACAGCGTTATACCCAATCCATCCACTAGTCGTTAGCCACTTTTGCACTTACCCAACATGGCATTGGTCAGATTCATAACTATGGTGGTTATATTACATAGTTTAATGGTGTGATTTTAATTGTGATTAGTAATGTTATTTTAGAGGGTGAATTTTTTTTTTGTTTTTAGTATATATATTTACCTCTACTTTCCTAATTTTGATATGGTCTTTACTAATATCACAAGGAAAAAAATACCCCCTAGATGCAGGTCTCCAATTTAATTGTATATTCATTTGCCTAAAATGTCATTCAAACTATAGTAAATGCCATATATAATCATGAATGCCATACAAACAGAAAGCCCACTTTGAAAAACTGCAGTAATGCAAGACATTCAATTATGGGATGCCTGACATATCCAACTACCAAAAAGGAACAAGTTAACGTTATACAGGCACAATGCATAATATTAAATTGTATAAAAAGGTTACTCTATAAATTTACTATTACAAATGCGAAAACCAAAGTTACAGATACCAGTTCATGAACATTTAAAAAGCATTTCACTACATAGAAAGTCATAGCATAAAGAAACCACTTCATTATCGTCACGGAACGATGTACAACTACTGAGACTAACACAAGCCTTTAAAAAAAAAAAAAAAAAACAAAAAAAAAAAAAACACCCCAAAAACCCCCCATAAAATTTACTCACAAGATCAGCAGGAGATCCTAGAGGTTGGACTCCATCAAACTATTGATTTATGAGAGGCAGAATGAGACCTAGTGCAGTGTCTTCTGTGGATAATCTTGATGCCTCTACATTTTGGTCAATAGTGAAAATCTACCATCATCATTGTGGAAACTGGTAACCCCTTTTAACCACCTCCTCCCCCCACCCGAAGGAAAAAAAAAAAAACTTTCACATCTGTTGCTGTGTTCATGGTGACCAAGGTGAATTGAAAAGCGTTTTGTCAAGAAGTTGAGACTGACATGATCATTACTTCATGTTAGACAATGTGGACATTCGTTGGGTTGCAAGAAAACTTCCCAATCAAAAGTGAAGATTACTGGAAACAAACATTACATCCTACAGAATGTTCTTTTGTCCCCCCCCCCCCCCTTGACCATTCTGTTGTACATTACCAAAAAAAAAAAAAAAAAAAAATTCAAGCAAGGAGTCTTTGATTGTGTCTAAGACTCCGGTTTACAAAAATCAAAAGATGATGAGATACGGATACTCTGCATTCATATGATGTCCATATTTTATGCACAAAATGTTCATTTTCATAAATCACAATGAACATTCCCCTAAATTTACAGAAACATTATTAAATTCTACATTTTTCCTAAACGAGAAATGTGGACAGTTATATCCCATTGGGAATTGTGTATTTACACCAAGTTCAAGAGTTCAGAATTGCTGGAATTACACACTAGTGAGTCATTACAAAAAAAAAAAAAAAAAAAAGATCTGTAACAAACAAAACCTACATTTTGAATCATTTTAATCATTACTGATACACATGAAAGAACAAAAATGTCTGAATTGATAACTTTTGGAAAACAGTTGATAAAAATGTGCTAAGTCAGAACTTTTCCTCCGTTTTGGGTATACGTGGTGTATTCTTTACAAGCAGCACCGGACATCTGGAAGCAGTCAGACCCCATGCTTAAAGAAATTCACCTTTTCTAACAGATGTCCAAAAGAATCCTGTGCAGTTACCAAAAGCAGATTTTTGTTCTGGATCTGACAAAACTGCTAAAAATAGGGAACGGTCTTTACAGCACAACAGCCACTTCCCGGGCGGGCCATACATAAGCTTCCAGGCAATCCATTTGAAACACCTGGTATACCTGTGTGTCAAATAGTCACAATTATTTTTTATTTCATGTTTTTACTAATTGTGAAGCCAGTTCTGGTGTTTCACCGCAAAAATGTTATGCAGGGTCCAAATTTGTCATTTCTCTTTAATATGTGGCCAACATGGCTTTAAAAAGTAGGAATTGGTTCACATCACAAGTGTGTTCTCCACGCACCAGCGACTCAGCAGCAAAATCATTTTTAACTTTTAAGCGTTCCAAAATGCAAGTTAAGAAAACATTTTTCACTAAAATGCCGATTTAGGAATTAATTGTTACTTATTGCGAATTAACTAAACAATGTATACAGTGTGCTAAGGAAATACACTGTAAACACGTAGAATATAGCTCATGCAACATCTTTAGAATTTCTACAGAGAATATTTAACTCCTTCAGGCACAAAAAGACCAAAATGCACTTTAAAGGCTAAAAGTAATGAGCACCCGCCATATTCTACGAAAACTAGGGCAATATACACTCTGTGCTCCTAGTGCTGTGACCCTGGTGCTGTGCAGGGGTCCCTGAACTGCCAAGGTATTATCCCACACCCATTGTCAGATCGGAAGAAATGCCCTGGTGAGGGGACAACAGCCTCTTGAAGGAGCTGTACAGAATTAAAACAAAGTACCCACCCGTCCCTCAAAGAAATAGTGCCACACTTCTCCATGGGCCATTTCTGGTTTGCTTATTAACCCCTTTCAGATTACACGGTTTTACGGTCTAGATGAGCATAAATGGCAGAACCATCTTGTGACTCGCTCATGTCTGAACCCAGGAACCTTCATCTGTAAGCAGACAGATGAGCACACATTGCTTCTACAGCTAATAAGTCCCTATTCAATTGAATGTTGCCGAAAGGTAAATGGTGTCCAACCACCAGCAATGGCCCATCTTCAATTTGTATCACACTTCTCTACAGGCAGTATGCCAATCCCCATGGCACGAACAGCAAATGTACCAATACCGTGGTAAATTCTCATCTCAAACGCTAGTACAATCCTCCTCTCTGGACACGCATTAACTCAAACAAGTCACCTCATTCATCTACAGCGGTACTCATAACTTTCACTGGATAATAGAAATATATTACGATTCCAGCATAAATACTATAAATCTACATAACAAGTACAAACGTTTAAGTGCCCAATCCCATCTTAACCACCAGCTCTTTGATTACCAACTCAGTTTTTCATCCATTTCTGCCTCTCTATTCGTAAAGCCAAACATTTAACTACACCTTACCACGTGCTCATTTTCTCCATCATAATCCACCCTTCTCTAAGCACCAAGAGCTGTCTAAGAAGAGGTAAGGGGTGGAGATATGCATGTAAAATTATTGGTACACGAGCGCCTGAGTTGGGTTGGCTATGCCATGATACACGAGCGCCTGTGTTGGTTTGGCCATGGCTGACTTGGTTTTAACAGTCAGTCATTCTGTGTAGACTGAGTACCTTTAAGCAAACTCTAAAATCCAAAAGACACCCACCAACCCTGGAAAACATTTTAAAAACAACAAAAGCATAAAATTACAATTCGAAAGTTAATAGAATATATATTCTATGTTCACACACTCTCACTCCTATATAATTTGCAAAGAGCAAGGGTTTTTTTGTTGTGTTTTTTTTTTTAATTTCCAGAACAAGACAAAACTACGAAATGGAAATCCCACTGTGAAGCCTTAAGGTTATTCATCAAGTAGCAATAGATGATTCAGATTTCTTTCGCTTAAAGGACTTGATACTCAAAAAAGGAAATGAAATCATTGTTTAAGTAATGAGAAGAAAAGCACCAGAAGTGCAGACCAGGCTGGAAAGACTTTGTAAAAGTTAGCAGCTGAAAAAACACTTCACAGGAATTTTGAAAGTCAAAAGATTTTTGCAATGGTAAGACGTGTTGAAAATAATATGGCATTGCCCATACAACTCTACAAGGTCAAAAAGAGTATAAAAGCAAAAATAAAGGGATTATAATCCACTGCATAAAACACAAAATGGTTACCAAGTTTCATATTTTCTAATACAAAACTCTTGTCATGCTTTTGATCTCCCCATATTTTAGGATTTGATCTGCTAACAAATCCTCGATACAATGCTTGTTTTCTGACATTGTGCTTTATTCTGTACAATACGGTGTTTCCTGTGTTATTGATAATGTTAATAAAAGTTACATTTATAAAAAAAAAAAAAAAAAAAATACATGACAAGACATCAATGCAATAAGTGGCAATCTGTATGTTTACATATATTAAACCTTCATGGTCATTTACATAAAGAATAGACGATAGCAAATATATATACAGAATTTAACAAGGTAACATTTAAATGCTAAAAAAAAAAGTATATAAAATATAATGTTATAAAATCTAAAATCATTACATTTCTATACACCGTAGCAAACCCATGATCAACTCTCCAGCTATGAAAACGGAAGCCACTTATTCTCGAATAAGAGTGAATAAATTAAAAAAGGACTTTAACCCCTTATTGACCACCAATACTACTTAAGGGACTGTCAGCACAGAATAACTGTGGAAACCAAGTACAGGCACTCGTGCATCATGGCGCAGCCAATCATTTAAATAAACCTTGGGTTTGTATTCCCATCTGACAGAATGGGCTCAGTGGAGGCACACAAGGCACAGGAGGAAGTCGCCAACACAGCTGGGGCATCAGCACCACCTCAGAAGAGGGTTAGCCTGGCTGAAATGTGGAAAAATTTCCTCAGCATGCCACAACATCCAGCACCACCATCTGATATGGTCCGTATTAGTATTAGCGTTTCAACAACATGGTGGAAGAGATTGTCTCCAAACATGTCCACATACTGAGTGATGGGTCTATGCTATTTAATTTCTGGGTCTTTAAACTAGATACATTACCTGAGCTTGCCCTTTATGCATTGGAGGTCATCTCCTGCTCTGCGGCAAGTGTACTGTCGGAACATGTGTTTAGCATGGCAGGGGGTGTGATCACAGACAGGTGCATCTGCCTGGCCACAGCCAACGTGGGCAAACTCACAAGCATTAAATGACCTAGGTGTGGACTAGGAGTGACTTGAGCAGCACCTAGCCTTTGTTATACTAAAACACAGTTTGTTCATTCTGTTTGCCATTGTAATGTTTTGGGGCCTCCCTAAAATAATAGAAAAAAAAATTAAAAAAAAAACAAAAAAACCACACACACACGAAAGTGTTGGCCATCTCCTCCGGGTCCTTCACCTACATTGCCACAACCCCCTCCTCCTCCACCTACAGTGTCCCTTCCTAGTTTAAGCTTATATTAAAATAACATGGAATAAAAAAAATTAAGTAATTTTCCTATTCTTTGCAAGACCATTGTCCTGCTCCTACCTCCATTTTGCTTCCTTTCACAGCTCCTAGCCTTTACTATGACATTTTACAGCACTAAGGTTTGGGTCCCCTTTGACTTTTGTGGTTCAAGAACAAGTTGAAGTACAGAACCAAACTAAATTACAATTCTGCTGAACCTGAATATTCATGAATCCACTCATCCCCAATAGTGCCCTGTACAGAATTTAGCAACATTTAGGTGGTAAAAATATAACATTTTTGTTTGCAGTCATGCAACTTTACATTAATTCATGAAAAGCAGCTGAAGGGTTAATTAACTCGCTAATCGCAGTTTTGAATATTTTCAGGGGTGCAGTTTTCAAAACTATCAGTTTTATAGATTTACCAATATAGGTTTCCCCAAATCACATCAAAACTGAATAAACCTAAAAAATTACTGCAACAACGTTAAAGCTTTTAAGAACCTTCTTTCTTTGCCACATATTTCAAAGAAAAGATCGACCAAACCAGACAAGTCTTTTCTGCTGAACCACCACAACCCCTTTATATAACAGACCACTGCCCCTCCCCCATAAACTTCCTCCCCACTATCACCGAAGGAGAGCTTGCACATCTTCTCTCAAAAGCGCACCTCACTACATGCGCACTTGACCCCATCCCATCCCACCTCCTCCCCAACCTCACCACTATCCTTATTCCCGCCTTATCCCATCTCTTCAACCTATCTCTAACAACTGGTACCTTCCCTTCTGCCTTTAAGCATGCAACAGTCACACCTATCCTAAAGAAACCTTCCCTCGACCCAACCTCTACTACCAGCTACCGACCCATATCGCTACTCCCACTTGCCTCAAAACTCCTGGAACAGCATGTCCATGCTGAACTTTCCTCCCACCTCTCCTCTAACTCTCTCTTTGACAACCTACAGTCCGGCTTCCGTCCACATCATTCCACTGAAACTGCCCTGACTAAAATCACAAATGACTTACTTACCGCCAAAGCTAACAACCACTTCTCTGTACTCCTACTTCTAGACCTATCCTCAGCCTTTGACACTGTTTACCACTCCCTGCTACTACAGATCCTCTCTTCCCTTGGTGTCAGAGACCTCGCTCTCTCTTGGATCTCTTCATACCTCTCCAACCGCACTTTTAGTGTCTCCCATTCCCACACAACCTCTTCATCCCGTTCTCTCTCTGTTGGTGTCCCTCAAGGCTCTGTCCTGGGACCCTTACTTTTTTCTATCTATACATTTGGCCTGGGACAACTCATAAAGTCCCATGGCTTCCAGTACCACCTATATGCTGATGACACTCAGATCTACCTCTCTGGTCCAGATGTCACATCTCTGCTGTCCAGAATCCCAGAGTGCCTATCTGCTATATCTTCCTTCTTTTCCTCTCGCTTCCTAAAGCTCAATATGGCCAAAACTGAACTGATCATCTTTCCTCCATCTCCCCTGCACTCTCCACCTGATCTATCCATTACAATTAATAACATCACGCTCTCCCCAGCACCCAAAGTTCGGTGCCTCGGAGTGACCTTTGACTCTGCCCTGTCCTTCATACCGCACATCCAATCCCTCACCACCTCCTGCCGTTTTCAACTCAAAAATATCTCCAGAATCCGCCCTTTTCTCAATCCCCAATCTACAAAAATTCTAGTGCACGCCCTCATAATCTCCCGCATCGACTACTGCAACATCCTCCTCTGTGGTCTCCCTGCTAACACACTTGCCCCTCTCCAGTCCATCCTTAACTCTGCTGCCCGACTGATCCACCTCTCTCCTCAATACCACCCCGCGTCTCCTCTCTGCAAGTCCCTCCACTGGCTCCCAATCTTCCACCGTATCCAATTCAAATTACTAACACTGACCTACAAAGCTATCCATAATCTGTCTCCTCCATATATCTCTGAACTAATCTCTCGCTACACTCCAAAACGTAACCTCCGGTCCTCCCAAGATCTCCTTCTATCCTCCTCTCTCATTCGCTCCTCATGCAACCGACTCCAAGACTTCTCCCGAGCATCCCCAGTCTCCTGGAACTCACTGCCTCAACACGTCAGACTATCTACTACACTCGCAAGCTTCAAACGGAACCTAAAGACTCATCTGTTCAGAAATGCCTATAACCTTCAATGACCTCACTGCTTCACCACCGTGCGGAGCTGCCGCCCCACCACCGTGCGGAGCTGCCGCCCCACCACCGTGCGGAGCTGCCGCCCCACCACCGTGCGGAGCTGCCGCCCCACCACCGTGCGGAGCTGCCGCCCCACCACCGTGCGGAGCTGCCGCCCCACCACCGTGCGGAGCTGCCGCCCCACCACCGTGCGGAGCTGCCGCCCCACCTACACCCCACCTACTGTCTCCTCCCCAAAATCCTTTAGGATGTAAGCCCGCAAGGGCAGGGCCCTCTTCCCCCTGTGCTAGTCTGTCTATTGTAACGTGTACATGTATTCTGTATGTAACCCCCTCATGTACAGCACCATGGAATCAATGGTGCTCTATAAATAAACAATAATAATAATAATAATAATAACCTAACAAATTCAAACATTTCTGTAAAGCGCTGTGGAATTAATAGTGCTATATAAGTGCGTAAAATAAACATTTTACAGGTGGCTCTGATGTAAAGCAGACATGAGGCAAAAATGTTATTAAACATTTTTCTGTGGTGTGACTATCGAGATTAATAGGGATAATCAAAGTGGGGAAAATTTCTATTTTTGAAATTTGTCAAATTTCTAAATATTTTTTCATAAGTGAACAAAACATTTCGACCTAACTTTACCACTCTCATAAAATAAGGTTAAAAAAAATAAAAATAAAAATCTTCAAATCACTAGGATGTGTGTTAACATTGTAGAATTATTGCCACTTAAATGGGACAAGTCAGGCTTGAAAAAAATTTGGCTTGGTCACAAAGGGGTTAAAAGGTCGTTCAGGATAGAAAAACTTGGCTGTCTGAGAAACTGTATCATATCAGTCGATGTGTCAGGTCAGGTCTTCTATTCTAGTGCAACTCTACTGAAGTGAGTAAAGCTCAGCTGCAACCTGAAAGAAATTGGAAGGCTTTGTTCTAACGAGATTGGAGAATGGATTTTCCCTGGTCCAGCAGCCAGGACAGTTTTCATGATCACTGGACAGGAGCCCTGCCCATTGCCGCTTATCTGCCATCACCCCCGGTTATTGTTTTGATTAACCGGGCTGGCGTGATGCCGTGTGTGCATCAAGTCGAAATTATGATGCTGCAGCAATAAAAGAAGAAGATCTGGTGATGATTGATGATGTCCGGTAAGGAGAGATTTGCTGCAGGGCTCCAGTCCAAGTTGCTTCATCAGGATTCTGCGAATAGATTTCTCATCTCTACTTCAATCATATCTGTCCTCGTTTCTATGGAAGTGATCGAAAACGGACCTGGAACAAACCAATGACATAAGATGGACCCCACTGACTATAGTGGTGAACATAATTTCACTGGACAAACTAGAAAACTCATTGACATCTGTACATTTTCTTGCCTATTCACTTCAGTTGTCACAAGTGCCTGTGACAACCAGCTTCATCAAGAAACATTATGAAGAAAATATAAAAAAAATGGCCCCATCTCACCCACTCAAAACTTTGACTTTGGTGTTAAGATAAGGCCCAATTACTTGTGGAAGGATAAATGAGCCAGAACACACAAATATGAGCCTGGCCAAGGAACAGTAAGGAATCTTGCAGGATAGCTTTACATTATAAACCGGTCAATCACTTCAGACTTATTGGAAATAGAGCAAAAGATCTACCTAATGTTTGTCCTGGACAGGTTTGACGCTCACTTAACTTTGTCAGCTTTGACATTGGCAAACTTTAATTTACATAAAAAATAAATTTAGACAGCCTTTATGGAAAAAAGAAAATTCCAAGCTACCGAGCATCTAAAAAGATTAACACGTCTTTAAATATATTCTTGGCATACCTCATAAGATGGAAAATAAAATCAGCTCCTACTCCTACATCACTCCTGATAGAGAAAGTGCACAATCATAGTCTGCTGCTCATTAAATATGGAAGTGTGTACAATATGTTGGGAAATAAAGAGCAGGATTATTACACTGGATCTCATCATTTATAAAAATTACTTTTGTTTTTCTAAAGTAGTCAAAAAGGACAGTTCACCGTCCGAGAACTTGCGCTCATTTGATAATATTCTAAATACACATCTGCAAAATCACTATTTAAAAATGAATATCTTGACCCTGAAGAATCGCTAGACAAGAAGTGCCGGCAACAAGGCAACTCCACTCTATTTAACTTGCTGATCCCTGCCAGTTATGTGCAATCCATTTCTAGCAGAAGTCTGAGGAGTAATGTGTGACATGCCATGGTAAGGAGGCTTCCAAGACCTCTTCTTCTCTGATGAGGCAACTTGCAGATCTCTAGCAGAGACAATGGGACAGATTACAAAGAAAATGGAGGGGGTCTATATCTTTGTCTGCTCACCTGTTTATCCAGGGGCACCGGAGCGCATCTTTTTGCCTGTTGAGGTTCATTTTTGATCAGCTGTGATGAACGACCACTACCAAGCTTAGGTGTTCGGTACTCCTAACGAGCAGTTGGATCCTCGGGTGGACACAACTCCAGTACCCCAGGATAATGGAAGTCAAAGGGGAACTTGAGCATTTTTCTGGACGAGTGCCAGGAAAAATGCCCGAGTTTCCCAGTGATTTCCATTATACTCTGTAAATGAGTCAAGCCCATCCGAGCATCCAACTACTCATCACAAGTACCAAGCAAGTAGTGCTCACTCATCACCAATTATCATATCTCTAAAATATTTTGAACTATTGTGTTTATACGGTTGTGTATTGCCTATACCAGTATGCAATTAGACAGAAGCACATAAAAATAAAAATACTGCACACAGGAGAGTTTTCAGACTGTCCAATGGCTTGCCGACTGTGCCAGAAGCAATACATTCTGGAAAAGGATATGGAAGTTTTATTTTTTACACAAATGCCAACAGAATGTTAAAGAGGAAGAGCCACTGACCTTTTAGAACTACTACAAATGTTACGTTTTAGGGGTGGCTTTAACACCCTCCCCCCCCCCCCGAAAAAAAAACCAAAAAAAAAAAAAAAACAGTCTTGCAGAAGTCTAGTTTGCATGACTGTTCACTTTGGTATCCATATGTGGCTGATGCAGGATGGCATCATTTATTTGGTCATCAAATGACAGAACTGTGGGAGAAAGATTCTGCCGTTGAAGGGGCCTCAACATATGCCCCCAAAAATCTGGAGGACACAATTCAAAAAGATTTTTTGGGGACTTTAACTTGTACAAAAAGCTTGTGACATTTTAAGACGTGCCAAAGTGTTGAGACTTTTGGTGCTTTTACTCTAGTTTCGGCCAACTCTACCAAATAGCTGGGACAGGAAGAGGGCTGCCGAAGACAAACTATCAAAATTTTATAGTTTATGCCACAAATTATGCCAGATACGTACACCAGTCCCTGGCAGTAATAACATTAATGGATTAGGTATGTGGCAGCTGTAAATTGTGCCAAAATTCTCTCTTTCTAACGCAGCAGAGGACTCAATGAGTCTTAATTAAAATCGGGACCAGAGACAATATAATATATAATAATAATATATAAATAATAATAATATATAAATAATATATAAATAATAATAATAATAATATAAATAATAATAATAATAATATAAATAATAATAATAATATAAATAATAATAATATAAATAATAATAATAATATAAATAATAATAATATAAATAATAATAATAATAATATAAATATATATATAAATAATAATTATATATTATATATATATATATATATATATATATATATTATTATTATTTATTATTATAGCGCCATTTATTCCATGGCGCTTTACAAGTGAAAGAGGGTATACGTACAACAATCATTAACAGTACAAGACAGACTGGTATAGGAGGAGAGAGGACCCTGCCCGCGAGGGCTCACAGTCTACAGGGAATGGGTGATGGTACAATAGGTGAGGACAGAGCTGGTTGCGCAGTGGTCTACTGGGCTGAGGGCTATTGTAGGTTGTAGGCTTGTTGGAAGAGGTGGGTCTTGAGGTTCCTCGAAGCTTTCCACGGTAGTGGAGAGTCTGATGTGCTGAGGTAGAGCGTTCCAGAGTATGGGGGATGCACGGGAGAAATCTTGTACACGATTGTGGGAAGAGGAAATAAGAGAGGAGCAGAGAAGGAGATCTTGTGAGGATCTAAGGTTGCGTGCAGGTATATATATATTTCTCCATTTCCAAATGAAAACTTTTCAGGGTGGACAAAGTTTAACACCTTCAACCAAATTAAGTGTGTTGATATAGAAATTTGTTCTATAGCATGCCCGAAAACATTCATTGTGTGAAGACCATAGAGGTCACTTATTTTGCATTAGTTTTTTTTAAATTATGCAGACAAATGTGAGTTTTGGAAAATATCTAATTAACACTAAATACACCAGGTAAACTGGCCAGTATTGTACGATTTTGGCTTAATAAAAGCTAACCGCACAGAGCCAACAATGTATTATCATATGTAAGACTACAGTATAAATCACTCCTAAAAGTATACAGTCCAGTCATTCACTAAATTGGAAACAGCAGTAAAAAGAAATCTACTATCAAGAAATTCTGCAATGCTAAATGTCTGCCTGCATAACCTGCAAGGGTAAAGGATTTTTTAGGATTCTTCAAAATAACCCAAAACTTGTTCCCCAAAGATCTTTTCACAGTAGGCGTAGAAAGCAGCTGGATAGTTTTATTTCCAATACATAAGAAAAATGCGTTTCCCGGACTTCTCCTTATGCAAAGTGCTTATTAAGAGTTTCCACTCAAGAGATTCATTGTAAGCAGATGAAAATATACTCAACTGAGAACAGAGGTTTTGTTATAAAGGCTACTAGCTGAAAACACACAATTAGGTTATATTCCTTTATAAAGCATCATTAATATTGTAAACAGCCCGCACTTACGTGAAAATGTCACATACAAACTGATGCTTATTAACAGTAAGGCCTCAAAGATGTCAATTACTCCCCAGTATGGCATTACCTTGGTATTCTTCTCTAAACCATGATCATATGTACAATGGTGCCCATACTCATTAGATTAAAGGGAACCAGTCACCCGATTTGGCGACTATAAGCCGCGGCCACCACCAGCGGGCTCCAACATAGAGTATGTTACAATGCTGTATATAAGAGCCCAGGCCTCTGTGCAGAACGTAAAAAACACTTTACGATACTCACCTAATGGGCGATGCGGTGCAGACTGGTCGGATGGTTGTCTCCAGACTCCAGTACCGGCGACTCATCTTTTGGCCATCTTTGTCCTTCTGAGCAGGGCAGAGCAAAGTATTGTAATGCGTATGCACGGGACCTCAATGCCGGTTAGTGTGGATGACTTAGCACGCGTTATGCACCCAGGCTTCAGAAGGAGGAAAAAGATGGTTGAGAGAGGAGGAGCTGCTACCGGAGACACCCATACGACTAGTCTGCACTGCATCTTAGGTGATTATTAAAGTTTTGTTTTTGTTTTGTTTTTTTTAACATTCCACACAGCAGCCTGGGCTCTTATATACAGTATGATAGAATGCTGTATATAAGAGCCCACTGGTGGTGGCCGTAGCTTATAGTCGCCAAATCTGTTGACAGGTTGCCTTTAATACTGGCAAAGCTGTCGATCACAGAGGAACTCGATGGCTTCATTTGTACTGAGGTGTTCAGACTGGTCCATTTAGCAACTGTTTAATCTCCCATGGCAAATTCTTCCCATATAGAGAACCTGCTGCCAATGGTGAGAGGCAGAATCTTTTTACTATTCACTAGAATATACAAAATATAGTCAAGCATTCACATGTACGGGTGAATCGAAAAGAATAGTTGTTGGCTGAACAAGTGTAAGGCCAACTCAACACAGAGTCCTATGAAGGGACAACATGGTGGCATATGGAATACTTCACTACTTCTTATAATTGTCAGACTTCATGTATACTCCGTTAAGGATATTCACCTTGTATTACGGTGTACTGCATTTTACAATCAAGACATCTCTTATTTAAATCAATAGCATCAATACATTTACAAGACAATTACCCTGGACTTTTACATCACAACATACATATTTTCTTTTTCTACGGAAAGGACAACTTTGAGTCAAACATGACATGAAAATAGCCATAGGTAAAACTCTAAGAAAGGAATAGTACACAATAATAAAAATATAAATATATTTAGGAGGTTGGGTTTGTTTTTTAAAAAAAAAAAAAAAAAAAAAAAAAAAAAAGAAGAATTTACAAAAAGGGAACATGCTTCCTGATCAATACTTTGAGTGACTTTGATGGAACCTACATATTTCTGAAATGTGCATTTAAGTGAATCTGTCAGATGATTTTATAGGACAAAACTAAAAAGGTATCTTGGAATAGGGCTTGTACGTACAACCCTTTCAAGATCAGTAACTTGCATTGCTCTACCTTCTCCTGTTACCTTGCTGTAAGCCCCAGAGAATTTGGTGTCATACACCAGCCAGTCAAGCAGATGTAATTCCAAACTAAAAATGAAATGCTCTCCACGCCCACCTCTCAGCAGTGATAGTGAATGACAGTGAATAATTTTTACTATCACTGATGCAAGCATGGGAGAGGCTGGCATAGGGAGCAGTGCACATTCAGTTTGGATTTACATATGATTGACTAGCTGATGCATGACACTGAATTCTCTGCTGCTTACAGCAAGATTACAGGAGCAAGTAGAGCAATAAGGGTTACTGATCCTGAAAGGGCTGCCCAAGTCCTATTTCAAGATACCATTAGTTTTGTACTAGAAAATCAGCTGACAGATTCCATTTAATTAGACAAACTAACAGCAAGAGAAAAAAAAGTAAACCAACAATTCATATATATTCATATCGGTAATGAATGAATTGAATGAACGTATATGTGTGTGAAAAAAGACCACTAAAGAGGAGACATGAGATTGAAAAATCCGGTCAAGTTGCAGATCATTTTCATGGACTTCTGTCTGAAGCTTGGAGCTAATTGCTCTTATGAAGCTAAATTGGGAACAACAAGGATGGAAACCAAGCCTTGTTTAAATATTTGGTTAAGGCTTTTATATTCCTTACAGGATACAGGCCAATTAATCAACTTTAAATCACACCACATCTCACAAATTCCTTACAAAAATGGAATGATTCCTGACAATGTATCCTCTAAAGACATTCTCTCTAGTGTGGATCCAAAACCATGCGCATTTTATTATTGTGAAAACTGGGCAGTCCAACACTTCCTCTACATAGAGTTACGACTTTTCTGTACAATTTTTTTTCCCCAGTTTAAGAAAAGGAACTGTAGCATATTTTATTGTGATTCCAAGCAGTTTCACAATCTGACTTTATAACCGGATAGCGGACTTTCCAAACATTACAGATCTAATACAAAGTAAACTGAAACCAGCTGGACAGATAAATAGGCCTCGGCTCCAGTCTATTTCAGCATGTTCCGTGCATGTGTCCCAACCATTCCATAAATGACTTGGACTTTGAATCACTATAGCTTTGACATCTTCGTTAACGGTACACAGGCGGCCTACTTCAAGTAACATTCAAATGTCCTATGTCTTGTTGACCATGTAGCAAAAACAAAGTAGCTACAAAAGACCGCTTAAAGAAATTTTAGTGTTCATGATTCATGAAACATGGAAAAGGTTAGCAAAAAGTATATCTTTGATGAAAGAAGTCCATAGGAACCTACTAAAACCTTTGAGAAGAGACGAAACCTGTTGCAAAAAGAACATATCAGAAGGAGATTCTCTAGTTGCATGTATTCGGGGTAAACTAATTTATTAGCCAATATACGAGCCTTTAGTAAACTTCGGGCCTATTTATCTAATCAAAAGTAATAGGACAGTCATCAACAAACAGAAACTCTAAGGCTATGTGCGCACTTACCGGATTTTGCCGCGGATTTGCTGCATGTTTCGCTGCAGAAAATGTTTATAACATCTCTGCAGTGAATCACCAGCAAATCCTATGGAGAAAAAAAATCCTGTGCGCACTGGGCGGAATTTGACAGCTGCATGTTTTGCTGCGGGAATCCCACAGCAAAAACAAGTGCATGTCAATTCTTTTCCGCACATCGCTGCGGGATTTCACTCCATTGACTCCAATGTTAATCATGAAATCCCGCAGGGAATAACGCAGGAAGCAAATTCTGTGCGGTTCACTGCGTTTTCCTGCGTTATTCCCTGCGGTATTTCGCGGTTTACTTCCGGTAATGTACATCGCTTGTCTGCGGTTTTGCAGGGAAGTGATGTCATTACAGGAAGAGGAAGCCGTGCATAGTAAACACACACACAGATCACACACACACATCACAGACATGGATCACATAGACACAGACACATAGAAAGAAAACGGAAATATAGAAAAAAAAAAAAAAAAAAACACGTGGGCTCCGCTGCATATTTACCTTCCAGCCGAGGTAAGCACACAGCGGCGGCCCGGTATTCTCAGGCTGGGGAGGGAGAGGGGCAGGGTTAATGTCCCCCGCCTCCCTCCCCCTCCCGCAGTCGAGAATATCAGCCGCAGCTGCCCCGGCACTGTCGCATGCAATATGCGGCACTACCGGAGTGTCCTCGGCTCTTCTTGCCACCGTGTAGCAGTGGTGGCAAGGTAATACAAGGGGTTAATGGTGGTGGGGGACCACCGCCATTAACCCCAAGCTTGATCATGGCAGCGTCTATGTGACAGCTGACATGATCAACCCATAAGTAAAGTGAAAAAACACAGACCCCGAAAAATCCTTTATTTTAAATAAAACCAACAAGCCTCGTTCACCATTTTATTAACCCCTCCCGTACCAAAGCTCCGGCGTAATCCACCGCTCCGGCGTAATCCACAGGCCCTGCACTGCTGACATCCAGCCGCGATGTGTCACAGACACAGCGCTGAATGAAAGCAGCAGACAGCAGAGGTAATTACCGGTCATTTCCCACGGCCGGTAATGTGAACTCACTGCCGACCGTGGGAAATGCAGCGATCTGTCATCTATCTATCTATCTATCCCTCTGTCTGTCTATCTATCCCTCTATCTATTCTTCTGTCTGTCTATCTACTATCTCAGAATTAAATGACTTTTTTTTTTTTTTTTCAATGTGCTTTATTGCATTGAATGCAATAAAGCACATCCCAACCCGCACGCGGCAAAACCGCGGCAATACCGCGAATAATACCGCGAATAATACCGCGGTAAAACCGCGGCAAACCGCGGCAAACCGCGGCAAACCGCATGCGGTTTTCGGGTGCGGTTTCCCGCGGTTTTTTACCGCGGGTGCAGTAATCTTTGAGAGCATGCGGAATTTTCTCAAGGAAATTTCATTTCCCAGTGCGCACAGAGCCTAAAACTGGTGTTCTATACTCTCTGCAAAGCCACTGGTATGGTTAGAGTAAATCTGCTGTGACTTTGGATAGTGTTAGACACATTGAACAACCTTCTCTACTAGAGAACCGGCAGTCTAACTTTAACTGGAGCCGAATTTACAAATGTGCTGT
Source organism: Anomaloglossus baeobatrachus (assembly GCF_048569485.1). Taxonomy (NCBI): domain Eukaryota; kingdom Metazoa; phylum Chordata; class Amphibia; order Anura; family Aromobatidae; genus Anomaloglossus; species Anomaloglossus baeobatrachus. The sequence continues at coordinate 91,970,222 of NC_134357.1, forward strand.
TCTTTGGTTGTCAAAACATGGCTGTTGGTGGCTAATGAAGGAGGGGAGGTAGGACTAAAGTAGTAGACTCTCCAGCATTATTCAAGGACAATAAATATCTTCATTCCTATATAACGGGATAGTAACTTAGAGAAGCAGCAAATCAGAAAAAAGAACAATTTTAAACTAAAATCGATACTACAATGAGATGCAGAACCATAAACACAAAATATCAACAGAAGAAAAAAAAATTGATTTTACAGGACCTTTGACTGAACAACATCTTTTAAAAACTTTGATGAATGTCTTTTGCACGATACTTCTTACATGACAGACCTTGTGCATAGAAGTTGAACAGAGGCACGGTCTTCATAGCCATTTACTATGGAGCGTTGTTCACTTATGGTGCAGCCACATAGTTCATCCAGTAATGCTTTTTGGAATTAATAAACCACGAACATGACGTTATGACACTTTGTCTCATTTCATACGAAATCAGAAACAAAACGTAGAAACACAGGGTGCCCCTAAATGTCTATTGCTTCTATATTGTATCTCCAATTCCTTAAAGGGAACCTGTCACCACTTTTTCGGCCACCACCAGTGGGCTCTTGTATGCAGCATTCTAACGTGCTGTATATCAGAGCCCAGGCCGCTGTGTAGAACATAAAACAAAAAAAACAAAAAAAACAAAAAAAAACACACTTTATAATACTCACCTACAAGGTCGCTTCGTTTCACAACAGTCGGATGAATGTCTCAGTTTTCCGCGACCGGCGCCTACCCTTTCGGCCATCTTGGTCTTCCTTATTCTGAAGCTGCGGTGCATGACACGTCTACGTCATATACACGCGCCGGCATTGAGGTCCTGCGCAGGCGCACTACAATACTTTGATCTACCCTGAGTAGGGCAGATCTATGTACACCTGCGCTCTTCTATGCCGAAAAAGTGGTGAATGGTTCCCTTTAACCTCGACATCAAAAGCAACCTGTTCACATGTGGCATTTTTGCAACATTTTTTTTTCTGTAGCCAAAACCTGCTCTTTGCTGAATTTGCTGCTTTTTTGGAATGTGGATTACATGTACTAAAGACAAATCACATCATTAATGTTTAAAGGGAATCCATCAGCAGGTATTTGCCATTTAATCTGAGCGCATTTCTGATTTACATGGATGTCACTTATTAGACCCTGTTGTAGTTTCAATACAAAAAAAATAAATAAAATCGGTGTTTTATCAACATATTACCACTAAAAGGACTATATCTGATATGTCAGGCTAATCTGTGTAACCCCGCCCCCATCACTGATTAGCAGCTTGCTGACAATTTAATGTACAGAAGAAGTTGCCAGTCAGTGGTGTAGGCGGGTCATAAACCGCACAGAAGTTTTGGCTCTGCTACATCTACATCAGACAAAGGAGTGTATAAAAACTGTACCCAGCAGTCCAGTAAGTGATATATCCCTGCAACAAGGCCACTTTCACACTGCACTATGACCTACGTTCCCTGGTCCTGTCGGGGCTTCCATTTGAACACCACCACCCCCCATCCCCAGCAAAACAGATTTCGGACGCATGCGCCAACTGGGCCATTGACTATAATGGGGAAGACTGAGTCACAGTGAGATCTGTTTTGCACCAAAACCCGTTTTGCAGTTGGAGGGGGGGGGGGGGGGGGAAATCGGACGAAAGCCCTGAAGGGACTAGTGAACGTAGGCAATGTGAAAGGGCCTTAAGGCTTTCTTGCCTTAGATTATGCTGCTCTCAGATTAAAAATGTCAACCTGGTGACAGATTCCCTTTAAAAACCATTGATAAAAATGTTAGTTTTATTCACCAAAATCAGCCAAAGATACAGCAAAATCTTTTGTTGCATTTTTTTTTAACCCATTACTTCCTTCAGGAAGGAAAAAAAAAAAACAAAAAACCCCTCTAAAAAGGCTACGTGTGAATATAGCCTTACTAGATTAGTAAAGTTATATTAAGATCTCTGTACGTTAGACAACCATAAACATCTACACTAAAGCATATCGGGTCATCGCAAGCCCAGTTGGCTCCACGGCATTGTACTCCACTATTAGGGGACTAAGAGAATTTAGAAAATAAGACGGCCAAGTGCAACTCCCCCTCAATATCAGAAAGTTGACAAGAACAGTCCAGGAAAGTTGTCAAACACTATAGAATGACACGCTGTATGCTTTTCATCCTTCACATGCATTAATTGTGTTGCAATCTGATGCCAAAAATGAATCTGGGACCAAGTCCACACACGAAAACATTGTAGCACAAAATGAAATAAAAGCAAGGCTTCTCTCAAGATCAGCAGAAATCACTTTCCAAATTAGCAAATTCTGCCTCTACATTTATCACTCCATTGGCAGCATTGTGATGGTCTCAGCCATGATTTTAGCTTTTCATTTGCTTCTTAAAATTTCCAAAAAAAATATATCAATTGTGGGATTTACCAAGACCAGGGTATATTTACACGGGGCAGATTTGTTGCAGAAATGCTAGCAGTCATTCTATTTATATGATCACTGCTCACAGAAATTAAATGTCCATCCTATGTCGCAGAGCCCATTTCAGGTGTATATGTAGCGTCCCTGAATCCATCAGGAGCCACAAGGTACTGCATCCTGTCAAAGATGCAGGGCCTACCCCCAGGAACCTGGAAGACCAGTGGCGGTAACACCAAAAAAATACTATAATTCCAGTTTTTCCCCATCCCCAAGGACTGGTGACAAACTAGAATTGGACCCAATGGATGGCCACCCAGGGGTGGAGCCAATCCAGTCCACTAGACGACAAACAGGTGGGAGGGGGCAGACAGTCAGTAGAGTGAGTAGAGTCAGTAAGTGGAAGTGAGAGGAGACGGACATAACCACACTTACGGGAGTGTGTGACAGTGACCCGAGGGCCCAGGTGTGTGGTTGCCGGTGGAGTACTTCCAGAACCATAGCACCGACTGGGTACAGAGCCCTAGGTCAGGCAAACACTCCAGGCAGACCTGATAAAATCTGCACAGTGAGGGGACCATCCAAGACCTCACCGACCGTAAAGTCTGGGGCACCAGCAGTGACGGGAGAACCAGGGACGGGAACAGAACACCGACCCTACAGGATTCAAACTGCCGCCGTACGGACTAACAGACAGAACAACTAGGAGGGGACCCCAGACGCTCCAAGCCACGGGGACCCACCAACTTGAGAAGGGTGCAGGGGAAACAAGCCACCAGGTCACTAAACTGGCACTGGGACTAAGGGAACCAGCGGTGAACACCAGCCTTCCTCCGGGTAACAGTTATCAAGCTGCCGTGGGTGAAGAACCCAGTTACACTGCAATTTCTTGTGTGGCCTACCTTCTTATTGCACCTAACTCAATCACCTACCCCCTAGGACCACGGCCCTACTTGCGGAGGGCCCAACATCTAGGCTGCCACCAACATCAGCCCCAGCAGTAAGAAACTGTGCAGCGGCGGTTCCATCACCATAACCACAATCCGCAAGTGGCGTCACGATACAAACTTTATAAATACTCCCCTGTACATAACCCCCTTTGAGCGACACCCAGGGTCACAGAACCGGGCAACGGCTACCCAGTTAACTGTCACCGTAAATATACGGCCCAGGACAGAGTACCCCACAGCTTTTAGACAGATGTTTTGTTGTGTAACCTTAACCCTATTTATGAACCAACACTTCGCCCTATTTCACATACTCGCAAGTGAAGAATTAGGCTGTGTGCGCACAGTGCATTTTTATGTATTTTTTGTTGCAGATTGTGGTACAAATCTGCATGACTATCTTTATGCCAGCAAAGTCAATGAGAATTCTGAAGTGCTGTGAGCACAGTGCCCATTTTTTCCTTGCAGATTTGTAGGAGAAAATAACTCTGCGGCATATCAATTATTGATCAGGTTTTTGCCTGCCTTTTGTAGCCCTTCCACCGATTGACTTCAGTAATAAACTCCTGGGACAAAAATGACGTATGTATTTTGGAGTGTTTTTTCTGCAAGAAGTTGCAGATTTCATGCAGAAAATTTCAGCACCAAATCTGCACAAAACCTTAAAAGTGCAAGTACCATTCCTGCAGTTGGGTCAATTACAAAAAGACAAGCAGTTGGGCTGGGGCACATTGCCATAAAACGTTGATATATCTATCAATTTACAGTATTTAGTGAGCGCAGCCAAGTACTGCAGGTTAACTATTAAAAAAAAAAAAACAAAAAACAAAAAAAAAAAAAAACAGTTTTCTGTAGTACTCTATAGTGGCCACTACATACTGAATGGAGATGCACTGCACAGCTCCGCTCAATGTGTAGCGGCCACTGCCAAGTGCTGCAGAATTACTCTGTTTTGAATAGTTCACCTGCAGTATCTAGCAGTAGATACTGCAGGTGAACTACAGTAGTGTAGTGGTCACTACACTCTGAATGGAGACACACTGGATAGCTCATTTCAATGTGTAGCTGCCACTACAGGTGAACTCCTGTCCTTTTCAATAGTTCACCTGCAGTACTTGGCTGAGCTCACTAAACACTGAATATAGATAGAGATGGAGTAAATATTGTGAGCAAAGATCTACACCTATCCATCTATATTCAGTATGTTGGGAGCACAGCCAAGTACTGCAGGTCAACTATTCAAAAAGGAAAGGAGTTCACCTGCAGTACTGGGCGCCACACATTGAACTGAGCAGCACATCTCCATTTAAGGTGTAGCAGCCACTGCCCAGTACTGCAGGTGAACTCCTTTCCTTTCGTATAGTTGACCTGCAGTACTTGGCTGTGCTCACTGCATAATGTATGGAAAGTATAAAAAATTATATGACCAGAGAACCCTTTTAATCCACACAATTGGGAGATCCTAAGGTTCAGTAATGCATTGCTACGTTTTTCTTTTCTAATAGGTTAATTATTTTTTTCTTCTACATTTAAACACCTGTATTTTAGAAAGAAGAAAAAAAAATAAAATCACAATCTGAGCCATATTCTGTAAAAGCAAAACTAAGACCACAACATAAATTATACAATCTTAAGAATGTCTCAAGGCCCCCCATCTCTAAAGAGTGTTATCAAATATTAATACAAATAAACTGGTCTACTACCCAGAAAGAGTTAAGGAAAAGAGGGGGGGGAAGAAAATACACAGAATAGCAGCTTTTCTTCATTGGCAGGTTCCAAAACACACATACTTCTGATTCAACAATTTGCTTTTTTTTTTCTTCCCGTTTATATTCTATCAAAACTCCGGAAAAGAAATTTTACATGTGCACTTTCAGGTTTTGTTTTATCAAGCCTCGAAGTATTCAAAAATCTTGCCCAGGACAGCACTTTCTGCACACAGACCCTCAGATTAAAAACAGATTTTCATTCTTCATTACTAAATTAACAAACAACGGTCAGAAAGAAGGGGCCTAGTCAAGCATTTTAGGCCTTTACAATTTTAGTAGAAGACAGGCACTGACCAAGATTCCCACAAACATCTACAGCGTTCCTACAAATGTTATGGATTTAGAAAAGAAAAAAAAAAAAACAAAAAACTATTCAACCATTAAAACAAATTTAAACAACCTAATAGCTAATGAAAGTTTATAAATCAAAATAATTCACTAGTCCAGAGTAGTGATGGTCAAACCTAAGCTGTTACGTTCAGGGTCCGAACAAGGACTTCTGCAGCATGGATTACAATTAAAAAAAAAAAAAAAATTTAAGGCAGGGCAATTACACTTACCAAGCTCCCACATACATATACACATATATTATATATATATATATATATATATATATATATATATATATATTATATATATATATTTATTGCAGACGCCCGCAAGCTGTGCGCATTACCTTGGCTGTGTATCAATACAAGGGACTCCAAAACAGCTTATTTTTTGATTTAAAAAAAAACTGGGTGGGGGTCCCCCCTAATTTTCATACCCAGCCAAGATAAAACAGACAGCTGTGAGCTGGTATTCTCAGGCTGGGGAGGCCCATGGTTATTGGGCCCTCTACAGCTTAAATAAAAATCACAGCCCACATCTGCAATAGAACATGTACATCCATTATATGCACCAATCGTGGCGCTTACCCAGCTCATCCCAATTGCCCTGGGCCCCCCAATAAGGCGTTAATGGCAGCTGTGATTTGTAGTTTAAAAAAAAAATAAAAAAATAAAAATCACAGCTGCTACAAAGCCCTGGATTAGTAAATGGTTGGGATCTATGAAAGCCCTCAATACTAATCCTGTAAGAAAATAAAGACAAGCCATATTAAAAACACACACACACACACACACACACACACACACACACTTTCTCCAATTTATTAAAATATAAAATACCCCTGCAGGTCCAACAATCTACACCATGACAATTCCCAGCTTTGCTCATTAGCAAACGATATATTTTTATTAATACGTTTTCTATACATCTCCATCTATGCTAGTGTATACAGGGACAGTTAGGCAGAGATTAGCAATATACATCCAGAACTGCTCATGGTTCCGGGTGCATATTGGACCTGACAGGTTTTCTTTAAAAGCAAAAAAAAAAAAACAAAAAAAAAACCCTGAACTTTTAAAGGGTTAAATAAAATAAATAAATTAAATAAAATGTGAAGAGAAGAAGACAGACTTTAGATGTAATGTAGAGGTTATGGTTTCTCTAAGGACACTGGAAAGTAGTGCCTCACTCAGTTGTGCTTCTCATTAGGGAAGTTTTGGCTACAAAAATCTAAATAGAAAAAAACTCCTCTTCTGGGATATCTGTGACAGCAAGTTTTCAATAAAAAGTAAGCACTAAACACAATATTGCCGCTTTCAACAAAAATTAGTCATTTGGCAACCAATTGATTCTACAACATAAAAATCTCAACAAAGGTAATATAGAGTCACTGGGAATAGACTTGGCTCGCTGGTGATGCACATGTTACCTTCAGTTAGAGATTCGCTCATAAATCGTGGTATTTAACATTTCTAAAATGTTGCATTGGTCAAAAACACAATTATTAAAAGAAAAAACAATATAGCTAAAAAGTGGCACGTCAATAACTTGCCCAGCCAAGATGACCTTAAATAACTATCCCATAGTGTGCGTCTACTTCTATCATTTAAGACCATTACAAAGGGTGGAAGCAACTGGAGAATTCTCAGAACATTTATAGCTTTGAGGCAAAGCTTTTCCAAAGTAGTTCAAAGAATCAGTACCCAAAAGAAAACATGGAGGGTTGATGAGGAGATTCAGTACATACTGGTGTGACCTTGTACGGTGGTAAAAAGGTTTTGTACAATTCCGCCCAATTCTATGAGGCGGGTCACAGAGGCTCCGGCGGTCCAGTGTTATGGCCGAGGATACTTCTGCATGGCTGGCCATAACTTCTAGATCAAACAGATATTTGCCTGGGGTGCTTGGAGTGGGACCAGGGGCAATCAGCTGATGGCATCAGGTAGCAAATTTTGAAAAGGGTTATCTTCAATGAGAACTCTAAAAGGTTTGCATTTAAATAAGACTAAAAGACTTTAAAAAAAATAAAAATAAATAAGACATTCCCTATGATGTACATCAAGAAAAGAAAAAAAAATTATATAAAAGTTTTGACAAAAAAAAAAAAAAAGTTCACAAGATATTTTGGGCCATATTAGCGTAAGCCATTGGTCCTCAACCCATGGCTCGGAGTCACATGTGACTTACAGGCCCATGATATGGGGCTCGTGGCTGTCTCCCAGCTGGATGCATTAGCACTATGCCTTGCAAAACGCTATAAGAGCAGGACTCAATATAGTGACTTTTCGGAGTCAACTAACAGAGCATAGTAGATCTGAATGGACGTAGGAACCCCGGACCTTGGTATACAGCCTCTAATTTCTGTTGGAAAGCTGTGGCTATCATACTGGTAATGGGGGGCTTTGGGTGTCACTACTGTGAGGGGTGGCAACTGATTTGGCTCGTGACTCTCTCCCAAAGCTGGATGTGGCTCTCAAGGTCAGAAAGGTTGGGGGTGGGGGCTGTGAATAGGGGACCTTTCGCGTAAGCTGTTCTGAGTGTGAATAAATCACGTATTGGGAGACAGTTCATATTTTAACATTTAAGAAATGCACTTAATTTAAGAACAAAGCAAGCTGCCAATAAGATATGCCAGATGTTGGAATACAAAAAGGGGAAATTATTCCAAATTGATAAAACAGAAATCTCAATTTGCATGGTGGTTTTTTTTCTGAGAGTGTGGGGGACCTTCATGTATTATACCAGGATTCGTTCTAGAGGGGTGAATAGGTGACCAGATCTGCTGCATTGTTGGACATTTCCAACAGATGTGCTGTGTGGTCCCCAGTTCAAAAATCATTTCCAGCTTTTATTAAAATGGAGACATTCTAGAGCGCAAGATACCAACCTTCTCTGTAATTACCTTGTGTGAAAAATTCTTAATATTTTAATAAAATGTTTTACGCCAATCTTTGAGTGGTTTGAAAAAAAATAATGCCACAACAACAGCACTACATGTTTAGGAAGCACAAGGGTCCATAAAGCTAATGGTTGACCAATCTTCCCGATCTTCAAGTATTTCTAGATATCGTGGTTTGGTAAGTGGAATTGAGAGGTTATTTCACTGAATGGGAAGAGAAGTGGAGAATGGAATATTAAAAAGGGAACCTGTCAGCAAATTTGGGGCCTATAAGCTGCGGCCACCACCAGTGGGCTCATATACAGTAGGTTAGAATGCAGTATATAAAAGCCCAGGCCGCTGTGTAGAGCGTAAAAATCACTTTATAATACTCATCTAAACGGTTGCTGCGGTGGAGTTGGGTCATATGGGTGTCTGTTCTCAGATGCCGGCACCTCCTCTTTCGGCCATCTTTGTAGTCCTTCTGAAGCCGGTGTGCATGACGCGTCCTAAGTCATCCACACTCGCCGGCATGGAGATCCTGCGCAGGTGCACTTTGATGTGAGCAGGGCAGTTCAAAGTATTGTAGTGCACCTGCGCGGGACCGGCAAGTGTGTATGACGTAGGACGTGTCATGCACACAGGCTTCAGAAGGAGGACGAAGATGGCCGAAACAGGAGGCGCCGGCAGCGGAGAATGGAGATGCCCATATTACCCAACTCCACAGCAGTGACCATTCAAGTAATATTAAAGTGATTTTTATATTCTACACAGCGGCCTGGGCTATTATATACGGCATGTTAGAATGCTGTATATAAGCTCACTGGTGGTGGCTGCAGCTTATAGGCCGAAAAAACGGTGACAGTTTTGTCGCGGGCGGGGATGGACGCCGCTGCACTCGCTAACGCTCGGGTCTGGCGCTGCTGCGATGGCTGCTCGGTGGCTCAAGCGGTGGGCCGGATCCGGAGACTCGAGCGGCGCTCCTCGCCCGTGAGTGAAAGGGGGTAGTTTGGTTTGGGGGTTTGGTCCGTGACGCCACCCACGGGTGGTGGTGAAGTTGGGCACCACCGCTGCTGGTGACTGGGATCCCGGGAGCGATGGCAGGGAGCAGCTGGGATGTTGTTTCCCCCCTCAGTGGGTAGGGGTTGGTGGTCCCGGGGCCCGGTGAGGTGACTGGGAAGCAGGGTTGGCAAGGTGCAGGGTCGCCTGGACTGCGCAGCGCGGTGCCGGATGGCACGGTTGTACTCACTCAGCCACAAATGTACGCAAAGTCTCTGGTAAACCAAACGGCTAGATGGACGGGTTCCGCAGCCGGCTGCTGTGACTTCTCCCGGACGGTTGGTGGTGCCCTGCACCTTTGTGTATGTTCGGTCCCGATGGATTCCCACCGGTAACCCGCTCCCCAGCGTGTATATGTGCCGGAGGAGCCCTTTTGCCCGCAGGCTCTGGCCCTTGGAACTCTAGCTGTGGCGGTAACTGTATTTCCTTTTGCTGGTTGGACGGTTGCCTTCAAATCGGGTCTTGGCTGTTAAGAAACCCCTGGAGGTCCGGTCACTGACTGATTTGACCTCCAATGGCAGCTCCAAGCCTGGTCGGGGTCCACAGGCCCTGCCTGTGTGTGCTGGCTTCACTTCGCTCCCCGGTTCGGTACCGGCGGGCCACCGCCCGTCCCCGGTCCTACGGTTCCGCGTTGATCTGCCTCTCCTGCAGACGGCCACCACAGTCTGCCAATCTTGCTCTTAGTGCCCAGGCCACACACCCGGACACGGTCAGTTTAATCCTCACTTCACTCCTCTCTCTTCCACCTCCTTAACTGAACTCTCACTTCTCACTCACTGACTCCTTTTCCGCCTCCAGGACTGTGAACTCCTCAGTGGGTGGGACCAACCGCCTGGCTCCACCCCACCTGGTGTGGACATCAGCCCCTGGATGGAGGCAACAAGGATTTTGTGTCTGGCTGATGTGTCTGTCTCAGGGTGGGGGTGTGTGTTGTAGTACCTGTGATGACCTGGCTAGTGCAGGGCGCCACAGTTTCACTTTAAGGCATTTTGGGAAGCCATTACCTAGGAAATTACAAGGGAGGTCAGAGGTCAGAGCATCGTGATGATGGAGGTTGTAATTGACTTAAGTATCCAGGCTTAAAAAATGCTGTTCGATAATCGGTAACCGTAAGGTCTTTTCTTCTGTGCCCCTCCATTCTAAAGTTATTTACCCTTGGTAATGAAAAACACCCGGTTTCTGAAGCGCGCTGATGCAGCTGAAATAAGCTGCCCACACGCGTGAGATTTCCATTAGCTGGCAGTGACAGTCTCGAAGAAATCATCTCACACCCACAGGGGTGCAATTACATGGAAAAAGGGCCAGCTAGTCTGGGCAAACAAAGGCTCTGCGACTAGTCACAGGCCTAATTAGCACATGGACAGCGAGGTTTATATGGGTTTTTTTTTTTGTTTTGTTTTTTTAACATTCATATTCGTGAATAGCGTTATACAGGGCCGGTTTGGCCGGGGCCACACAGGGCACTAGTGCGATGCTCGCATGAGACTCTGCTCACACTGGCAGTACAGCAGGAGCCGAGTGTCATGGGAGTGTGCCTGCGTCTGAGGTCTGACCCTGCGAGCGAACCTCAGCTGTGGGGGGCTGGGCCGGCGATGCGGAGGGGCGGACCAGCGCTGCAGAGGGGCAGGCTGGCACGGAGGAGGGGAGGGAGGGATTATCTCCCTCTCTCCTCCGTAGCCGGCTATTGCCATTCTACACACCGCTGTACATATATAATATATAACACACACACACACACACACACACACATATATATCCACACACCACGGTGTACCGCGAGTGCAGTGCGATTTTTCTCTCGCCCCATTCACTTGAATGGGTGCGAGAGAAAGTCTCGCCTTACAATCGGAGCATGTTGCAATTGTTTTCTCGGTCCGATTAGGGCTGAGAAAATAAAATCGCTCATGTGCGCTGACACAGGCTAGAATTGGTCCGAGGGGAATGCAATGTTTAATCGCACTCCACTCGCACTCCACTCGCACCGATTTTCTCGCCATGTGGCTTAGGCCTTAGGGAGAGAATTTGCGCATACAGATTTCAATGTTGCTGGGTTGGAGGGCATAGGGGGACATGATAGATTTGCATAATCAGGTGAATACTAGGTTAAAATACGAATGCATGTGTATGTGACGCCCTGGGCAAGCCAGGGGTCACAGGTAATGACATCACCACACCCTACACCCCGGTTAGGTACACCTAAGCTAAACCAGAAATCCTTGTTGCCTTCCCCAGGGGCTGATGTCCACACCAGGGGGTGGAGCCAGGTGGTTGGTCTCCACCTACCAAGGAGTTCACAGTCCTGGAGGAGGGGAAAACACAGGCAGTCAGAAAAAGTTAGAGTTTAGCTCAGGAAGAGAGCAGTTTGAGAGGTGAAAGTGGAAGGAGAAAAAGTGACAGTTTGACAGAGCCTGAAGTTGGTCCGGGTGTGTGCCCCGGACCGAGACAGCAAGGTTAGCAGACGGCGGTGACCGTCTGCAGAAGTGGCCTATCGGAGGTGCCGTAAGGACCGTGGACGGGTGGTGGCCCGGCGGTACCGGACCGGTACACAAGGAGAAGCCAGCACCATTGGCAGGGGCCTTTCGGATCCCGGCAAGGCTAGGAGTCGCCGTAAATTTGCCAAATCCGTCAGTGAAGGGGACCTCCGGGTCTCTAAACAACCAAGTCCCGATTGAAAGCAACAGTCCAACCGTATGAGAGAGACACCGCCACGGCACCAGTTTCTCAGGGCCAGCGCCTGCGGGCAAAGAGGGGCTCCTCCGGCCCATATCCAAGTCGGGGAGCGGGTTACCGGTGGGAATCCATCGCTACCAACATTGAACAAGAGACAGTCACCGTTAACTACCGGGGAAAAGCAACAGCAGCCGTCCGTGGGAACAGTCTTTCCAGCCGTGAGTTTTACCGAGAACTGTGTCACCGTCTCAGGCTGAGTGAGTACCACCGTGCCGTACGGCACAGCGCTGCCCCCGCGACCCTGCACCTCATCAGGCCCTGCACCTGGCCTTCCATCCCTCATCCTCCACCCCATCACTGGGCCCCGGGACAACCAACCCCTACCCACGGAGGGGAGAAATAACAACAAAGCTGCTCCCTGTCACCGCTCCCGGGATCCCCATACAGAGCAGCGGTGGTGTCCACACAATCACCACAACCGTGGGTGGCGTCACGGACAATAAAAAGAGAATTTTGTTTACTTACCGTAAATTCTTTTTCTTATAGTTCCGACATGGGAGACCCAAACCATGGGTGTATAGCTTCTGCCTCCGGAGGACACACAAAGTACTACACTCAAACGTGTAGCTCCTCCCTCCGGGCTATATACACCCCCTGGATGACAATCTAACCAGTTCAGTGCAAAAGCTGAAGGAGGACATCCACCCATAAGTAGAGATAGAGTAAAACTCGGAATAGCCGGAACTCTGTCTACTAACAACAGCCGGTGAAACACACGGAACAAAAAACTGCCAACAGGCAACAGGGAGGGTGCTGGGTCTCCCATGTCGGAACTATAAGAAAAAGAATTTACGGTAAGTAAACAAAATTCTCTTTTTCTTTATCGTTCCTTATGGGAGACCCAAACCATGGGACGTTCTAAAGCAGTCCATGGGTGGGAAATAAACCAACTGAGAAGTAGGCAAAACCTAACTTCACAAATGGGCGACAGCCGCCTGAAGAATGAGTCTGCCCAAGCTCGCATCTGCCGAAGCATGAGCATGCACTTGGTAGTGCTTCGAAAAAGTGTGCAGACTGGACCACGTGGCAGCCTGACAAACCTGCTGAGCCGTAGCCTGGTGCCTGAAAGCCCAGGAGGCACCGACAGCTCTGGTCGAGTGCGCCTTAATCCCTGGCGGGGGAGGCACCTGAGAACACTGGTAGGCATCGGTGATAGCCGACCTGATCCAACGAGCTAGGGTCGGTTTAGAAGCAGCAAGACCCTTGCGCTGACCAGTGGTTAGCACAAAAAGTGAGGTGCACCGCCTAAAAACGGCGGTGCGTGACACAGATTCGGAGCGCTCGCACCAAATCCAAAGTATGCAACGCCTTCTCAAAGCGATGTACCGGGGCCGGACAAAGAAAAGGCAATGAAATGTCCTGGTTAAGGTGGAAAGGAGACACCACGTTAGGGAGAAAGTCCGGAGTCGGACGAAGAACCACCTTGTCTTGGTGAAACACCAAAAAGGGGGATTCCGAAGAGAGCGCAGCCAAATCAGAAACTCTCCTGAAAGAAGTTATGGCTACTAGAAAAACAACTTTCTGTGAGTCTAAACAAGGGAACCTCCCTGAGAGGCTCAAAGGGGGGTTTCTGTAAGGCCGTGAGGACCAGATTAAGGTCCCAGGGATCCAAAGGCCGCCGGTAAGGAGGAATGATGTGAGATGCGCCCTGCATGAAGGTGCGCACCTGGGCCAGTCGGGCGATACGCCGCTGGAACAATACCGACAGAGCCGACACCTGTCCCTTGAGGGAATTGAGGGACAGTCCTAGCTGTAGACCAGACTGTAGAAAAGACAGGATAGTCTGCAAGGAGAACGGCCAAGGGGCATGGTCGGAAGAGCGACACCAGGACAGGAAAATCCTCCAAGTCCTGTGGTATATCTTGGCCGAAGAAGACTTCCGAGCCTGAGTCATGGTGGAGATGACCTCAGAGGGAATGCCTGAAGCCGTCAGGATCCAGGACTCAAGAGCCACACCGTCAATCTGAGAGCCGCAGAATTCTGGCGGAAGAACGGACCTTGAGAGAGAAGGTCTGGGCGGTCCGGGAGATGCCACGGCACCTCTACGGACAGACGGAGCAGGTCTGGGTAATAAGCTCGCCTGGGCCAGTCCGGAGCAATGAGTATGACTCGACGGCCCTCCATTCTGATCTTGCGCAGAACTCTGGGCAAGAGCGCCAGAGGGGGAAACACATAGGCCAGACGGAACTGAGACCAATCTTGAACCAGTGCGTCTGCTGCGAAGGCTTGAGGATCGTGGGAGCGAGCCATGTAAACCGGAACCTTGATGTTGTGCCGGGATGCCATTAGATCCACTTCCGGAGTGCCCCACTTGCGGCAGATTGATCTGAACACTGACGGATGCAGGGCCCACTCGCCGCTGTCCACGGTTTGACGGCTGAGGTAATCGGCCTCCCAGTTTTCCACGCCTGGGATGTGGACTGCAGATATGGTGGACTTGAAGTCCTCCGTCCACTGGAGGATTCGTTGAACCTCCAACATCGCCAGACGGCTGTGAGTCCCGCCCTGGTGATTGATGTAGGCAACCGCTGTCGCGTTGTCCGACTGAACTCGAATGTGCCTGCCCGCCAACAGGTGGTGAAAGGCTAGGAGAGCTAGAAACACAGCTCTGATCTCCAGCACATTGATCGAGAGGGCTGATTCGGACGGAGTCCAAGTGCCCTGTGCTCGGTGATGGAGAAATACTGCTCCCCAACCGGAGAGGCTGGCATCCGTGGTGAGGATCACCCAGGACGGAGTCAGGAAGGAGCGTCCCTGTGACAGAGAGAGGGGCCGAAGCCACCACTGAAGAGAGCTCCTGGTCTGTGGCGACAGAGCCACTAGCCTGTGCAAGGAAGAGATCCGCTTGTCCCAACAGCGGAGAATGTCCAGCTGCAGGGGACGCAGATGGAACTGGGCAAAGGGAACCGCTTCCATTGACGCCACCATCTGACCCAACACCTGCATGAGGTGTCTGATGGAATGACGGCGGTGCCTCAGCAGAGAGCGCACCGCCAGCCGAAGGGACTGCTGTTTGACTAAGGGCAACTTGACAAGTGCCGGCAGAGTCTCGAATTGCATCCCTAGGTACAAAAGCACCTGGGTCGGGGTCAGAGTGGACTTGGGCAGGTTGACAAGCCACCCGAACTGAACAAGCGTGGCGAGAGTGAGAGAGACACTCCGCTGGCAGTCTGCACTGGATGAGGCCTTGACTAGAAGGTCGTCCAGGTAAGGAATCACTGCCAACCCCTGGAGGTGCAGGACCGCAACCACTGCTGCCATGACCTTGGTGAATACTCGAGGAGCCGTGGCTAAGCCGAAGGGGAGAGCCACGAATTGGAAATGTTCCTTTCCGATTGCAAAGCGTAGCCAACGCTGTTGTGAAACCGCAATGGGCACATGCAGATAGGCATCTCTGATGTCGATGGATGCCAGAAAATCTCCTTGGGTCATTGAGGCAATGACCGATCTCAGAGATTCCATGCGGAAGTGCCGCACCTGAACATGCTTGTTGAGAAGCTTGAGATCCAGGATGGGCCGGAAGGAACCGTCCTTTTTGGGGACTAGAAAGAGGTTTGAGTAGAAACCGCTGAACCGTTCCCGGGCGGGAACTGGAACAATTACACCGTTGGCCTGCAGGGATGCCACGGCCTGAGAGAAGGCGGCGGCTTTGGAGCAGGGGGGGGTGGACAGAAAAAATCTGTTTGGCGGGCTGGAAGAAAATTCTATCCTGTAGCCGTGGGAGATGATATCCCGCACCCACTGATCGGAGACGTGTTGAAACCACACGTCGCCAAAGTGGGAGAGCCTGCCACCGACCAAGGACGTTGCTGGCGCAGCCAGATAGTCAAGAGGAGGCTGCCTTAGTGGCAGCGGCTCCTCCGGTCTTTTGAGGACGCGGCTTTGCGCGCCAGTTGGGTTTACGATCCTTGGCTGCGGTAGTGGACGAAGTCGAGGGCTTAGAGGATGACCAGTTAGAGGAACGAAAGGAACGAAACCTCGATTGGTTCCTGCCCTGGACAGGTTTCTTGGCTTTAGTTTGTGGCAAGGAAGTACTCTTCCCGCCAGTAGCTTCCTTAATTATGTCATCCAGCTGTTCCCCAAACAGCCGGGACCCAGCAAAAGGGAGACTCGCAAGGAACTTCTTAGAGGAAGCGTCTGCTTTCCACTCTCGAAGCCACAAGATCCTGCGGATCGCGAGGGAGTTAGCGGAGGCCACCGCCGTGCGGTGAGAAGCCTCCAGGATGGCAGACATGGCGTAGGATGCAAAAGCCGAAGCTTGAGAAGTTAAGGCATCCGTCTCAGGAATAGAGTCCCTGGTGAGGGAATGCATCTCCGCCAGAGAGGCAGAGACTGCCTTAAGAGCCCACACTGCCGCAAAAGACGGGGAGAACGAGGCTCCTGCCGCCTCATACACAGACTTGGCCAGAAGGTCAACCTGGCGGTCAGTGGGATCCTTAAGAGAAGTGCCATCAGCCACAGCTACGACTGTGCAGGCTGAGATTCTGGACACCGGAGGGTCTACCTTTGGGGACTGTGCCCATTCCTTAACCACCTCTGGTGGAAAAGGAAAACGGTCATCTGAACTACGCTTCGGAAAACGTTTGTCAGGACAGGCCCTGGGCTTGGTAACAGTGGTGTGAAAGCTGGAGTGGTTAAAAAAAAAAACATACTCCTAGGATTCTTAGGAGAGGTAAACTGGTGTACCTCCACCAGAGAGGGTTGTTCCCCTGACTCTTGTGGGTTTAGGTTCAGTACGGAGTTAATGGACGCAATCAAGTCACTGACATCCGCATCACCCTCAGACAAGTCAATGGGGTACATAGAAGCAGCGTCTGAGCCCACAGTAAACGAGTCCTCCTCGCCCTGCACCTCGGCTCGTGAATCAGAGCCGTGGGACGAGGAAGGAGAAGGAGAAGGGTCCCTGCGTCTCCGTTTAGGGGGACGGGGTCCTAGGACATGCTCTGAGAGCTCTGCAGAGCTCTGAGCAGCAGAAGCCCCCTGAGAAGGGGGCTGATGCATGGACAGCAGTGTCCGGGACAACTGCCCCATGGAGTCGGCAAAAGACTGGGAAATAGCTTGTGAGAAGGAAGCTACCCAAGCCGGGGGTTCAGCCACCGGGGCCGGAGCAGCCAGAGGGACCCCTGAGGAGGCTCCAGGCTGAGACACAACCATATTAGCACAGGCATCACAATATGGGTATGTGCTTGGCTCTGGCAGAATGAGCTTACAAGCAGTGCATATAGCATACATGTTTGCAGCCTTGCTTCGGGTGACAGACATGCTGCTGAGGTGGAAGCTCTGCCAGTAGTAATACACTCCTATAGAATGCCCTGAGAGTGTATAATAAAAAGCCCACAACCAGAGGTTGTGGCTTACCAGCCCGCTCTCTGTGTGCCCTCCGGATTCCACAGCTCCAAGCCCCAGAGACAGCGTCAGTCCTCCTAAACAGCAGCAGCTGCAGCATCCAGCGCCGTCAGTGTAGAACGCTGAGAAAATGGCGCTGGGAGGAGGAGGGAGGGCGTGTATTAGCCCAGGAGCGGGAAAAACGGAGGGCCAGGGAGAGATACAGGGGAGGAACATCTCCCCAGAGAGGAGTGTCTCCCCTGCTGGCCGAGCGGTGGGCGGCGCCACGCTATGCATAACATGCAGAGGAGCCGAAACCGAAACTAGGCCCAAACTGAAGCCGGGGCCTAGATTTAAAAGTGCGGCCGACGAGCAGGCACCTTCGGCGCGGTTCTAAGGGGAAACCCCCAGAACCGGCCGGAATTTACAGTAATGATACAACACATACTGTCCCCCTAGTAAAAACACCCAGGACCCCTGAAAAAACGTCTCAATACTTAGCTTTGAGACGCAGGGCCATGTCCCTGGAGAGAGGGGTAAATGCTCCTTCCAGCAGGAACCAGACAGGGCTGCGGATGGAGACCGGTCTTCTGCAAGCAGAGAGGACCGTGACGGCTCCCACTTCAACCCAGAGCCTCGATAGAGGATGTGAAGGAGCGCGGCATGTGAAGGCTCCAGCCTTATAAAGTCAACCTTAACAGCACCCCGACAGAGTGGGGTGTGAAGGGACATGCCGGGAGTCCAGACTGGACCCGCTTTTCTTCCAAATCTTTAAAAATAAAAATGAAAAATCAGAGAATGCAAGTGTGTGTGAAAGCATTGAACTGGTTAGATTGTCATCGAGGGGGTGTATATAGCCCGGAGGGAGGAGCTACACGTTTGAGTGTAGTACTTTGTGTGTCCTCCGGAGGCAGAAGCTATACACCCATGGTTTGGGTCTCCCATAAGGAACGATAAAGAAATCCCCAAAACCAATCCCCCTTTTCACTCACGGGTGAGGAGCGCCGCTAGAGTCCCCGGGATCCGGAACATCGCTCGAGCCACCGAGCAGCAGAAGCCGCAGCAGCAGCGGCAGCCGGACCCGAGCAGAGGGAGAGCACAGCGTCCCCTCCTCCGCCCGCGACATGTACTGTTCAGTTATGCCATATGTTACCAATATTGAACCCTGGAAATGTCAGTCTCAGCCAGGTATCCACAGCAAAGGAGAAAATTAAGGGCGAAAGTGGACCGACTTCATGAAAGGGAACCAGACACTTAGAATGCAGTCCAATCTGCTACCACAGTGTTGCCGAGCAGAAGGAGGAGAGAAGACTGATATTTTATAAGAAAAAAAAAAAACAAAAAACTGTTTAACCAGTGTTTCAAATCTTAATCTGCTGCTGTTTACATTTTGTCGTTTTCACGCCAAATCCTCCCAGCAGCACCAAAACAGACAGAGCTGGAGCAGGATGGGGGCCTGCCGCCTCAGATAGTTTAATCAAAGAGAATTGGTCATCAGGTTTTTCCTACACAAACAGAGAGGCACAATGTAGAGCCAGAGATCCTGATTCCAGTGATGTGTCACTTAGCGGTTTGCTGTCCTTTTTATAAAATCAATGTTTTATCTGCTGCAGATCTAGCAGTTATACAGAGCTCATGAATATGTTGGACTACCTGCAATATGACAAGCAGTCCTGTAATGATAATCTACTTCTGATTAAACGATTTTATCAAAACTACACTAAGCAGCTCAGGAAGTGACATCGCTGAAATCCGTATCTCTGCCCCTACTTTATTACTGCTCTCAGATTATGTGGAAAAACCCAGTGACATTCCCTTTAATGATGAGCTGTGGCACACCTTGCATCAGAAATCTTACTCCAGTCAGACTGGAGTAGGAGGTGTGGTTTGGAGCAACCCACTTGTCAGACAAACCAGATTCTTTAGCAGGGGTCTGCTTCTTAATTTAACATCTGATTAGTACGTCGTATCATCAAGACTAGTGTGTACAACACCATGCGATGAATCTGGATCAGACTCAAAGTAGATATCGCTTTTGGTCTGACAAACCCAGAATCCCAACATTACAAGGCAGTGCAATCTGTCAGACCAATGTCAACAGATCTGATTGGCTCAGAGGTTTATGACTTTTCTAGTAGTGAATGTTAAAAATTTAACAAAAAATATTATGCAGGTTATACATTAGGCTGGGGCCACACGGGGACTACTGCGATCCACTTGCATGACACTCGGCTCATGCTGGCAGTACAGCAGAGCCGAGTATCATGCGTGAGTCCTTGCAACTGAGGTCCGTTCGTGCGAGCAGACCTCAGCTGTGGGGGACGGGTCGGCACTGAGGAGGGGAGGGCGGGATTTCTCTGCCTCTCTCCTGCGTAGCCGGCTATTGCCTTTCTCGCACTGCACTCGCAGTATACCGGTGTACCGCGAGTGCAGTGCGATTTTTCTCTCGCCCCATTCACTTGAATGGGTGTGAGAGAAAGTCTCGGATTACAATCGCAGCATGCTGCGATTGTTTTCTCAGTCCGATTAGGGCTGAGAAAATAATCGCTCATGTGCGCTGACACAGGCTAGAATTGGTCCGAGGGGAATGCGACGTTTTATCGCACTCCACTCGCACAGTTTTTCTCGCCGTGTGGCTTAAGCCTAAGGAAGAAAGAAGACAATGTGAACAGAGCCTATTCCAGAAAATAAACGATCAGCTAACTTTGTGATACTATATCAAATTATGGCACAAACTGAGTGCAAAAAGATGTCCTAAAATAAAGTAACTGCATTTTATCAGATGGTAACTGGTCGGATTACAAATTTTATAATATTGTATTTTATATAATACATATCTTACTATAAAATGGAATTTGAAAAACAAGGAGTCTTCAATGGCTTTTAAATCCTGAAGTCCCAGGTCTCACGCTGGTGCACACCTGAAGCCGCAGCGTTCAGAGCCATGAGTGCGCCACCTTGTGACCGTCACTGGAGATGCACATTCATAACCAGCCTTAGAAGAAAATCTGTAAACCAGCCAAAGACTATGCTTCAGATGCTGTACAGCTGGGAGGAACGACAGTATATGGGAAAAAAAAAAAACAACTATAATTTGCTTGTCTGCAATGCGTATTGTAGGCCTAAACATAACACAGCTGTGGTGCCCATCGTGACTCTTCACTGTTCTGCAAGGTCCTGATGATGTAATCCATTATATAAGCAAGAAATAAAACCGTAACAATACAATACTAGGACTTCAGATTTATTTACATTTCAATCCTTCCAACAGTTCGCAAGAATTCTTCAGAGAAAATGAAGAGTAGTACCTACAGCTGGGTTTCATCGGGGGTCATATTTTCACCACTCGGCAGACTGCTTATTTGTGCGGTTGTAACTAGGATGCTACAGTATTCTCTAGGGAAAAAACGAGGGTAGCGTCATCCCAAACATTATGTAGGAGGCACATTTAAAACATTTTTCCAAATCTGAAAGGAGCGGAAATGTTTAAAAAAGGAAAAAAAAAAAAAAAAAAAAAAGTGTATGTGCACACTTCTTTATCAGGTGGGTCTATTCTCAGATTGAAAAAGCGCTTAAAGAAATACTAAAGACGACTGAACGTATGCACTGCAATGTCAAAATGACTTGCTGTGCATTTATTGGTCAAAAAATCTCAAAACTGCTAAAAAAAAGTGACTTATTTTAATAATAAATCTTTATTTCTATAGCGCAGACATATTTCGCAGCGCTTTACAATTCAATTTACGATACATAAATTAAGAACACTGATGGCTTTTTTTTTTTTGGTGAGATGGCTTCTGCATTAACAAGTCAACGTGTACGCTGGTGTCTAAAATTCTATCATCAGCGCATTAACAAGCAGAACACTGGTGTAAGGATGTGAATGAGCAAAGTTTCAGGTGGGACAATACATGGCGCCGGCCCTAGTGTATAACGGAAATGAAGTCGATGCACTATTGCTTTGCAAGTCATAACAAATACATAAACGTTACCCATCACCGCGCTGTGACATGCAGAACACGTGGCAAGATTTATTATAATCATGTCTTAACGCCACGAATTTTCTTATCAAGTGATACAGAGGATTCCAATGTTGGGCCTACAAAGGTAATTACAAAATACAGACTATAGATTGTGAGCTGAGGGTATATACAGCAGGATGAGAATAATCAATGTACGGCAGCTCAAGGCCTCAGTCACATTTAAGATTAAACAACAACTTTGGCCTGGATTTGGCATCAATCCCCATTATCATCATTATTTTGCTATCATTCCATGGTGCTGTAGATGTGAAAAGGGGTAACAAAATACAGTAACAGAAGAAATTACAATAAACTAACACTATATCAGTAAGAATAGGGCTGCATTCACATGGAGCACTGGCACAGACCCCCTTCAAGGTGAAATGACCGCATGAGTTTACCAGTAAGGGCTCCTTCAGACGTCCGTGATCAGCAATCAGATGGTCCAGTGTTTCCAGAGCGGGGTGGGACTGCTCCATATATCATGCTCTGCTCTGGAAACAAAAAAGGCCAGTCCAAGCACTGCCATCCAAGACCAGACCGATGATCTCGGATGTCTGAAAGAGCCTAAAGGGGGCTTTACACGCTACGATATCGTTAATAGTTTGTCGTCGGGGTCAAGTTGTTAGTGACGCACATCCGGCGTCATTAACGATATCGCAGCGTGTGACACTGACCAGCGACCTTAAGCGACCTCAAAAATGGTGAAAATCGTTCACCATGGAGAGGTCGTCCCAAACGCAAAAATCAGTAAGGGTTGTTTATGCAGGTGGTTCATCGCTCATGCGGCAGCACACATCGCTATGTGTGACACCGCAGGAGCGAGACGTCTCCTTACATGCCGGCGGCCCCAATGCGGAAGGAAGGAGGTGGGCGGGATGTTACGTCCTGCTCATCTCCACCCCTCCGCTTTGATTGGCCGGCCGCTTAGTGACGTTGCGGTGACATCGCTGTGATACCGAACGTCCCTTCCCTTGAAGGAGGGATTGTTCGGCAGTCACAGCGACGACGACGACGACCAGGTACGTATGTGTGACGCTGCCGTAGCGATAATGTTCGCTACGGCAGCGATCACAAACAATCGCATGCGCGACGGGGGCGGGTACTTACACGCTCGCTATCGCTACAAATTGCTAGCGATATCGCTACCGTGTAAAGCCCCCTTTAGTGTTCTTGGAAATTCATGCACTCATTGCCGGTCATACACGACACTGGCTTGTATATGGCCAAACATTTAGCAAGGCTTGCACAACATCGACCTTCCTACAGAGCATGGGTCCTTAATTCCAGTCCTCAAGGACCGCAAACAGTGCATGTTTTCAGGATTTCCTTAGTATTGCACATGTGATAATTTAATCACCTGCACAGTTGATTATTCCAACACCCATGCAATGCTAAGGAAATCCTGAAAACATGCACTGTTGGCGGCCCTCGAGGACTGGAGTTGGGGAACCCTGATACAGAGCATTCATCCATCAAGTCACCATGGCTCTAGATTGAGCTGCTCCACACAGCAGTCGATACTGCTAATGACAGGCTGCAAACCACAGAAATTCTCTTAATAGCATTACTACAACTGCCCATGGCAGAAATAACAGGCTGCAGATCACAGTCACATATCTGCTAGCATTCCAAATACTGCCAATGAAAACAGTGAAACTATAATCTCTCTATTCATCTCAGGTGCTAGTTACTGATGAAGGCCATGTTTGGGCCGCAACGTCTGATTTGACTATACTGAGTATGAAATAAAAAAATCATCATATTTTACTGAATTCAGGAGTGCCTTGTATATATATTACTACTGTATATGGTCTGGAAATCTACCTGAGCACCCTGTTAACTAGAAATTCGGTAGAAGTGCCTTATCCTTTTTAACTAGATTGAGCTGAAGGCTGTGAAATAGAGATTTGGGATAATTATTAGGGATGATCGAATACCTCATTCGGCTTCGAGAATATCCGACGAATAGGTCACCGCTATGCGAATATTCGATGCGCAATGTTAGCCTATGGGAAGCCCGAATATTTGTTATTCGGGTTTCCCATAGACTTACATTGCGCATTGAATAATCACGAAGAGTCGAATAGCGGCGACCTAGTCGGAAAATATTTGTGAAGCCTAATATTTGAGGTATTCGATCATCCCTAATAATTATGAAATGTCAGCCACAGTTCTTAAAGCAAATGAATGCTTTTCATAAGCAATCCAACATACAATTACATTTAAATGGGGACAGGTCATTGTAAATAATAATAATAATAATAATGCCATTTATTCCATGTTGCTTTACATCTCAAAAGCGGTACACAAATCGGGACAAGAACAAAAAAAAGAATAAAAAGGCACAGACCGTTATGGGAGGAGAGAGGACCCAGCCCGCAAGGGCTCAGTCTACAAGTTAAAGACCAAACATGTGAAAACATTATGGCTACAAATGCTTTAGTGATAGCCGTCTATGCGTTGTGCTGTCCCATTGTAATCTACTGTTAAAGAGAAAACAAACAAAAAAAAACCCATAAAATTAAAAATATACAGGGTGGTCCAAAAGTAGGTGGACAGTATGTGTAATAGAGTTAAAATATATATTATATAATTATAATTATAATTATATTCTAATGAAATAAAGTTCTTCCCGAGTGACCGCAACAGCCCAATTCAAATGACCTTTATTTCCAACAAGATGGGGACCCTCCACATTATTCATGAGTAGTCCGTGAGTATCTTGACGAAACATTTCCTAATAAATGGATTGGCCGGAACGTTCACCAGACTTGACCCCAATAGATTTTTTTCTTCTGGGGAGTACTCGAGGACAAAATGTATTTGTCGAAAACCAAAAAGTGTCAGTGATTTGAAAAATTAAATAAGAGATGCATTTCAAGAAATTAATACCCAAAGAGACTTGTGCAAAAATGTTTGTCGAAGCGTAAGAGGCAGACTTCAAAGCTGTGCAAATTGTAATGGAAAACAGTTTAAGCACCTGCGTTGATCAAATGTAAGGGCTTTTGCATTATTCTTCAGAATAAAATTTAATAATTGTCAATGTTATGCTTGTGTAAGTAAAAATAATTTTTATATATAAATCAAAATAAATATTTTCTGTCCTCCTACTTTTGGACCACCCTGTATTGATAACTGGATGACGATACCAGAGGGGTGGGCTTTCTATAGACTGACACTAGCAGCCATAATTGTACAATAGAAAGTATTAGTATCACCATCTCATCCCTTTGACAAAGAAAATGGCAACAACCAGTCATGAGAATTATATAACTTTGAAGGAAGTGCAACAGGAATGATACAATGCTAGGGAAAAAAAAATATTCTGATTTGTTGTTTTATGGGGAGCTCAAATATCTATTAAAAACAATTCGCGATCAGGGGCTATTTCTCAGAATAGCGTCACTTAGGCCACATCTATAACTAAAAATGAGGAGTAATATGGTTTGCAAAAGTTGCCATATTCAAATTAGGAAAGGCCTAGGCCTCCAAGAAGTTAACTAAAGGCATAAGGAAAGCCAGAGAGGTCCGCAATGGAAAATAACAGTTTAAAAATGTAAGAAAGGTCCCATAAACGTGTAATAATAATGTGAAGGTGGCTACAAGTCTAAAGCCAATAGCAACTGTACAATAGGCATCTGTTACAGTACAACATCTGTGAACAATCAGGAGCCATCGGGATCATTCTGCTATTCAATGTTGATAAACTAAATAAAAAAGCATATTTTATTGCACCTAAATGGCCTTCATCTTCACACTGAAATGTACTGATCGTAGCCATTCTTTTTCCGGAGCGCCGATAAATGCCACCTGTCCAAGTTTACCAACGAGTATAAAACACGGCCTCCGTATCAGGTCGGAAATTAAGCAAATTGATATTTTAAAATGCAAATATTTTAAAAAGTGAGTGAACATATGGAGGAGCAGATGCTTATTAGCTTGGGTCATATATTAATCGATAGGCCAATCTCTTGTCGCTACCTAGAACATAGCCTGATGACATCCAGTGATGCCAACTGACAGTAAACCCTGTGCCACTTCACAATGATTTACAGAGTAATCTCAGCTACAGCAATAACAAATGCTCCGTCATAACTGAGCCAACACCACCAGCATTAATGGCAAAATTAGAAATACAAATCGCTCATATTAGAGAATTAGTGTCATGAATTGGGGGTGAGGGGGTTAAAGTACACCTTACATTTAGGCATGAAAACAATTAGTCATTAACATTGCAACCCTACTTCTAGTCTAGGCCGATATGCAAATGTCCCCAGTTACTGAAACAGAGCCATCAGAATCGTACTTGCATACCCCCAATAAATCCTAAAATGCCCACAAGCCAAAAAAATATATAAAAAAAATAAATAAAAATGTTCAGACGTTTTACATGTCCTAATAACGGAACCTATTACTATATACATACAGTTGTACAGAAAAGTTTAGTGAAGGTTCTGGAGTGATCATCTCAGTCTCCTGACCTCTATCATTGAGCCACTCTGGGGAAAACTCAAGCACAGTTCATGCAAGAAAGCCCAGGAATTTAGAGGAACTGGAGGCTTTTTGCCAAGAAGAATGGGCAGCTTTACCATCTGAAAAAATTAAGAGCCTTATCCACAACTACCACAAAAAGACTTCAAGCTGTCATTTATGTTAGAGGGGGCAATACACGGTATTAAGAACTGAGGTATGAACTTTTTTTTTTGGGGAGTTTAGAATATTTTTATAGGATAATTTGAACATAAGGGTATATACAATACAGTACAATACAATTACATTACCATAAACCATTATAAAAGCATGCCATAACCTAGTTACTTACTCATATTGTACATAAACATTTAACATAGGAATCAAACATAATGGAGGAGAGGAAAGGGAAAGGTAGGGAAGGAAATCTTTATTAGGGAAGAGGTAAAAAGCAGGAAGTAGATTGAAATCCCTTAAAAAGGGAAAGATGACGAGCAGCTAAACATCTAGAATTACATTATAATTTAGTTCTTAGGTAAGTCATGCTAAATATTAATGCGTAGAGTAAGTAGCGGAGGATTATGTAAAGTCTTCAATATATCCCGCTAAAGGTAGAGTACGGTATAATATATTCCTTGAAGAAAGGTCAACAGCTAGAAGGGGATAAAAGTCAGGTTAGTAATACATATCAAGCAATATTTAGCTCATGATGTTACTATGCTTGCCCAGGTTGAGATTAAACCTCAACTCTGGGGGGGGAAAGAGTCCGGCCTTTAGGTGAAACGAACAGTTCCTGAATTAAGGTCCTTAGTTCACCATTAAATGAAGAAGTACTAAAGGATGATCCAAGAAAAAGTAGTAGTTCCAAAGTATAAAGTTAGTCGTGGAGTATCCATTGTAATCCTACAGTAGCCTTATAAATGGTAGATCCAGTAAGGCTCAAAGATTTAGAGGTATGAACTTTTGATCAGGGTCATTTTGATGTTTTTGGTTGTCATGGTTAAAAAAAAAAAAAAAAGTGAAAACACTGTAGTTTGACAATAAATGATTTCACCCAACCACTAACCATGAGTGGAAAAAAAAAAACAAAAAAAAAAAAAAGATGGTGTTATCAATGGTATTCTCTGAAAAAAGGCCAAGAAAGCAAATAATCTGTCAGGGTATGTAACTTATGAGCACAACTGTATATGACATATGCAATGCCACATCCGAGTGCGGTCTGATGTTTTGTCAAATCGCACTGACTGAAAATACGATAGTCTGCACGAGTCCTTAAAAATCACCATTTAACCTTACGTATGGATACCAAGAACAATGTCCATATTTGAATTCTATTTTGTAAGACCGAGTATCGGATATTCATGCTTCAGTGTTTTTTCTTATCGTACTATATAAAAGACACTCCCTCTGAATCTAATGAGAGGAGAATACATTGAGGGGCCGGATACCAAAGTGTTAGATTCACCATCGATAAAATTACTTGCTCCAGTTTAGGAATTTGAGTTTCCTTCTATAATTTTTTTCAAAACCAAGTAGACTCACTCAGAAAGTTCTTTAGGTCTAGAATGGAAATAAGTTACCATATATTTTACAGTGTATCATGCAGCGAACACTTTTCCCATTTATAAATGGATCTTGGACATACAAGAGGAGTCTCAGACCACCATAACTTGTAATTTAAAGCAGATGTATCTGAGCACATGGGGCAAGAACGATCCACATTTCTATAGGAAACACTAATTCAGACATAACTCAATCATGGCTCTATCTGTGCCATTTTCTATATTTAGTTTCCAGCTCACGTATTGAAATTGAGGTTCATGAAAACCTTTATATTAGATGCCATTCATCAGTTCTGCATTATACAATGATCCCAAGAAAACGACTGCACCTTACTATACAAGACCATAAAAAAAAAACAACTCAAGAGAAACCGTCATTTCCATTTCCTTTGTTTTGTTCTGCTCAATGTTATATGTAAGGCTAGTTTCACACTTGCGTTGGGTTGAATCCGCTGGGTCCGTTGCTGTGTCGTTTTGATGCATCCGTTATTTTTGTGTTGTCACCGGATGCAACGGGTCCGTTATTTCACAGGAATCCATTAGCTGATTCCTGTGAAATAACGGACCCATTGCATCTGTTTGGCGTCCGTGTAACGGAATGCGTCGGCTCAGTTTTTTTTCATTATGGGCATGCTCAGTAAAAATAAGCGGAATCCAGCGGCGGATTCCATTGTAAAGCCCTTTGCAACAGAATCCGCCAGCATAGGGATCCATTATATCTATTGACTGATGTAACGGAATCCGCCGCTTGGCGTCATTTCAACGCAAGCAATTAACGTTACATGCTGCGTTCCTTACACCCAGCGGAAGCAACGCAGCGTCGGTCAGCGGAAGCAACGCAGGTACATCTATCGCAATCCATCATCGATACAAGTCTATGGGAAACAGCGGAATCCGTTAACGGATTCCGTTGTTTTCCAAAACGGCGGATTGCGACTGAAGGGAAAAATCGAAAGTGTGAAAGTACCCCAAGTTAACCATTTTACATACAGTTAAATAGGAACTTTAATATAATAATAAAAAGCAATCTGTTCACACTTGCATTATTAGGTTTTGCTCCAGATTTTGGGTTTGAAAAGAATAAACCAACATCACTTGTGTCGTCCAAATTACCAGAACCACCAATGATCCCAACCAACTCCGGATCCATTTGAACTCTGGCATGAGCCAATTTAATGTATTATTGGAGCTGCTTCCTTTATGAGCTTTGGCTAGTCTGATAATAAAGAATGCCAGTGGCCAGCAAATAAAAATGCAATATGTTCTCATACTTATTTAAAAGTATCACTGAGGAATTTGAGCCCTGGAACCAATGTATGATCAACCCTAATTATACAATACACAGTCACAGACATACACAGCTATAGTCTTGGTAATTGAGGGATTTTTGGTTAACACACTGCACGAGCTACAACCCCAGATGCTTAAGACCGGGCGTAAATCATCAGAAGGCAGAACTATAGCATAATAAGTCACTAGATAATGTTCACAAACATTCACTTTTATTATAAAATATTGTTTATTACCGAAGTGTAAGGAACTAAGAAGTAACTAGGTACACATTTTGCAATGACAAAAATTTGACTGTTATTGATCCAAGTATGTGGAAATTAATTTTTAGTGTGTTTACACAGCAGAAATGTACTACACATGCATTTAAGTGTATATTTTTGTTTTTAAGCATCTAATGTAACGCTGGAGGATATGTGGCACCCCTGAGTGTCAGGTGTCACAGGGTACTACATCTAACCCAGAATTCCTGGAAGACCAGTGCCGGTAAAAATTAAAAAAAAAAAAAAAAAAAAAAAAAAAACCACGCACACGCACCCCCAGACTAGTTAACAGGCTAGAGACTGAACTGATGGATGGCCACCTATTGGTTGGAACTCATCCAATCATCTAGTCAGAAACCTGGGAGGAGGAGGGGCTAGTCAGTGGAGTAATGGGAGATTGACATCTTGTCAGTTAGTCGGAAGACAAAGTCAGTAAGATGTTCAGTCAGAAGTCAGTACACAGACGGAAAGTGTAAAGTGACTGAGTAAAAAAAGAGTACTGTTGCCAGGGAGAGTATTCACTGGACTGACCACCGGCAGGGGACAGAGCCCTAGTTCAGGAAGATGCTTCAGGCTCTCCTGATAAGAATCTGCTCGGTGAGGGAACCATCAAGGACCTTACCGACGTTCGTGTCCGAGGCACAGCAGCAGAGAGGGAACCTAGGAACGGGGACAGAGGTCAGACCCAAGAGAGGTTCAAGCTGCCTGCCATACGGGCCAGGACTGTGACAGCCGGAGGGGACACCAAAACGCTCCAGGCCACAGGGACCCACCAACTCCAAACGGGTGCATGGAAGTCAAGCTCACCAGGTCACTCCACTGGCACTGGAACAAAGGGAATACTGGATTGGTATAGACCAGAACAAGCCGGGTTGCAGCTACTCAGATCTAGTGAGTAAAGCACAAGTTAAACTGCAGCCCCTGTGTTGTCTGAATTCTTCCTACACCTCTGGATCAATATACTACAACCATCTTCCTCCCCTGGGGCCTAGCTCTACTTGCAGAGCGCCATGACATCTAAGCTTCCTAATACCACCATCCCCAGCAGTGAGATTTTGCACTGGCGGCTTGCCAATATAGCCGCATACTGCAAGTGGTTTCACGAAAAACACATTTTACTTTTATTTTTCCCTTGTACAATCCCCTTTTTAAAGCGACCCTCAGGGTCACGGAACCGGGCAACAGCCACCAGTTATACGTCCCAGTGAATACAAGGCCCGGGATGGAGTACCCCAAAGCCCTGAGGTGCATCAGAAAAATCTGAACACAAAACAATGCGTTGGCAAAAGAAAAGGACGTTGGGGATTTTAGACAACATGTACTGGAGTTAAGAGAAAGAAAACACAGTGGGAGTGAGATTTCTATAAATCGCATCCAATTTGCTGCGATTACAGTTTTTGACCACCAAAATAGTGTCAATCTCAAACTCATTGTGAAATTTGTGCCTTGGAATATATGCAGAAATTGCATCTTTTTTTATCTCTCCCCCCCTCTCTGCAAATTGCGGGGACAGCAGGCATGAGATTTCTATAAATCACATCTACTGTGCTTGTACTGAACGCAGCATTTTGCAGCAGAAATACACTGCTAATCATGCTAATGGGAGTCCTACTTTATAGCAACGGCATTTCTGCAATGAAAAGAAAAAAAATCCCCAACCAATCTGCACCATGTGAATTTAAACCTAGGCCACTTTCACAAGACGGGCCTTGTCTTGTGACAGGCCTTAAAGGATTTGTAAGCCAAAGCAAGGGAGCAGTCTGAACACCACTACAATGGAAATATTTCAACATCAACTCTCTGTATTTTCCACTACTAATTTTAGTTTTAAAATACCAACTCAAAACATGGTCCAAAATAGTCCTGTGTAAAGGTGGCATCATTTTTATAGGCCTTGAACTTTATGTGCTGTGTTCAATAACTAGAATGAATCTCCATAATGGACACTGTCAGGGCAAATTCACATATGATTTTTTTTTTTTCAGCTTGAAAAAACAGACAAGAAAAGAGCAGTGGAAGTTACTAATGCATTTGATGCATTGTTTTTTGGTTCCAAGCCATTTTGATCTTAAAAGGGAGCCAATCACCAGGATTTTCATATAGAATCTAAAGCCAGGGCTATACTGGCATTATCAGACTGATGCTATACATACCTGTAGTGGTCAGCTCGGATATTTAGTTTTTGAAATCCAAGAAAGTAAAGTTTATAAAATCATCAGCTTCTTGAGTGACAGCAGCCGAGGAGCAGATAATATCTGGGGGATATTCATAGGTATCCCCTCCCCCTGTTAGAATTATACCCCCCAGCAGGCCTGCATTATACATGAAGGCCGGGGCGGGGGGAAATCGGGCCGCCTGCATTATACATGAAGGCCTGTGGGGGGGGGGGGGGGGGGCTGCCTGCATCATAAATTGAGGCCTGGGGTGAATTATATATGGAGGATAATGGGGCACAGTATAATATATGGAGTACTATGGGGTGAATTATAATATATGGAGAGCTATGGGAAATGCATTATAAAATACATGGAGTACTATGGAGCTGCATTCTAATATATGAAGGGTTATGTGGGACCCTTTATAGAATATGGAAGACTATGTGGGGGCCATTACAGTATTTCGAGAACTATATAGAAGGGGGGACAAAGATGCAAGCAGGGGATGGGAACGTTTTGTGCTGAGGGAAAAGGGCTCTTTCCCTCAGCACCCAGCTTTCCTATGTTCTGATATCCATCTTGTCCTCAGCACTCAGCTTTCTAATGCTCTACTATACATCTCAGCACCCAGCTTTCCCATGCTCTGATATGGGTAAGCTGGGTGCTGAGGGAAAAAGATGTATAGCAGAGCACGGGGAAGCTGGGTGTCGAGGACAAGATGGATATCAGAACATAGGAAACCTGGGTGCTGATAGAGGGACTTCAGATCATGGGAAACCTGGGTGCTGAGGGTAAGAGCCAAGTGTCAGCGTCATTATGCCGTACCCAGAGTGTCAGTATCATTGTCCCTTACCCCAAGTGTCGGTGTACATAGAGAGGGGGCCACAGGTCCGAACTTTGCACCAGGGCCCATCAAACTCTAGTTACGCCACTGATCATTGCACTTTGTGGAACAGAAATTCAATCATTGTTGGAAATATTCCAATAAAATAAGGATGATATGACTAAATCATCCATGGGTGAAATTAATGTTATTGAATGGAAAACTAAAATGAAGCAGGAACAGAATGCCCGGCCCGCTAAATGAGCAGAGATTAGGCCAAAGACTGGTCCCTGGCTTTTGTATTCTTCAAGAAAATGACAGCAGAAATTCTAGAGTGAAAACAAAGGAGCCTAAATTACCTTTAGCTTCTAATAACGTAAAAAAACAAGCAGTAATACCAGCCATGGTTTGCACAGACATGCTTCAAGGTTAAAAATAAATACTTTTGGCTTTCTAGTTGTAAACTAGCATCTTTCCTGGCAATCTTAAATAGCAAGCTTATGTTAAATATTTACAGATCTGAACTCTGAGGTCTTGTACGTTCACAGAGGATTTTAAAATGGAATAGAAATCTGGCAGAATTTTTGCAAACTCTGGTCAGTGGTCAGCTGACGCCAAGAAGCAAACGCAGCAGTCACATTTTGCAGAAAGGAGGAAGCCAGGGGGGATGCAGCCCTGAGGAGTGTCCATTTTTTTTCTTTCACCCCCATTTAGCCTGATACTATTAATGGAGTTGTACACTACTTTGATAAAGATAAAAAAAAAACAAAACCTCTTCCACATTTACTGCCATTAAAATAAAACAAAAACTTAGGCCGGGGCCACACGGGGACTACTGCGATGCTCGCATGACACTCGCTCACGCTGGCAGCACAGCGGGAGCAGAGTGTCATGCAAGTGTCACTGTGCCTGAGGTCCAATCATGCGATCGGACCACAGCTGCTGGGGGGCGAACCGGTTTTGAGGAGGGGAGGGAGGGATTTCTACCTCCCCTCCATTGCCCAATATTGCCATTATCGCCCTGCACTCGCGGTACACCGGTGTACTGCGAGTGCAGTGCGATTTTTCTCTTGCCCCATAGACTTGAATGGGTGCGAGAGAAACTAGGATCACATCAGTCGCAGCATGCTGCGATTATTTTCTCAGCCCTAATCGGACCGAGAAAACAATCACTCATGGGTGCTGGCACATAGGCTAATATTGGTCCAAGTGGAATGCGATGTTTTATCGCATTCCACTCGTTCCGATTTTCATGCCGTGTGTCTTAGGTCTTAAAGCGGTGCCAACACTCGCCCTCCTGGCCCCCGCGAACAATCAGCATCGGCTTCACTTTCCCCACTTTTGTATGTAAAATCAAATCAAGTGGAAGTGAGATTTTTGGCTGGCCACTCACTCTTGATTACTTAATTCATCTGTAGGAGGGGACAGTGAAGATGGCGCAGAACTTGGGTGAAGTAACCTCACGTGAGCGAGTGTCGGCACAACTGGAAGAGCACTGGCAGCAGAGTATATAGTTTATTTTAATGGCGGAAAACATGCGAGAAGGGGTTGTCCAAGTAGTGGACAACCCTTTTAAAGAGGTTCTCCAGTAGGAAAAGCTTTTTTTATGGCATGGGCACAACTAGAGGAGTAGGTATTTTAAAAAGTCCACTACTTTTACGTTGATGGCCTATCCTTAGGATAGGTCATCAATGTCTGATCTGATGTACTCTGTCGGCGGAAGCAACCAACTAGAAGTGTTCAGTTTCGCAGTTGCTCTGCATTCTGATATCAATAGTAGTACCCAGCTGCAGCTGCTTTCAAGCGGAGGCAAATGTGCAGTACCCAGCCAGGGCCACTATCAGTTGATGGGGCAGCTCTGGAACTAGAGCATTTTGTCCAACTGTAGAGATGACTGCTGATCAACGGGGGAGCGGGGTGTTGGACCGCAGCTGATAGGCCATCAATTTTAAAAGTAGAGGACAACCCTTTTGAGTAAACAGACAGATACATATATACACACACACACACACACACACACACGATTGATCAGCACTGCAGATTTGTTTTAGAATCCATCGACTGTTCATTTAAACATCACAGATTTATCCTTCTGCAATGGACATCTAAATCCACATAATATCTGCATCAAAGCATTGGCTGCTACATTTTTCCAAAGTAGATCAGACCTATGTGAACGTTAAGGCCTCGCTTCGACCAGCATATGGCATTGGATGTGATATTCTATTAGACACTCTGCTTAAGCAGGCTTTACACGCAACGACATCACTAACGAGATGTCGTTGGGGCCAAGAAATTCGTGACGCACATCCGGCCTCGTTAGCGACGTCGTTGCGTGTGAAATGCAGGAACGACCATTAACGATCAAAAATTAATAACTTAATCGTTGATACGTCGTTCCTTTCCAGAATATCGTTGCTGTTGCAGGACGCAGGTTGTTCGTCGTTCCTGTGGCAGCACACATCGCTATGTGTGACACGGCAGAAACGAGAAACTTCACCGTACCTGCGGCCGCCTGCAATGAGGCAGGAAGGAAGGAAGGAGGAGGTCGGGATGTTCGCCCCGCTCATCTCCGATTCTATTGGGCGGCCGCTTAGTGACGCCAAACTAACCGCCCATTAGAAAGGAGGCGGTTCGCCGGCCACAGCGACGTCGCTAGGCAGGCAAGTATGTGTGACTGGTGTAAACGATGTGTGCCACGGGCAGTGATTTGCCCATGACGCACAACCGACGGGGATGGGTGCTTTCACCAGCGACCTCGCTAGCGATGTCGCTGTGTGCAAAGTGGCCTTTAAGCTCTGCTGCGAGCGTGAACCAAGTGTCAGGCAACTGTGATTCCATCTTGTAATTGGATCAATTCACTGACAAATTCAGCATGCAGAGATTTTTCTTTCTCATGCCGAATTGTACTCATCCATGTTAATTGCAAGTGGGAGTGAGGCCTCAAGAGGTTGTCCACTACTTTAACATTGATGAATAGTGATTAGCGAGCACTGCCATGCTCGGGTGCTCTCTATGCTTAACAAGTAGTTGGATGTTCAGATGGGCTTGACTCGTGTCCAGAGTATAATGGAAGTCAAAAGGAAAATACTCTGGAAAAAAAGCTCACGCTCCCCATTGACTTTCATTATTCTCTAGTACGAGTTGTGCCCATCAGAGCTTTTAACTGCGCGTTATGAGTATCGAGCATAGTAGTGCTCGCTTATCACTATTGAGGACTATCCTTGGGTTAGGTCAATGTGACAAGCTGAGGTCCAACATCCTGCGTCATCTCCAATCAGCTGTTTCCAATGTGGATGGTGGATGTGCAGTACCCAGCCACAGCCTCTATCAGAAGATGGGGCAGCTGCGCAACTGAGCATTACCGGCCGCCGCCAGCACCGGTAATAGCTGATCCGCAGGGCTAGGCCATCAATGTTCAATGTTAAACTAGAAGACAACCTCTTTAAAAAAGGAGTCCACCCTAGTTAACCTTAAACAAATTGCCACAACAAGACCTTGTACTGGGGTATGATTTTCATACTTCAGTAGTCTATGAAAGGGCACACATTACTTATGTTGTAGGTCTTAATATCTACTTACTATGGATTCTTTCATAACTCGGAAATAAAATTTAGGACAAAATTTCCTTTGAGCTCAAGCGAACATACAAGTCACCATCAAGACCACATACACCGCTTACATAGGAAACAGAGCTTTTACTCCAAGACAAATCTGCTGTCACTTTTAGCATGAGGACTCTGGAAATATGTTTATTTTACCTATCATAGAAGCAGGCCACTTCCCCATTTCTTAGGTTACGTACATACACCCATTTCAAGAATTTTTGTGGTTTGAGAGAAAGTACGATACGCAAGCAAAAGAAACTGCACATATGCACAGAAGTCAGACTATAGAAATGGCATTACCAAAAAAAAAAAAAAAAATTTAAAAGTACAGATTTCTTTTGTTGTTTTAGCGCTAAACTAGCATTGTGGACTAAACCAGACGGTCTCAGAGACATGTACAAAAGTGGCATACTTTCCACTGGAAGAAAGGATTACAATGTAACCAAGTGGAATGTGCTAAGCAGCAATATTTAACCTGGATGCTGGGGCCAAACCATGATAGCACGGTGCAGTTATTTCTGCCCTGAAATTCAAGGAAGTGTGATTATTTACAATTGTTGTGCAAGGATAAAGAAGAAAAAAAAAAAAAAAAAGGAGAATTTTGCTTAACCTTTAATCTTACAAAGCCACTTAACATTTTTTTGAGATTGTTGACTCAGCACAGGGAATTAAAAGGTTATTAAATGTATATAGTGACATGAAAATCTGGATGCAAGAATAAAAAGGCGGACATGAAATTGTAATGTTTACTAACAATGCGTGCAGCTGACCAATAGGAACAACATTCACATCCAGATTTACATTTGGAAAAAAGCCATTGACGGCCATCAGGACAAACCACACATCAGTCCACACGTGGACAGTGTTCTACGGAAGTCTAAACTCAGCCTAAGGCCTAAAGGCTGCTTTACACACAACGATATCGCTAGTGATCTCGTTAGCGATGTGACATGCCAGATCGCAGATACGATTTGCAGAGATCGCACAACGGCGCTACAAAAACGACCTATGTGCGATCTGGCGTGTCACATCGCTAACGAGATCGCTAGCGATTTCGTTGTGTGTAAAGCAGCCTTTAGTCACACTATGCTGACACAATCAAATCAGAGTTTGGTTGGTGTCATTAGTAGAAGTGATGCAAGAGGACTCGCAAGAGGACTCGCAAGAGGACTCGCAAGAGGACTCGCAAGAGGACTCGCAAGAGGACTCGCAAGAGGACTCGCAAGAGGACTCGCAAGAGGACTCGCAAGAGGACTCGCAAGAGGACTCGCAAGAGGACTCGCAAGAGGACTCGCAAGAGGACTCGCAAGAGGACTCGCAAGAGGACTCGCAAGAGGACTCGCAAGAGGACTCGCAAGAGGACTCGCAAGAGGACTCGCAAGAGGACTCGCAAGAGGACTCGCGTCATCCGGTATGGTCGCACACTCTCTAGACAGGAGTGTCTCAGCTGCATAGTTATATATGCAGCCGACCTGCTCCTGTTAAAAATTGTGCGGCCGTGACGGGTGATGCAATGAGAGACTCACGCAAGTCTCATTCAAGTGTGACTCCGGCCATAGGCGGGGCTCATGACTGCACTTTCATGTGGAACAATTGGATCAATTATACTAATGACACAAACCAAACTCTGATCCGAATGTCAGTATAGTGTGATCTCGCATGAGACAATCCGAGTGCACTCAGAAGAAGATGGGGAACAAAATCTCTCAATCGTCTCCATTTTGTAAATGCGTGGAAGTCATCAGATTGTTCTCAGATATCATCCGACTGCAATCTGATGATTTCCACGCACCCAGACTTGAGTAGGTGAGTGACATCCCCTCTGAGTGAAATCACAGTATTTTGCAATAACATTTC
The DNA here is from genome assembly GCF_048569485.1 of Anomaloglossus baeobatrachus. Classification (NCBI taxonomy): domain Eukaryota; kingdom Metazoa; phylum Chordata; class Amphibia; order Anura; family Aromobatidae; genus Anomaloglossus; species Anomaloglossus baeobatrachus. The sequence goes on from NC_134357.1 coordinate 92,007,749, forward strand.
ATTGCAATTTATAAAAAAAGAAAAGCATGTCCGTGTATGGGTTGAGGCTGTGTGCATGCAGATCTGGAACTTACAACAGGCCAAGGCTGACAACATCAGAACTTATTTAATGCTAGACACGTAAGGAATTTAAGGCGAGAAAGCAGTCAAGTTTAAGACTGGAGACGAAAAACAGACCTCGTCGCTGGAAGAGAAAACTTTACATTTCAGAGGAAGAGCACAGTCACCACTCACATCGCAAACCGCTCACTTAATGTAATGAAATAATCATTCTGCTTCGAACAATTATGTGCAGCGCAATGAAGAGGGAAAATTAAAAAAATAAATAAAAATTTCACCACACTTAAAAAAGGGGTTAGCCAATTATTTTTTTTTTACCAAATGTGTTGGGACAATATTTTGCGGCAGTTACCAACAGATAATCATTGCCAAAAGTTTTGTCAGCCTTGAAATTGTTCCAGTATTCCTCCCAGAAAAATCTTTGTAATTACACGTTTCCTCATGCACGTGTTTGTGTACCTTGGAGTGTATAAAAAAAAAAAAAAAAAAAAAAGGGGGGGGGAGAAATGCACATTACTTCATAGAAAACTAGAAATGGAGTGGAAAAAAATTGATGACCCCTTTCCAAAATCGTGGGCAATAAAACCTTGTTTCAAGCATGTGCTGCTCATAACAGGTGTGGGAAATATGTAAAATCACGTGAAACCAGAAAGAAAGAGGGGAGAAGTTGAATTAATTTTTGCATTGTGTGCATGTGCCACGCTAAAAAGTGAAAATGGACAGCAGAGGGAAAAAAAATGCAAGCTTGCAGGGCACGATGATTCGGATGGTGGATAATCAGCTTCAATAAACTTAAAAAAAAAAAAAAAATTCAAGCTGTCATGAATGCTCCGGGTACAGTGTTAGTGCGAGCCACCATGTCAACGAAATGCTATAGTAAGAGACCCAGGAAAAGGCCAATGCTGACAGACACAAAAGCTAGACTGCGATTTGCTACAATATACATGATTAAGCCAAAATCTTTCTGGGAAAGCATATTGTGGGTAGATGAGGGCACAAGGAAGCTTTTTTGGTAAAGCACCTCATTCTATCATTTACCGAAAATGGAATGAGACCTACAAAGAAAAGAACACTACCTACAGTCAAATATGGTGGAGGTTCAAAGAGGTTTTGGGGCCATTTTGCTGTATCTGGCACTAGGTACCTCGACTGTGTGTGAGGCATCATGAAATCTGGAGATCATAGAATATTGGGTTGCAATTTAGTGCCCTGTGTTAGAAAGCTGGGTTTGTGACTCCTAGGTTATGGGTTTTCCAGCAAGACAATTACACCAAACATACTTCAAGAAGCCCCTAGAAATGGATAGAAAAAGCGCTGGAGAGTTCTGAAGTGTCAGCACTGAGTCCAGATCTAAATCCTATTGGACACCTGTGGAGAGATATTAAAATTGTTCTTGGGATAAGGCTCCTTCAAATATGAAAGACTTGAAGCAGTTTACAAAAGAATTGTTATCCAAAATTCCAGGTGAGAAATGTAAGAAGCTTGTTAATGGTTATAGAAAGTGAGTGATTGCAGTTATTTATTCAAAAAGGTGCACAACTAAATATTAAGTTGCCAACAATTTACTCCAGCCTATTTTTGTGGGAAATTATGTTCGATTCGCCTTTTCTACCTTTTGTTTTGTTACAATACACAAAAAGGAAATAAACATGTGTATAAGGCTGCTTTCACACTTGCGTTATTTTGCATCAGTTGCAATCAGTCACCTTGAGGAAATACGGTATCCTGCAAAATATTTTTCAGGATTCAGTTTTTTCCCCATAGACTTTTATGGACGACTGATTGCCTTGCATCCGCCGCGTGATGGATCAGCCGTGGAACGACTGACCGTCGGGCAGCAGGAACACAGCATGTAGCGTTTTTGAGCGGCAGAATCCTTTTTTTTTTTTTTTTCACTGCGCATGCTCAGCTATTGTGTTTAATCATTGAGATCAATGTGTTGCTCTCTCTCGGCGGCTTAATGATCAGCTGATCGGCCGGCTTTTGAGAGGGATCAGCTGATCGCCCGGCCCCTGGGTGATCAGCTGATCGTTCACAATAGCTGGCCGCCGGTAATATAGTAAAACAAAACAAAAAAACAAAAAACATCGGATCGTTGTTTTGCAGCAGTCAGTCACAGTGGTTGTGCCACTATCTGTAATGCATCCATTGCATCTGTCACACAACTGATTGTGTGCAGATGCTTAGGCTTAGGTAAAATTTAAAGCAAAATAAAACAAAAAATAAAAAATTTTTCAATCCTTTCTTCAATTTATTAACCCCAAAAACACCCAGGTTAGACGTTATCCCACGCCGATTCCGGCTCTGCTACATACATAAAGACGTTCACAGTGCGTAGGCACAGAACATGTCTGTATGCTGTGACTTCAGGCAGAGACTGACTGAGTGATGTCACAGCAAACATCTATGGCTCAATTTGCAGTCATCACAGCTGAAGGTTCCCATAGTACCCCCACTAAGTAAACTGACCTAATTTAACTCTAACCTTACCGCAGCTGAGATCACTAGGAGTTCACAGACCAGCATCTACTGACATAAAACATCAGGGTTTAGGTTTTTTTGCCAAAAGATGCAGATGTTTCATCACTGAACCGGTGTCAAAACTTTTTTTTTTGTGCAATTTTTTTTCCAAGAGATACAGATTTGGTGCTGAAATTTATACACCATATCCCTTCATTAAATCTGCATCTCCTGGGGGGGAGAAACATGAAAACCGCATGCGTAATGATGTGGTTTTGATGCATTTTTTTGGCAGGAAAATGGTGTATAAATTTCAGCACCAAATCTGCATCTCTTGGCAAAAAAACCTGCGGTTTTCTCCCAGGAGATGCAGGTCTGCACTCCGTTACCTCCCTTGAAGTGTGGGTGGGTGGGGGTGAAGGGGGGGTCACCTGAGATTAGTTTAATTGAAGTATTACAGGAACCTCCACCTGTAACCACAAACTGAGTGACATCACCGCTCATTGCTGTGTGTCAGTCTGTCGCCACAGCATGTGGACATGTTCTGCGCCCGCGCGCTGCGTTTTCAGAATGTCTACAGCAGGGCCATAATTGTTGTGCGACCTCATGTGGATTATGTTGCATATATATTTGGGATTAATTAAGAGGTGAAAGTGTTTTTTGGTGTATTTTAATTAAAATAAATTATATTTTTTTCGGTGTCTTTTCATTTACAGAATCAAAATGGGGGGGGGGGTATTACTAATCTAGGGATTAGTGGCAGCTGTGAGCTGTCATTAACCCCTTATTACCCCTGCACCAGGGCAATTGGGATAAGCCAGGTCAAGTGCTGGGATTGTCACATTTAATGGATGCGACAATTCTGGGTGGCTGGAAGCTGCTATTTTTAGGTTTGGGGGCTGCGAATAACCATGAGCCGCCCCAGCTTGAGAATACCAGCCTTCAGTTGTCGGCTTTATCATGCCTGGGTATCAAAATTAGGGAAGACCACATGCAGTTATTTTTTTTTGTTTTTAATTTTAAAAAAAAAAAAAAAAAAAAAAAAAAAGCACAACATGGAGTCCCTTTTATTTTGATACACAGCCAAGATAAGCACACAGCTGGGAGCTGCAGGGATATGCTTTATCTGTGCTGGGCATCATAAAATTGGAGTAAGGTCCCCCATATTATTTACTTTTACATCAATATAGATATACACACGGCGTCTGTGATTCCAAGCAGTCAGACATGTCACACAGGGTGTAGATGCGGTCTGCCTGCATCCAATCAGACGCAGGGACTGCCAGTGGGCGAGGGGGAAGCAGTGCATATGCATGAGGTTAATGAGCGGCCCGTGAGTAGTCATACCTCTGCGTGGAAGATTGGCAAGTATAATGCGCCTGCTTTATTTTTATTTTCTTTTTTTAAATTACCTGGGTGGCCAGATCCAGATAATTATTCAGAGTTCCCTGAGAACTCCGGGAGAAGTGCACGGGCACTAAGTAACTGGCAGGGATCTAGTCTTTTAGGCTATGTGCGCACTTACCGGATTTTTCGCGGATTTTGCCGCGGATTTGCTGCATGTTTCGCTGCAGAAAATGTTCATAACATCTCTGCAGTGAATCACCAGCAAATCCTATAGAGAAAAAAAATCCTGTGCGCACTGGGCGGAATTTGACAGCTGCATGTTTTGCTGCGGGAATCCCGCAGCAAAAACAAGTGCATGTCACTTCTTTTCCGCACATCGCTGCGGGATTTCACTCCATTGACTCAATGTTAATCATGAAATCCCGCAGGGAATAACGCAGGCAGCAAATTCTGTGCGGTTCACTGCGTTTTCCTGCGTTATTCCCTGCGGTATTTTGCGGTTTACCTCCGGTAATGTGCATCACTTGCTTGCGGTTTTGCAGGGAAGTGATGTCATTACAGGAACAGGAAGTCGTGCAGAGTAAACACACACACACATCAGACACAGAACACACATCACAGACATAGATCACATAGACACAGACACATAGAACACACATAGAAAGAAAACGGAAATATAGAAAAAAAAGAACGTGGGCTCCGCTGCATATTTACCTTCCAGCCGAGGTAAGCACACAGCGGCGGCCTGGTATCCTCAGGCTGGGGAGGGAGAGGGGCAGGGGTAATGTCCCCCCCGCCTCACTCCCCCTCCCGCAGCCGAGAATATCAGCCGCAGCTGCCCCGGCACTGTCGCATCCATTATGCGGCACTGCCGGCGTGTCCTCGGCTCTTCTTGCCACCGTGTAGCAGTGGTGACAAGGTAATACAAGGGGTTAATGGTGATGGGGGACCACCGCCATTAACCCCAGGCTTGATCATGGCAGCGTCTATGAGACAGCTGACATGATCAACCCGTAAGTAAAGTGAAAAAAACACAGACACCGAAAAATCCTTTATTTTAAATAAAACCAACAAGCCTCGTTCACCATTTTATTAACCCCTCCCGCACCAAAGCTCCGGCGTAATCCACCGCTCCGACATCCACAGCTCCGGCTCCGGCGTCCTGCACTGCTTCCATCCAGCCGCGACTGTCACAGACAGGCTGAATGCAGCAGACAGCAGAGGTAATTATCGGTCATTTCCCACGGCCGGTAATGTGAACTCACTGCCGACCGTGGGAAATGTAGCGATCTGTCATCTATCTATCTATCCCTCTATTCTTCTGTCTATCTACTATCAGAATTAAATGTATTTTTTTTTTTTTTTTCTTCAATGTGCTTTATTGCATTGAATGCAATAAAGCACATCCCAACCCGCACGCGGCAAAACCGCGGCAATACCGCGAATAATACCGCGGCAAACCGCGGCAAACCGCATGCGGTTTTCGGGTGCGGTTTCCCGCGGTTTTTTACCGCGGGTGCGGTAATCTTTGAGAGGATGCGGAATTTTCTCAAGAAAATTCCATTTCCCAGTGCGCACAGAGCCTTACAGTCCGGAACTACCCATCACTAGTACTGAGCTTTCTAGTTCTACTGCTAATCAGAACTGTCACTGAAGGAGAAGCACCCACCCTCCAGGGACCAGTAAAAAAAAGGAGACTGCATAGATACGAGTTGCTCAAGAGACCACACTTAAATCTGTGGCGCACATTTACAATTGCAAGAACGTAAAGCTCAGGACCATGGACTGTAGATTGAAGTCATATGGTCATTAACTGATTTACTTTAGTTGAGGGGTAAAATTTATTAACTTTACTACTGTTAGTTCTGTAAATGTAAAATGCTGTAGTAAATTTGTATATATTTTAGCTGTTCCCTCTGAAGTATCTTTCAATGTAAATGGAAACCACAATGCAGTGCCAAATCTGCAGCACAATGAGCCCCATCAACTTATAACAAGGCTCTATGGGATAGAACTAAACAGTTTATCATTTTAAAAGGGAAAATTATATCTCGTGCCACATCTGGTTCAAAACAATGCAGATGGTAATAAGGCTATGTTCACACAGGGCTTTTTTGGTAAGGTTTTGTTGCGTTCTTTAGCTGCAGATTTGCCTTGTTTTATGCAAATCCATGCTAATAAAAGCTGCTTTTTACAGTCTTAGGCTATGTTCACACTAGAAAAATGATTTTTCTTAAGAAATTTCTTAAGAGTGAAGGATTAGTGCACCTGCGTTTTTGCCGCGTTTTTACCGCTGGTTGCTCCCTGCGTTATTGTGCCAATTATCTATGGCAAATAACGCAGTTAGCTGCAGAAAAGAAGTGACATGCTCACTCTTTTTTTAAGAAAATCTACTGAAAGAATTTTCTTAGGAAAAAAAACGCAGTGTGCGCACAGCTAATTTTTTTGCCATAGGTTTTGCTGGGGAATGTCTGCAGAAAGGTTACAATAATTTCTCAAGAAATTTCTGCAGCAAAAACGGACCAAAAACGCAGGTAAAAAACGCAGTGTGTGAACACAGCCTAAAACTGAGATTTCTGAAATCTTATGCGCACATACAAAAAACATCAGGTTTTTTTCCCCGACTTTTGGCAAATACCTGCGTTTTTGGTCAGGTTTTTAAAGAATGAGCATGTCAATTCTTTGTTGCAGATTTGATGCGTTTTTTTCATTGATACAACCCATTTTGTATAAAGAAAACAAAAAAAAAAACATGAAAAACGCACCAGAAAACACACCAAAACGCACATGACTCAAAAGGAGATTTCCTGCTATGAGATCAATTTTTGGTCAGGGAAAAAAAAAATAAAACCTTCCCTAAAAAGCCCTGTGTGAACATAGCCTAAGACTATATTCATATTTATCAGAAAGTTACTTTAGGTGATCACAAAACGCAAGTTCAGAATTGGAAAACACTTTCTAAGAATCCCAAAACACTAAAAGGAAAAAAGAAAAAAGGCTCAAACCTTCTGAAATGCCATCAAAGTTTCCAAACCCTGCCTAACAAACTGGTAAACCATGTTGAGCATAACACGTGGAGTAATTTGGAAAGAAGCATAAATTACTTAGGAATAACCTTCGAGTCTGATTCACTGACTCCACTGTTTACTTTCCGTCCATTTCACAACTTCTCACACTCCGGTTTTGGTCACCAATTTTTTTTATTCAAGGACAAGAAAAAGATGTATAACAGTATACTATACACATTTTCAGTATACACTTTTCTCCATTATGTTTTAAATAGTTTTAGTTGAGTTCTATTTAAAAGACAAAAAAAAACAAAAAAAACCCCACAAACCAAAAACACCACATTAAGATAGGTCATCAATAGATCAATTGGGTGGGGGGGGGGGGGGGCGCAATTTCATGGCAGACTAGATGCAGTACTCATCCAAAGATTGGCGCTCCGTTGTCCGCTCCCGGAATTTCTAACATCCGGGCAATATCAGAGCAGATATGAGTTATTATGGAACTATTCGACGAATAGTCAAATCTGAGAGGCTTGTGTGGAACAAACATTAGTGGCCTATGCTCATGTACAAGTATTTTTTGACACACATTCTTGACTTAAAAGGCTAAAAGCGGAAATAAAGAATCTAAACATTGTTTGTAATACAATTTTTTTTTTTTAACAGGAAAGGGGAGCCAGTTATGAAAAGATATAGAAAAATAAACATACCCAAAAAAAAAAAAACCACACCTTTTAGTTCCAGGCACACAGCCAATAGTAGTAAATAAAAATGGTCAGTCTGATCGCCCACCGTTGCACCCCTCTGCTATGTGCCATGTTAAATAAAAAGTGGTGCTTGTAGTGCGGGTTTTATTTTTTTGTTAAATTCTTTACATTTTAACTTTTGAGCACTTGGATATATTTTGCAAGAAGCAGCCAAATTGATTGTATCCTGTATTGCAGATTACTGAATTGTGAGGGGCTGACTGAGCAGACACCGTGTATACGCCTTTACAGGTGTGCGCTGGTGTATTTTTTTTGTCCAAATGTAGGAAATAAGATTTAAAAAAATATATATTTTTACTCACTATTCAATGTAGGATGATTGGAGTCTAAGTAAAGTATGTGCCTCTGCTAAATGAAAGTCAATTCCATTCACACGCAAAAGTTGGCTATGACCTTTAGTAATGGAGGAAAAGTAAGGTGAGGTATTAAGGGTAGGTGTGCAGTCACTGCAGAAATTTTTTGCACCAAAAAAATGCATTTTTTGTGCCATACATTTTCTTCTTTAGGCCGTAGTCACACCTGCGATTGACTAGCGCGAGTCTCTCATCGCATCATCAGGCACAGCAGCACATTGTCCTGACAGGAGCGGGTTGGCTGCATGTATTTCTATGCAGCTGAGACACCCCTGTCCGGAAAGCCTCAGGCCGTGGCGGGTGATGCCGATGCGAGTCACTCACAAGTGTGACTTCAACCTTAGTGAAACCATTTGCTGGAAAGGCTGAAAATGCGGGGGGGGGGGGGGGGGGTGGGGGGGGGGAGAGGGGCGGGAGGGTACAAACAAAACAACACACCAACAATTGATGCTTTTTTCTGCATCCAAAACTGCAGGGGGAAAAAAAAAAAAAAAAAACAAACGTGAGCACACCACTTCAGAGTTCTTATGGACTTTGCTGGCATAAAGATAGTCATGCAGATTTGGGCAACAATCTGAACAATAAGCTGCATCAAATCTGCCCACAGCCTAAAAATGTGAGCAATGAGGAGGAAGGTGCTCAATAGGTAAAGTATCCCAACTCTGAAAGTGAGCCGAAGACTACCAGCCAGATACACCTCATATTAGGTCTCCACAAGGGTCCCTTCATGCAAAAATTGGAAGTTTTTGGTGTGCCCCCCCCCCCAAAGAAAAAAAAACCAAAAAAAAACCCACTGTACATCGATACGTAGTTTCCTTCCTACTTCCGTTACACCCCCCTTCCCATTTAAAACTACATCAATGTACAAAACACGTGAGCTGGCAAGAGCTGAGTAGCCTAAGGTAATTAAGCTACTAATCTACATAACACTTGGGTTGTTTGGAGCTATAAAGACAATGTTTCCAGGGCTAATACTGTACATTTACTCCAGAAACACATTCCACAAAACGCTTAGTGGATCCACATTCATCTCCCACTCACTTTCTGCTAAGATAATCAGTCCCGAAAGTTTGTTATCCAATGCTCCAATCAGCATTTTAGATGTGGGAGACAAATGTGGTGCAAAATAAAAAGTCTATTTGTTAAAAACAATTTTCTGTTAGCATATTTCTTTTCCCAAAGCTAATGATGCAAACATTCCACAAGGATGCTCATTTTTCATTTTATCTGTCAATTTGTACATTTCCTTGGTTCAGAGCCATCTTGGACAGAGAATAGCAAGCGATAAGAACGTGCTATTGCGTAAGCCATTAGCCGAATAGCCAATGTGCCGTGCCATGTGTCACAAGGGTTAACCAAGATGGACGTTACGTCTGACCTCATCAAAAAAAGGCAGTCATTTTGTATACATTTTCTCCATAGAATCACATGTCTGGTTAAGCCAAAGGTAAATTAACCAAATAATTATGCAAACACAGAATGTTAAAAATTGATTGCACATGTACTTAAGGCAAAACCACAGCAATCCGCTTACAGCACGCTGCAATTCCTGTAACAGACATGTCACCTCTTCAGAAGTCCAAATTAATCACAGAGGAGATTCAGCGTCATTTCCTTACACACTTCAAATTTTGGGCTCATTCATTTTTTTTCTCAGCTTAAACATTGCTTTAGAGAAATGGTCATCACTTGTGGGGCTCACAATCAGAATCTGCTTAAAAGTGGCTCTCTGGGAATAGAGTGGGAAAAAGAACCCCCAGGACATTATAAATACATTCCTAAATACTCCTAGGGTATGTGCACACAGGTCTGGCCACATCGATATAACATTCAGAAACAAGGACTCTCTCAAATACCTTGTGTTGGCAATAGTGCCTGTGAGAGGTGCCATTAGCATCCGCTTATCCCCAAGCACCAGAGACCCCCACCCACCCCCGGGCTCCGTGATCTCTGAGATTCGGTGAGATCACGTAAACTTCCAGTTGATCTGACATCACCGCAGGCGGCCCCAGTCTTCCTGAGTGACTGGACTGTGGGTAGGGTTTCCCAAAAGCTAAGCAGTGAATCATCCCCTTAAGTATTTGCTGCAGACATTTCTGCATCAAAGATGCATTATTGGTACGATATATGCTGCTTAACAAATGCACATTTTTATGTGCGCTTTTTCTTCCTCCTTCATTTGAATAGGTGAAAAGCTGCTAAATGTTGAAAGACATGAATTGACATGTTAAAGAATGGAAACCGCTTCAAATAAAAAATCATCAACATATGCATGAGATTTCAGAAATCACATTCAGTTTGATGGAAAATGCCGTGTGGAATGATGCGATATGTGAGCATACCTTTACTATACATACACACACACACACACACACACACACACACACACACACGATTTTGTCTCAGCAGGTAATCACTATAGAACATTACAATAGCTGCTGCCTCGTTACCCTGACAGAAACCTGACCAGGAATTTTAATAGTATAGGAGCCTGTGACTATGTACATTAGAAAGCTCCATCCCCTTCATTCAGGTCTAGAAAGATGTGCGCACGTTGCGTATTTGCATGCAGTTACGCTGCTATCTGCACTGCAGCGTAACTGCATGCGTCCTGAGCATAATCTATGAATATTATGCAGGAGACGTGCGCACGTGGCGTACTAGAGCGCAGCGCTTCGGCTGCTGCCCGAAGCGCTGCGTTCTAAGAAGTGACATGTCACTTATTCCGTGCGCTCTGCATGCAGCGCCTGCACTAAGCGCATGAAAATGGCTTTTTTTTCATTACGGACTCTTTCTGCAGCGATTTGAAGCGCACGTGTGCTGTTCAAATCGCTGCAGAAATTTCTGCAGGGACAGAATGCTACGTGCGCACACAGCCTGATATGCTTAATAAAAGACTAGGACTGCTGAGTTTAGTGGAGGCTGCTCATAATGCTGTACACCATGTCAAATTGATCTAATACTGGAGGCATTGAGGGAGCTGAGGTAAGAAGAGACTGCTCACAATGCGGTCCACCATATCTATATCTTCTGATACTGGAGACACCTGGGGTGACTAAATAGGAAGAGGCTGCTCACACTGCACTGCGGTCCACCTTGTCTAGTTGATCTAATAGTGGTGACACTGGGGGAGGGGAGGTAAGAAGAAGAGGTTGCTCAAACTGCTGTCCACCATGTATAGTTGGTCAAAATGCTGGAGACACCTAGGGTGCTGAAATAAGAAGAGACAGCTCACACTGCACTGGGGTCCACCATATTTAGGTGACCTAACACTGGAGACACTGGGATACTGAGGCAAGAAGAGGCTGCTCACACTGCTGTGCATCATCTTTCTGAACGTTGAGTGACAAAAAGATTACCAACAGCAACAGAGCTTCCTACCGCAAAACACCTTTCCTAGTAACACTATCAGTTTAAAAAAGAGGGCAGCCATATTAATGGATTACCCCAAAGCATTTGATGTGAACTTATGTCTGCACTCAAAGTTTTCTAAATCATATACATGAAATCTAGCTCAAAAATCATTCCCGTTGCTGCTTCTGCTGCAGATTTGTCCAACCGCAAATTTTAACAAATAAGGAGCCATTTTCTGACCCATGTGAACCTCAGCCTAGACATTTTTTTTTTTTGAACAAAAAGTTTTCTTAACTTCTTCAGACCTTAAATTGCAAGGATCTGTACCTACCATACTTCAAGATGGTTCCATAACACTGCTCCAAGGCCACAAAAATAAATTCATACAAAAAAATAAAAGGCCTTGGCAAGATTTCACCAGCCACTAAAACGTCTGGGGCATAAAATAAATATTTCTACTGATTGAAATGTGTTGAAGAACAGCTGAAGAACTGAAAGGGTAAGTTCTTGAGTCAGATGTATCCCTTCCCGATGGAAGTTTAAAAGCAAAATACCAAATTTAAAACACAAGAAAAATGTCACTTCATTTATTCATAAACATCTGCCAGAAAAGTCTAGACTTATCAAGATCACTGGAATTAACTCCTCCAAACTGAAAAACACTGAATCGTAGACACTAGAGACAGGGCAAGGAATAAAGTGTGCGCCTTTCGGAAAATATCTAATCATTTAATATTTAGAACCCTAGAAACATGGTCATACTACAGTCGTGAGAACAAGAGATTCTCTAGAAAAACACCAGGGAACCCTCACTAGGCGTACAACTTAATGGTTAGAGTTCTGAGCTACAGTATATCACAAAAGTGAGTACACATCTAATTTTTGTTTACGATCTGACACTTTGATACAATGGAAAAGTATCAAGTGTACAGCATGTATGGCCATGTAAATTTAGTGCCCTCAAATTAACTTACACAGCCAGTAATGTCTAAATCACTGACAAAAGAGAGTACACTCCTAAGTGAAAATGACCAAATTGTCTCCAAAGTGTCAATATTATATGTGGCCACCATTATTTTCAAGCACTGCCTTTTCCATTTCCAAGAGAGTATTCACTAGTGCTTCACACGTTGCTACTGGAAGCCTCTTCCCCTCATCCATGACGACATCACGGAAACCGTGGATGTGAGAGACCGTGCGCTCCTCCACCTTCCATTTGAGGAGGCCCCACGGATGCTCAATAGGGTTTAGGTCTGGAAACATACTTTCATACAGTCCAGCACCTTTACCCCACTTTCTTTAGCAAGGAATGGGTGTTCTTGGAGGTGGGTTTGGCGTCATTTTTTGACTACTGCCCTGCAGCATAGTTTTTGAGGGGAAGGGGGGGGATAAATCATGCTCTACTTGAGTATGTCACAGTACATGTTAACATTCATGGTTCCCTTAATGAACTGTAGCTCTTCACCATCAGCAGCACTCATGCAACAAACCATGACACTCCCACCACCATACTTGACTGTAGGCAAGAGATGATTGTCTTTGTACTCCTCACCTGGTTGTCACCATCTGAGCCAAATAAGTTTATCTTGGTCTCATCAGACCACAGGACATGGTCCCAGTAATCCATGTCCTTAGTCTGCTTGTCTTCAACAAATAGTTTGCAAGCTTTCTTGTGCATGATCTTTAGAAGAGGTATCCTTCTGGGAAAACAGCAAGGCAAACCAATTTGCTGAGTGTGTGGCATATGATTTGAGCACTGAAAGGCTTGTCCCCAACCCCTTTAACATCTACAGCAAAGCTGGCAGCACACATTTCTAGTTTGAAAAGAAAACTTTTGGATAGGAGGCGGAGGCCGAGCACGTGCACTCAGTTGCTTTGGTTGACCATGGCAAGGTCTGTTCTGTGTAGAACCTGTCTAGTTAAAGTACTGTATGGTCTAGGCCACTGGGTTGCACCTCAGTTTTAAAGTGTTAGCAATAATCATATGGCCTAGGCCATCTTTATGTGAAGCAACAATTCTTTACAGATCCTCAGATCATTGCAAAGAATTAAGAACCATGTTGAACTTCCAGTGATCAGTAAGTGTAAAAGCGATAACCCCAAAGTTACACAACTGCTCCATATTCACAACAGATCTTGTAACATTAATGGTTTACATGACACTGGGGACTGAAAAAGACCAATTAGACACAATTTGGTCATTTTGATTAAGGAGTGGATTAAAGGGGTATTCTCACTTTTGTCACCACCGGTTTTAGACATTAATGGCTGGGTGTTGAGTTAGAAGGCACACCAAATTTACACAAGCTGTCGACTGACAACTTTATACTGTATCAAAGTGTCATATCTTTAGTGTTGCATCATAAATCACGTGATATACTATAAGTGGGATTGAATAACCAAAAATAAATCTAACATGCCCCCCCAAAAATAAGTCATTAATTGTACACTACACTGATGAGCGATCCACCAAACTCATTCAAAAGGCAATTAACATTGGCCTACCAGAACCTCATCACTATGCTCTTCTCTACTGCCCTCAGAGAGGTCTGTCTGCTATCTCTGATGGCTTCTTCACTAGTATCAATTGCAGGCTCTTCTCCTTACTGTCAAGGTTCAGTCCTATGCCCCCTCCTCACTCGATACTCCACCCTTAGAATACAAACTATCAGTAGATTTGGTTTTCAGTACCATATCTGAGCTGCCTTTATTACGTACAGCCTCCAGCTCGATCTTGAGCCACGGTGACTTGATAAACACGCTATAGGATAAAATTGAGCTTCGAAACCACAAGAACTGGCCTGTAAGTATTAAATTCACGGCAAGTAAATAAGACACACTCGCAATGCACTTTTAAGCTAAATTTAATCTGTTTTCAGTTTGATCTTCAAAAGATTACATTTTGCACAAATTTTCCTCAAACTTGAAAGCGCATAAGAAGTAGGGTAAAAAAAAAAAAAAATATGAAATAAAATTATACAAACCCAGTTCTCATGTTAAATATACTAAACAGCAAAGTTGAGCAAAAAATGTGCAGAACTGAGCCATCCTGACAGACACTGAACCTATCCCTAAACAACTCCCCCAAGTAGGTTTGACTAGCTTACTGTATAATAGATAGTGTAGTAGTTATAGACTAGCAATATCATTCATGAGATTCTTCTCATCAGTTGGCCCAGTATAGTATCACCGCTATGGCATAGCACATGCATGAGGTTGTGCTGGGCCTACCAATCACAAATAGGTGCATGCATGTAGGACGGATGCAGGGCTAGGGTCCAGTATCAAGACAACAGGCATGGCTGCAGGATCTGCAAAGGGGTTTGTTGCTCAACTCTACTATAGATGGGTCAATGTCCCGACTGGGTACACCTTGTTGCAGTGGGATGGCTTTATGCTTTTATCAAAAGGGAATTTTGTTTACTTACCGTAAATTCCTTTTCTTCTAGCTCCTATTGGGAGACGCAGACAATTGGGTGTATAGCTTCTGCCTCCGGAGGCCACACAAAGTATTACACTTTAAAAAGTGTAACCCCTCCCCTCTGCCTATACACCCTCCCGTGGATCACGGGCTCCTCAGTTTTGGTGCAAAAGCAGGAAGGAGAAAACTTATAAATTGGTCTAGGGTAAATTCAATCCGAAGGATGTTCGGAGAACTGAAAACCATGAACCAAAAGAACAATTCAACATGAACAACATGTGTACACAAAAGAACAACCAGCCCGAAGGGAACAGGGGTGGGTGCTGGGTCTCCCAATAGGAGCTAGAAGAAAAGGAATTTACGGTAAGTAAACAAAATTCCCTTCTTTGTCGCTCCATTGGGAGACCCAGACAATTGGGACGTCCAAAAGCAGTCCCTGGGTGGGTAAAAGAATACCTCAATAAAAAGAGCCGAAACGGCCCCCTCTTACAGGTGGGCAACCGCCGCCTGAAGGACTCGCCTACCTAGACTGGCGTCTGCCAAAGCATAGGTATGCACTTGATAGTGTTTCGTGAAAGTGTGCAGACTAGACCACGTATCTGCCCGACACCTGCTGAGCCGTAGCCCGGTGCCGCAATGCCCAGGACGCACCCACGGCTCTGGTAGAATGGGCTTTCAGCCCTGAAGGAAGCGGAAGCCCAGAAGAACGGTAGGCTTCGAGAATCGGTTCCTTGATCCACCGAGCCAAGGTTGACTTGGAAGCCTGCGAACCCTTACGCTGGCCAGCGACAAGGACAAAGAGCGCATCTGAACGACGCAGGGGCGCCGTGCGAGACACGTAGAGTCGGAGTGCTCTCACCAGATCCAAAGAGTGCAAATCCTTTTCACATTGGTGAATTGGATTAGGGCAAAAGGAAGGCAAGGAGATATCCTGATTGAGATGAAAAGGAGATACCACCTTAGGGAGAAAATCCGGGACCGGACGCAGAAACACCAGGAAGGGGGCTTTGCATGACAGCGCTGCCAGCTCAGACACTCTCCGGAGTGATGTAACTGCCACTAGAAAGGCCACCTTCTGCGAAAGATGTGATAAAGAGACATCCCGCAGCGGCTCGAAAGGTGGTTTCTGAAGAGCCGTTAGTACCCTGTTAAGATCCCAGGGTTCCAGCGGACGCTTGTAAGGTGGGACTATGTGGCAAACTCCCTGCAGGAACGTGCGGACCTGCGGAAGCCTGGCTAGGCGCTTTTGAAAAAATACGGAGAGCGCCGATACTTGGCCCTTGAGAGAGCCGAGTGACAAACCCTTGTCCATTCCGGATTGAAGGAATGAAAGAAAAGTGGGTAAGGCAAACGGCCATGGAAGAAAACAGTTATCAGAGCACCAGGATAAGAAGATTTGCCAAGACCTGTAATAGATCTTGGCGGACGTTGGCTTCCTGGCCTGTCTCATGGTGGCAATGACATCCTGAGATAACCCTGAAGACGCTAGGAGCCAGGACTCAATGGCCACACAGTCAGGTTGAGGGCCACGGAATTCAGATGGAAAAACGGGCCTTGAGACAGCAAGTCTGGGCGGTCTGGAAGCGCCCACGGTTGACCCACCCTGAGATGCCACAGATCCGGGTACCACGACCGCCTCGGCCAGTCTGGAGCGACGAGAATGGCGCGATGGCAGTCGGATCTGATCTTGCGTAACACTCTGGGCAGCATCGCCAGAGGAGGAAACACATAAGGCTGTCGAAACTGCGACCAATCCTGAACTAACGCGTCCGCCGCCAGAGCTCTGTGATCCTGAGACCGTGCCATGAATGCCGGGACTTTGTTGTTGTGCCGTGATGCCATGAGCTCGACGTCCGGCGTTCCCCAGCGGCGACAGATCTCTCGAAACACTTCTGGGTGCAGAGACCATTCCCCAGCATCCATGCCCTGACGACTGAGAATCTTCTTCCCAGTTTTCTACGCCCGGGATGTGAACTGCGGAGATGGTGGAGGCTGTGGCTTCCACCCACTGCAGAATCCGCCGGACTTCCTGGAAGGCTTGACGACTGCGAGTGCCGCCTTGGTGGTTGATGTATGCGACGGCAGTGGCGTTGTCCGACTGGATACGGATCTGCCTGCCCTCCAGCCACTGATGGAAAGCCAATAGGGCTAGATACACTGCCCTTATCTCCAGAACATTGATCTGAAGGGAAGACTATCGGAGTCCAGGTTCCCTGAGCCCTGTGGTGGAGAAAAACCGCTCCCCACCCTGACAGGCTCGCGTCCGTGGTGACCACAGCCCAGGTTGGGGGTAGGAAGGATTTTCCCTGCGATAGAGAATTGGGAAGGAGCCACCACTGAAGTGACGTCTTGGTTGCAAGGGAAAGAGAGACGTTCCTGTCGAGGGAAGCCGACCTCCTGTCCCATTTGCGGAGAATGTCCCATTGGAGTGGCCGCAGATGGAATTGCGCGAACGGCACTGCCTCCATTGCTGCCACCATCTTCCCCAGGAAGTGCATGAGGCGCCTTAAGGGGTGTAACTGACCCCGAAGAAGTGATTGCACCCCTGCCTGCAGAGAAAGCTGTTTGTCCCGCGGTAGCTTGATTACCGCTGACTGTGTATGAAACTCCATCCCGAGGTAAGTCAGTGATTGGGTCGGTGTCAACTTGGATTTCGAGTAGTTGATGATCCACCCGAACTGCTGGAGAGTCGCCAGAGCGACGGTAAGGCTGTGTTGACACGCCACCCGAGAAGGGGCCCTGACTAGGAGATCATCTAAGTAGGGAATCACCGAGTGGCCCTGAGAGTGTAGGACCGCCACAACGGATGCCATGACTTTGGTGAAAACCCGTGGGGCTGTCGCCAAGCCGAAAGGCAATGGCACGAACTGAAGGTGTTCGTCCCCGATGGCGAAACGCAAGAAGCGTTGATGTTCGGATGCGATCGGCACGTGGAGATAAGCGTCCTTGATGTCGATCGACGCTAGGAAGTCTCCTTGTGACATCGAGGCGATGACCGAGCGGAGAGATTCCATCCGAAACAGTCTGGTTCTCACATGTCTGTTGAGTAGCTTGAGGTCCAGAACGGGACGGAATGATCCGTCCTTTTTTGGCACCACGAACAAGTTGGAGTAAAAGCCGCGACCACGTTCCTGAATGGGAACGGGGATCACAACTCCTTCTGTCTTCAGAGCGTCCACTGCCTGAAAAAATGCGTCGGCCTGAGCGGGGGGCGGAGAGGTTCTGAAGAAACGAGCCTCAGGACGAGAGCTGAACTCTATCCTGTAACCGTGAGACAGAATGTCTCTCACCCATCGGTCTTGAACATGTGGCCACCAGGCGTCTCCAAAGAGGGAGAGCCTGCCACCGACCGAGGATGCTGCTAGGGGATGCCGAGAGTCAGGAGGAGGCCGCCTTGGAGGCAGTGCCTCCTGCGGCCTTTTGGGGGCGTGACTTGGACCGCCACGCATAGGAGTTCCTCTGGCCTTTCTCCGGCCTGCTGGACGAAGAGGATTGGGGCTTGGCGGAGGGACGAAAGGACCGAAACCTCGATTGCATTTTCCGTTGCTGAGGTCTCTTAGGTTTGGACTGGGGTAAGGAGGAGTCCTTTCCCTTGGATTCCTTAATCTCATCCAATCGTTCGCCAAACAAGCGGTCGCCAGAAAACGGCAAACCGGTTAAGAACCTCTTGGAGGCCGAGTCTGCCTTCCATTCGCGCAGCCACATGGCCCTGCGGACTGCCACAGAGTTAGCGGATGCCACAGCTGTACGGCTAGCAGAGTCTAGGACTGCGTTCATGGCGTAGGAATAAAAAGCTGACGCTTGAGAAGTCAAAGACGCAACTTGCGGAGCAGAATTGCGTGTGACAGCATTAATCTCAGCCAGACAAGCTGAGATAGCTTGTAGTGCCCACACGGCTGCAAAGGCCGGGGCAAAAGACGCGCCCGTGGCTTCAAAGATGGATTTCACCAGGAGCTCTGCCTGTCAGTGGCATCCTTTAGCGATGAGCCATCTGCAACCGATACCACGGATCTAGCCGCCAATCTAGAGACTGGAGGATCCACCTTGAGACATTGAGCCCACCCCTTAACGACTTCAGCGGGGAAGGGGTAACGCGTGTCAGTGAGGCGCTTAGTAAAGCGCTTGTCCGGAACCGCTCTGGGCTTCTGGACAGCGTCTCTGAAGTTACAGTGATCGAAAAACGCACTACGTGTACGTTTGGGGAACCTAAACTGGTGTTTCTCCTGCTGAGACGCCAACTCCTCTACAGTAGGAGGCGGGGGAGAGAGATCCAACACCTGGTTGATGGACGAGATAAGATCATTCACTAAGGCGTCCCCTTCAGGTGTATCAAGGTTAAGGGCGACGTCAGGGTCAGAGCCCTGAGCTGCGACGTCCGCCTCGTCCTCCAGAGAATAACGAATAACGTTTGGAACACCATTCTAAGTCTGAACTGGGTGCAAAAAACCTAAAAAAACATCACTATGGGGAGATAAGGTATGCACACCAGTGACTATGTTAGGGGAATACATGGAATAGCAGAAACTGCTGTGTGAATACTGACTTGAAAAATCCAATAGCTATATGAAAGAGTGAAAATGTGAAAAATGGAATCTGCATTACTGCCATGAACATATGAATCAAGAGAAATTTAGCTACTGAATTGATCAATGCAATAGAGCCCCAACACTACGCCAAAGTATTTCTCTACGTTGGGGTCCCTAGCTTGTGTGTGTCCTCTCATGCAGTTAAAAAACTTACCGTGTATGGGAAGCTGAGACCCTGGCTATTTATGCTTATTATATGGATTGGCAATAGGTGTGGTTGGGGAGGGTTCACAAATGAAAAACAACTAACAAATAAGGAATAACGTTTGGAACACCATTCTAAGTCTGAACTGGGTGCAAAAACCTAAAAAAACATCACTAGTAGTTTTTCGTTTGTGAACCCTCCCCACCACACCTATTGCCAATCCATATAATAAGCATAAATAGCCAGGGTCTCAGCTTCCCATACACGGTAAGTTTTTTAACTGCATGAGAGGACACACACAAGCTAGGGACCCCAACGTAGAGAAATACTTTGGCGTAGTGTTGGGGCTCTATTGCATTGATCAATTCAGTAGCTAAATTTCTCTTGATTCATATGTTCATGGCAGTAATGCAGATTCCATTTTTCACATTTTCACTCTTTCATATAGCTATTGGATTTTTCAAGTCAGTATTCACACAGCAGTTTCTGCTATTCCATGTATTCCCCTTACATAGTCACTGGTGTGCATACCTTATCTCCCCATCGTCCTCCAGAGAGTCCTCAAGCTGGGAACCCGAGCAGTGTGAAGAAGTCGGGGAAGATTCCCAGCGAGCCCGCTTAGCCTGTCTAGGACTGTGGTCCGGGCAGGAGTCCTCCACGTGAGACCTAGGGCGCAACCTGGGAGCGCGCTGCGGCGCGGACCGAGAGGGGCCTGGAGGCGACGATCCAACAGGGGCCGGGGCCTGTGTAAGGACCGGTCTGGACTGCAAAGCTTCTAGCAGCTTGGCAGACCATTTGTCCATAGACTGAGCCATGGATTGTGAAAGTGACTCAGAGTTTCTCAGCAAAAGAGGCGAACTCTGTCCCTGCCGCCTGGACAGGGGGAGCAGGGGGGGGGGGTCTACATGAGCCGAGGGGCCCACTAGTGACCGAGGCTCTGGCTGAGCAAGCGAAACAGGGGTCGAGCATTGCTCACAGTGAGGGTAGGTGGAACCCGCAGGTAACATAGCCCCACAAGAGGTACAGGCCGCAAAAAAACCCTGTGCCTTAACAGCTTTGCTCCTTGTGGACGACATGCTGTTGTCTCCTAGGAGAATGATCACTGAGGGTATATGGGCAAAAAAGGGTATACAGCCCGACCGAACAGAAATATATATATATATAAATACGTATCTATTCCGGCACCCTAGGGGGGACCAGCACCGGGTGACCGTTGTGGCTTACCGACCGCTAACAAGCGGAGTGTGTGTGTCCTCCAGATTCCCTGCCTTAGGTCCCCCGGAGCTGCAGAGCTCTTCACTGAGAATCCTCCACCGGCAGAATGCCAAAAAATGGCTGCCGGAGCTCTCAGGGGAGGAGTGGAGCCGAGGGCGGCGCCAGGAAAGTGCGGGAATCTGGGGTCCCCACAGTGATCAGTGAGGGGGGAGGAAACATGCAGGATGCTCCAGCCCTCACATCCGACGTCAGGTCGGCAGTCCCGCCCTTACCCTTGACAGGCAGGCCCGGGGGCGGGATTTTTGCGACTAGGCCGCGATGAAGCCGGGGACTAAATTTGAGACCGCGCCAGACAAGCAGGCACGGTCGGCACGGAAGTCCGCCGGCCTTCTCAATTCAGCAGCTGCCGCAGCGTCTGGGAAGAAGGTGCGCTCCCTGCACAGTCCCCAATGGGGACACAGAGTACCTTTGAGATGCAGGGCCCGGTCCCTGAGGTTGAATAGACTCCGGTCCAGCAGATTCCCACAGGGGCTGCGGAGGGAGCACGGTCCCAGTAAATGGATGACCGCTCAGGATCCCACTTCTCCCAGAGCCGCTAAGGGATGGTGAAGGAGACGGCATGTGGCTCCAGCCTCCGTACCCGCAATGGGTACCTCAACCTTAACAACACCGCCGACGTAGTGGGGTGAGAAGGGAACATGCCGGGGGCCCCGTGGGGGCCCTCTTTTCTTCCAACCGACATAACTAATATGAGAATGCATGAGTGGATGTGTGCCTCCTTCCACACAAAGCATAAAACTGAGGAGCCCGTGATCCACGGGAGGGTGTATAGGCAGAGGGGAGGGGTTACACTTTTTAAAGTGTAATACTTTGTGTGGCCTCCGGAGGCAGAAGCTATACACCCAATTGTCTGGGTCTCCCAATGGAGCGACAAAGAAACAGTGTTTACCAAGTACCCTATATTTATTTATATGCACTATGCTTTTATTCAGTTACAGCAGGCTATACGTCCATATTTTTGTCTTTGGTTTTTGTTTGTTTTTTTTTTATAGATGGGTCAATGTAAGCTCAGTAGCAACAAGTATAGAAACTTTAAACAATGATGGCTGAAGTCCTGATGAGACTGTTCGTACTCATGTTCTAAAAGGGTACTTTCACACTTGCGTTTTTTCCTTCAGTCGCAATCCACAATTTTAGAAACAGCGCAATCAGTTAACGGATTCCGCTGCTTCCCATAGACTTGTATGGCCGACGCATTACGACTGATGGTCTTGCGTTGCATCCGCCGGGCGTAAAGAACGCAGCATGTAGCGTTTTTCTGCGCTTCCCAGAGCGTCTAAAAAACGCAATATGCTGGATTCCATCGGCGTCCCTCATTTTTATAATGGAAGCCTATGGTGGCGGAATCAGTCATTTGACGAATTCCTGTCATGGATCAGTTTTTACACAGTTGAGTAAATTGCAGGAAAAAAAAAAAAAAAAAAAAGCTACAACGGATTCCGTTGTTTTGCAGGATCCGTCGCATCAGTTGTGCCGCTTAATGCAACGCATCCGTTACATCCGTCACACAACGCAATGCGACGGATGCCGCACAACGCAAGTGTGAAACGACCAAAGAAGTTTACCAATAAGTGTGACGAGTATCTTTTCGCCATCACTATGGCATTTTTCCAAAAGCCATCATAGAAATGTGTCATGTTGACAATGAACAACAAGGTTGCTAATTAGGGAGTCGCCTTGTTGTGACTTTGCCATACAAGTGCCGAGTGCGTTAACTAACCGCAAATTGTTTTAAATGAGAAAAGAAAGAGGCAAAAAAAAAAAAATCACAAATCCACAGCTCACAAGAAAGTAGAATCTTTCAGCAAGCAGAAATACAAAGCTATTAACGATTAACTCACCCCCAGCAGACCGCTCATTTATGGCAAATTCCACAGCTCCTAATCACCAGGCAATGCCCTGTGCATACAGTACAACCAAAGAGACAATCATCCTTTTTTTCATCCCAGGTTACACATTTTCTATTAAACCAAGTAATAGCTATACTGCCAATCTTAGGGCAGACCACCACAACTATTTAATGCAATTTATAGTCATCTTCGTCACACAGAAGAGTCAGTGAAGACGTGCAAAATACTAATGATTTGTCTATAATCAAAATATTTTAATGAAATAAATGGAAAAAAAAATGTAGCGCTCTGCCTGTTCCGTTTAAACTAGAAATGGAATTTGCGGTCCACGATGTCCTTTAAACAAATGGAAGCAGAAAGGCCGCATTGATTTGTATGGAGCTTGTCTGGATTTCGTTTGTTGTTTATTTTTAGAATGGAAGGAAAAGTTTTGTCTGCAGAACTCAGCAGCGGATCAGTCCTATGTTGACATACACTATGACTGTCCCGACTTCACAATTCTACTGCACATGTGCCACAGGGAAAAACGCCTGGGATATTGTTGTAGTTAGCCCGGGTACACATATCCGGCTTTTCGCCGGTTTGATGGATGCGGCGCACGCCAGTACAGTATGATACAGTACAGTGGCAGCGCCACAACTTCCGGGTCACATGACAGCATGTGACCGGCGCTTGTTGTGCTGCCAGTGTACTGTATACACTGTACTGGCATGCACCGCATCCGTCAAACCGGCAAAAAGCCGGATATGTGTACCCGGCCTTAAAAGGGAACCTGTCAGCAGGACTTTCGTATATAACCTAAAGCCAGGGCTATACTGGCACTATCAGGCTGATTCTGTACATACCTGTAGTGGTCAGCTCGAAGGTTTAGGTTTTGAAATCCAAAAAAAAGTTTAAACAATGAGCTGCTTGCTGAGTGACAGCAGCAAAGGAGCAGATAATATATTCATAGTTATCCCCTGTTAGAATTAGCATAAGTATCATACAAACATATCACTTTGTTGCAGGACCTGTGTGAGGTCATACCCATGTGACCTGGTATCCAGCTTTGTTGGCTGAGGCCCCGCCCCTTCCAGTCACATGGGTATGACCTCACTCAGGTCCTGCAACAAAATGAATTGTTTGTATAATGCTTATGCTAATTCTAACAGGGAGAGGTGAGAACTATGAATATATTATCTGATCCTCAGCTGCTGTCACTCAACAAGCAGCTCATTTTATAAAAATTTACTTTTTTGCATTTCGAAACCGAAACATCCGAGCTGCCCACTACAGGTATGTATAGAATCAGCCTGATAGTGCCAGAATAGCACTGGCTTTAATCCTTGTGATTGGTTCCCTTTAATGAGTACCCTTCACTGGATTTTTTAAAATTTTAAAAGGGAAGATGTAACCATGAAAATGCAGTCCCATCGCAGGCACGTTCTAGAGCAGGAGGAGCAGAGTAGATCGAAAACTATATATCAAAGAAAAGAAAAAACCCAAAACCCAGCATGCTGCAGTTGCTACTGTTTCTGGTATTTTTGGTCTGACGGGCAGTTCCATCAGCGACTGACAGCTTTCTTTTTACAACAGTGCATACAGGAATAGCTGTCAGTCACTGGACCAAAAATTCCAGAAAGAGCAGAGGATTAGGTAAGGTGATGTACATAGGTTTAATTTTTGCTTGTTTGGTTTTTTTTTTCCCCCCACAGCCAAATCCTGCAGCAGTTCTCCATTTTAGTGCAAAAAAAAATTAAAAAAAAAGTGTACATGACATTCCTGAAATCTAAGAAAAAGCAGCTTTTGATTTGCATAAAACTCAAGACCAAAAAAAAATAAAAATAAATAAAAACTGCAAAAGCGCAAGGTGTGTAGATAGTCGATCACTGGTTATACTTAATTTTCTATATATTTATCTACTTGGCTCCCCCTGCTCTATAACATGGGGGCTGCATTTTATGTTCCCTTTAAACTAAGTACATCCTTCAATTGGTTTTGCTCCAATGATTCTGCAACAGTTTTTTGGGTCACATTGTTGTGTCTCTCTATTCCAATGTTATCCCCCTGGTAAAAAAGATGCCACCATCAACTTCATCATATGCCACAGAACTGCTTTGTAGGTGCAGCCACGTCAGCAGAGCAGCTAAGGCAAACGCCCACAGATGTTCTGTGGAACGCTAATTTTAAAGAACCTCCCCATCCTAATTAGGGAATGGAAACACAAAGAGGTTAATGCAGGTGTATCTCAATAAATTAGAGCATCAAAAAGCTAATCTCAATAATTCAATACGAAAAGGAGCACCTGTATTGCATAGAGTCATTATATACAGTGATCTACTTCAAGTGTTCATTTCTGTTAATGTTGATGATCATGGCTTGCAGCCAATGATAGCCCAAGTCATTATCTCAGAAAATTAGAATTACCACAAAACACCTGCAAAGGCTTCCTAAGTGTTTAAAATGGGCCCTTAGTCTGGTTCAGTAGGCTACACAATCATGGGTAAGATTGATGACTTGACAGATGTCAGTAACTGCCTTCTGGACACTCCACAAGGAGGGTAAGCCACAAAAAGGTCATTGCTAAAGAAGCTGGCTGTTCACAGAGTGCTGTATCCAATCATATTAATAGAAGGAAAAACTGTGGTTGAAAAAAAAAAAATGCACAAGCAACTGGGACAACAGCAGCCTTGATAGGATTGTTAAGAAAAGGCCATTCAATAATTTGGTGGAGATTCACAAGGAGTGGACGCTGCTGGACTCACTGCTTCAAGAGCCACCACACACAGATGTATCCAGGACATGGACTACAAGTGTCACATTCCTTGTTTCAAACCACTCATGACCAATAGACAACGCCAGAAGCGTCTTACCTGAGCCAAGGAGGAAAAGAACTGGACTGTTGCTCAGTGTCCAAGGTGTTGTTTTCAGATGAAAGTAAATTTTGCATTTCATTTGGAAATAGCTGTCCCAGAGTCTGGAGGAAGAGTGGAGGCCACAATCCAAGCTGCTTGAGGTCTAGTGTGAAGTTTCCACAATCAGTGATGGTTTGGGGAGCCATGTCATCTGCTGGTGTAGCTCCACTGTGCTTTATCAAGACCAAAGTCAACGCAGCCATCTGACAGGAAATTTTAGAGCACTTCATGCTTCCCTCTGCTGACAAGCTTTTTGGAGATGGACATTTCATTTTCCAGCAGGACTTGGCACCTGTCCACACCACAAAAAGTACCAATGCCTGGTTTAATAACCACAGTATCACTGTGCTTGATTGCCCCGCAAACTCACCTGACCTAAATCGCATAGAGAATCTATGGGGTATTGTCACGAGGAAGAAGAGATACCAGACCCAACAATGCAGACGAAGGCTGCTACCAAAACAACCTGGGCTTCCATAACATCTCAGCAGTGCCACAGACTGATCGCCTCCATGCCATGCTGAATTGATGCAGCAATTCATGCAAAAGAAGCCAAGTATTGATTGCATTTACTGTACAGACATCAGTAGGCGCCAATATTTGAGTATTAAAAAAAAAAAAAACAACAACAATAGATTACATGAGATCAGACCCTGCACCAAAGTGGGACCTACCCAATACCAGCAACCCTCACTGGGCATGGGTATGTGCCAAGCTCTGCATATGCAGCTCTAAGGCAAGACTAAGGGACGCCCCATGTTTGAAGACACCTTAAGGTAGGATCGTTGATGGGTCAGATATAGTCCAGAGACCAATAGGACTAGACCTCACCTCGTACATATGCACAGATCCTAATGTAATTGAATGCCTAGATGCAGTGAAGTCAGTCCAAAATTAAAATTTCCCGCCAAACAGCCTATGCACGGTGCCCTGAAATGCACCGGAAGTGACATGTACCAGGACTCCAGTGGCTCACATCACTTCTTGTGCATGCAGCACTCCGGAGACAGCGGGGAAGGAGGAGAGGGATGTGAGGCTGAGTAGCTACGGGAGAAACCCAACCCAACATAAAATTCACCATTGCCCCAGGGCACAGGAGAATGGTGCGGTCCTGACCTAGCAGGAACAGGAGCAGCATACAGAGGAAGAGGGGGGGTGGGGGGGGGGGGGGTCAACAAAAACAGTGGAGCAACGGCAATTCAATAAGGAACTCCATTTAAAATGAAGACTCCAGTGAGAGGACCCCTTTAAGATACACATTCTACTTTATGCAATGCACGCACGTCTGCAAAAAAGCAAAGTGCTGAGGATTTGAATTCAGCTGTGCTAGCCAATTTGTGCTGCGGACATTTTTTGCAGTGTGCATTGGAGGTCTTACATTTGAGCACAAAGCTAGTCCGATTAGCAAGACCAACATTTGCAATTGGTACAGTCTTAAGGCAGTGCCTTGCTTGTTCCTTAACAGAAAGAAAAAAAGGCCAATATCGCCCCTTTTCAGTCAAACCTGTTACTGTGACATTTGTGTTACCAGCAACTCCCAGTACAATCTTTCCGTAGTCAATAAAGTACCATGGTGATGTAGAGCCACATATCAAGTTAACAGCTTCATACTTCTGGATTCCTTTACGTCCCATGAATAGCCCACACAATAAGAAGACCACCAAAACCAAACACAAAGCAAGCGAATAGAACTTCAACCCATTAGTACTCGTTACAACAAAAAGGAACACAAAAGAACGATTCTAAGGGTCACAAGACGACAACAAATGAATCAATGTCTCAGTTGTAAAAATGGAACAGAGGGTCCTGAAAGCTGTCTGCTATGGTATATTGTGCAATACTTACCAGACTGATCAAGATTGCCAAGGATGGGGATTTAAGAAATTATAGGATGTGATATTACAGATATAAGACATATTTTATACCATACAAAAAAACAAATCACATGAAATATCAGCATTGTCTCTATTGCAAAAATGTTTTTTTGCAATTCCAAAAATGATCAAGTTGTAAGACATAAAGCAGTTACAGTAAAGTATGTGGCCAGTTTTGGCCCCCATACCCAGCTATACAAATGCCAATGAAAGCTTCAAAATTTAAAAAAAAAAAAAAAAAGTCCTTGTCAGATAAAATTACAGTGGAGCCTTGGATTACGAGCATAATTGGTTCCGGGTGTGAGCTCTTAAACCAAGTTACTCTTATATCAAAGCGAATTTTTCCTTGGGAAATAATTGAAACGCAGACAATTCGCTCCACGACCCAACAATATTTACTGTATTTATACAAACTTGTTACATTAATACAAAATAATGTTCTGTATTCATATAGGATTATTACAGTAATACCAAACACTGTACAGTAAAAACATTTAAAACAAATTAAACTGCTTGATAGCTTACAATAGAATTGTTGGTGTACGAGAGATACAATACAAGCAATGTGCTGCACTGGTTAGCAGAAAGAAAGAACAATACTGTATCCACTAATGAGAATTGATAGACATGTTATATAGTATATATTGTACTGTACAATGGTATACTGTGTACAGTACATATGTACAGAACGTTACCTCCAGAGCGGGTCAGAGCGCGGTGAAAGGACAGAACCGGAAGAGGGCATGCTGAGTATTTGCTCTTATTGCAAATCATTGCTCTTAAACCAAGTTACAAATTTGTAAAAAGCTTTGCTTGTCTTGCAAAACGCTCTCAAACCCAATTACAGTGGAATCTTGGATTAAGCGTAACTTGATCAAAGTGGTCATCAATAACACAAGCAATAGCAGATCATATGAAGTTCCGTACTCAACAAAAAAAGGATTGCCTTTATCCATTCACCATCTACAAATATGATACCATTTTCTTCCCACCGCACAGCCATGGAATGGTCTATTATGCTATTCCATACGTATGCTTACCCAAGGAGTGTATGCTGCCTTCTGTACATTAATGGAAAACAAATCTCCCAGAAAACCCCTTGAACAACAAATTTGATAGCACCAGAGCAGCATTTAGAACCAAATTCTATACTTTAGGCTATGTGCACACGCTGCATTTTTTTGACCGCTAAAAACGCACAAAAACGCACCCGCGGCAAAAAAAAAAAAGTGACAAAAAAATGCATGCGTTTTTACCGCGATTTGGTGCGTTTTTAATCTCTGCGTTTTTCTGTGTTTTTCCAATGCATTGCATGGGGGGAAACGCAGCAAAAACGCAGGAAAGAATTGACATGTCCATTTTTTTTTTTTAAACTCAAACTCAGCTTAAAAAAAAAAAAAAAAAAAAAAAAAAAAGTTGTGTGCGGACAGCAAAAATGAAAACTCATGCAGTTTTGAGGCCAAAAACGCACCCGAAAAACACGCAAAACCGCCGCGAAAAAGCGCTGTTTGAACTTATCCTTAGGCTGATTTCACACAGTTTTTTTTGCATCAGGCTCAAAAATCTATGCAACGATGTGGCGAAAAAAACGGATCCGTTGCATAAGTTTTTCCATGCAGCCCATCCGTTTGACGGATCCGATATGATACTGAGCACGCGCAGTTCAAAAATACCGCATCCGGCCGCTGGATGCTGTTTTTTGCCGCAGGACGCCGCATCCGGCGTCCATAGGCTTGCATTGTAAATCACGGATCTGGCGTGATGCGGTTTTTCGCCGCAGACAAAAGACGCTGCAAGCACCGTTCCATGCGGCCGCCGTATCGGCTAATCATTCCACATCCGGCAAAAAAACGGACGCTACGCAAGGCCATGCGGCACAATCCGGCGCTAATTTAAATCTGAGGGAAAACGTATTCGGCGGCAAAAAAAAAACGGATGCATTTTTTCTGCAAAGCTCTTGATTATGCCTGATTGCAAAAAACTGGTATGAAAGCAGCCTTACTAAGGCTTCAAAAAAGCATTAAAAAAGGGAAAGAGAAAAACCTTAATTTATGAAAGGTTGAATGGCAAAGTTGAATATAATCTTACAAAGCTACTGCCAAGACAAGATGCCAGAAATACAGCTATGTTTGTAGTACTGGTCAACAGTGCGACTTTTAGGCTTATGTTACATTTTATTAAATTTGCAATTAAAACACACATACTTCAGAAATGTACTCCTCAATACAGAGGGATAAGCTCGTTCAACATCGTGTCCTCACACAAACTTGGAGACATCTGCAGAAAAAGCCATCCGTGAAAATAACAAAATGAAATTAGTCAATTTGCTCAATTGACAAGCACAGCTATAAAAATAATATTGGTATTTATTCATTAAGGGTGCTTTCACACATCCGGATTTTTGCTCTGCGGCACAATACGGCGTTCTGCAGAAAAACCGCCACCGGCTTTTGTAACGCCGGTGGCGGTTTTTTTTGCATAGACTTACATTAGTGCCGTATTGTGCCGCAGGGGCTTGCGTTCGGTGCGGTTTTGGCCGCATGCGGCAGATTTAGCCGATGCGGCGGCCGGATCGAACGTCCCCTGCAACGTTTTTTGCTCCGGCAAAAAACACCGCATCGCGCCGCATCCGGTCGCCGCATGCGGTTTTTTCCACTGCGCATGCTCAGTAGCATGCCGCAACCGGAAAAAACCGGATGGGCCGCATGTAAAAACTTATGCAAAGGATGCGGTGTTTTCGCCGCATCCGTTGCATAGTTTTCACAGCCGGATTGAGCCGCAGGATGTGTGAAAGTAGCCTTAGAAAGATATGGACGACAACACCAATAGTACAGCCATGTCAAAAACCATTTGGCAACTAGTGATGAATGAGCACTATAATGCTCAGGTGGTTGGTACTCGAAACCCAGTTGGACATTGACTTGTGTACAGAATATGATAGTAAATGGGAAAGTCGAGCATTTTTCCGGAAGAGTGTTGGAAAAGTGGTCAAGTTCCCCATTGACTTCATTATAGTCTGGTACTCCAGTGGCACTCGTCCAACCTGCTCATTATGAGCACCCGAGCACAATAGTGCCCACTCATCACTAGAGGTAACAAACCCTTGAACTCAGAGTAAGGGTACCATCACACTTTAGCAACGCTCCAGCGATCCCACCAGCGATCTGACCTGGTCAGGATCGCTGGTGCGTCGCTACATAGTCGCTGGTGAGCTGTCAATCAGGCAGATCTCACCAGCGACCAGTGACCAGCCAGCAGCGACGCGTGGAAGCGATGCTGCGCTTGGTAACTAAGGTAAATATCAAGGTTTGATGGTTTTACTGAGTGGGATAATTGGGGATAGAATTAAGGTGTTGAGTTGGAATATTAGAGGGCTATCAGATAGGTCTAGGAGAGCGGCAATAATTAAATATGTTCAAGATCAGAATCAGTCAGTAATATGTCTACTAGAAACGCATCTAACAAAGGAGAAAACACATGTTTTAGGCCTTGTGCGCACTGGGAAATGAATTTTCTTGAGAAAATTCCGCATGCTCTCAGATTACCACACCCGCGGTAAAAAACCGCGGGAAACCGCACCCGAAAACCGCATGCGGTTTGCCGCGGTTTTACCGCGGTATTATTCGCGGTATTGCCGCGGTTTTGCCGCGTGCGGGTTGGGATGTGCTTATTGCATTCAATGCAATAAAGCACATTGAAAAAAAAAAAAAAAAAAGTCATTTAATTCTGAGATAGTAGATAGACAGAAGAATAGATAGAAGGATAGATAGATAGACAGATCGCTGCATTTCCCACGGTCAGCAGTGAGTTCACATTACCGGCCGTGGGAAATGACCGGTAATTACCTCTGCTGTCTGCTGCTTTTATTCAGCGCTGTGTCTGTGACAGTCGCGGCTGGATGGAAGCAGCGCAGGACCTGTGGATTACGCCGGAGCGGTGGATTACGCCGGAGCTTTGGTGCGGGAGGGGTTAATAAAAGGGTGAACGAGGCTTGTTTGTTTTATTTAAAATAAAGGATTTTTCGGTGTGTGTTTTTTTCACTTTACTTACAGGTAAACCGCGAAATACCGCAGGGAATAACGCAGGAAAACGCAGTGAACCGCACAGAATTTGCTGCCTGCGTTATTCCCTGCGGGATTTCATGATTAACATTGGAGTCAATGGAGTGAAATCCCGCAGCGATGTGCGGAAAAGAAGTGACATGCACTTGTTTTTGCTGCGGGATTCCCACAGCAAAACATGCAGCTGTCAAATTCCGCCTAGTGCGCACAGGATTTTTTTTCTCCATAGGATTTGCTGGTGATTCACTGCAGAGATGTTATGAACATTTTCTGAAGCGAAACATGCAGCAAATCCGCGGCAAAATCCGGTAAGTGCGCACATAGCCTTAAAAAGGAGATTGGTGCAGAAGGCATATCATTCCACCTTTTCCAACTATGCAAGGGGTGTATCACTGCTGATTCATAACTCTGTGCAATATGAAGAGATAGAAGTGTATGTGGATAAAGATGGACAGTGTGCGGCAGTCAAGTGTAAAATATTTGGCAGACACATACATACATACATACATACATACATACATACATACATACATACATACATACATACATACATACACATACACACTAAGGGAGATAAGGGAGTTCTCAGAGAAGGGGGGAGTAATCCCTTTTTTACTGGTGGGGGACTTCAATAATGTGATAGACCTGTACTGGGATAGGAGTAGTAGACCTCCAGGTATTCAGAATAGCTGTATGACTTCATTTGGCATTCTTATTGGGGAACTTGGAATGGTGGATGCCTGGCGAGTGAGGAATGGGAGGGTATCCTGCTTCTCTTGTTAATCTGCTTCACATAACACTGTCATGGCTCTAGCTAGTGATCTGATGGACGCAATGATAGGCTAAGTGCAATATTTGACAAGAGTGATTTCAGATCATAGCCAGATTCTAGTGTCCATGCGACGGGGGACCCTGAAAGGGGGAAGGAGGGGAGAGTGGAAGCTTCATCCAGCATGGATCCGTCATATTAATATGGGTAATATACAACGGGATCTCGGGGAATTCTTTATCCACAACAAGGGTAGCACTGGTCCCCTGGTGATATGGGATGCGATGAAGGCATACCTCAGGGGGCTCCTGTTCAGGGATATCTGTAAACGTAAAACACAGATGAGGCAGGATGGGAAAAATAGCCTGGAGGCCTTAGATAAGGCGGAGCTGGAAGCAATTAGGAGTAATACTGCAGACACGACGCAAAATCTTAGGCAGGCGCATGAACAAGTTAATACGATGCTTTTGGAGAAGGCGGTAAGGAAGCAGGCATTCCAAAAATTGCATTTTTATGAAGAGGGAGAAAAAGTTGGTCATCTATTATCGGTCATAGCGGCAGCTCAAAGGAGTAGCTCATTTGTACATGGTATAGACACGTTGGAGGCGACACAGGTCACTGAGGATGAGGAGATCCTTGGGGGGGGGGGGGGGGTCTTTAAATTTTGAAGATTTCTATCGCACGCTATATTCTTCCAGCGGAGAGGTGAGGGTGGAAGAGGTGGACTTATTTCTTTAGCGAGGTGAGCTTCCTGTGTAGTCTGTGGCGGATAGAGATAAATTGGAGTCACCTATTACTATTGATGAACTGGAGGACACTCTGCATGGCATGAGCAATGACAAGGCACCGGGAGCAGACGGGCTACCAGTTGAAATTTATAAACAGAAGAAATTCTATTACCCAAACTATTGAAAGTCTTTGAGGTGGCGGAGGGGGAGGGTGTATTGCCTGAATCTATGAGAAGCGCAATAATAGTAGTAATTCCTAAGGAGGATAAAAATCCGAGGCTTCCAGACTCATATAGACCCATCTCGTTATTAACAGCGGACGTGAAGCTTCTGACTAAGGTGTTGTCCAACCGGCTGACTGGAGTTATATCTAACCTAATACATATGGATCAATCAGGGTTCATGGCCAATAAGTCGACAGCTGCTAATATCAGGAGATTATACCTTAATCTACAGTTGCCGTCTGACAACCCTGGCCGGAGGGTGATCGCTTTGCTGGATGCCCAGAAAGCGTTCGATAGTGTTGAGTGGGGGTATCTGTGGAAAGTGTTGCAGGATATGGGTTTTGGCCCACGGTTTGTAAAGTGGGTGCAGCTGTTGTATAATAGGCCTGCCTCTAAAGTTAGAGTTAACGGTATGACCTCCGCAGAGTTCGAGTTGCATCGGGGGACGAGGCAGGGCTGCCCACTATCGCCGCTCCTATTTGCTATTGTAATAGAGCATCTGGCTGCGGCCATTAGGAAATCGAAGGAGACCCATGGATTAAGATATGGGCATTTAGAGGAGAAAATAGCTCTTTATGCCGACGACTTATTACTTTTCTTGGGGGATCCGTCAGCCTCATTGGATCATGCCATGCAGAAAATAGAGAAATTTGGAGAAGTTTCGGGACTGACCATTAATTGGTCTAAATCGAGCCTCTTTAAAGTGGATGGGGAAGTAACCTGGACAAATGGTGATACTGGGGCTAACAAATTGAAGAGTGTGGTCGAATTTAAATATCTAGGTATCCAGATATCTCTGCCAGTAGAAAAATACATACAGGTGAACTTATGGCCGCTTCTTAAAAAATTGAGAGCCAAAGTGGATGTCTGAAACAAGCTACATTTGTCAGTTGTTGGAAGGGTTAATTTACTAAAGATGGTAGTAATGCCTAAACTCCTATACATACTGCACAATGTCCCTGTTTGTTTTTCAAAGAAAAGATTTAAAGGGATAAACTCGCTGTTTAGAGACCTGGTGTGGGGTAAAAAGCAGTGCAGGGTGTGATTAGAGACTTTACAAAGGCCGAAAGATGAGGGGGGTCTAGCAATCCCAAATCCGGAATTGTATTATATGGCAGCGCAATGTCGACATCTCAGGGAGTGGTCTGATCGAGAGAAAGATGGGGGCATTAAAGAAGTACTGGAATACATAGTGGGTAGAAGTCCATTGGTAATGGGACTAGAGGATGGTGCGGTGGGGCTCCTGGGTGGAACATCTCCTACAATGGCACTTATAAATAAGACCTGGGAGAAGCTGAAAAGGGTGAGAGGGGTGAACCAGTTAACTAAGTTTACACCCATCTGGGATAACAGTAATCTCCCGGAGATTCAGAAAATGGGGAATATTGAGGAATGGAGACGCAAGGGTGTAATATACATGCATCAGATATTGGACGGAGGAATCTTGAAATCGTTCCCACAGTTACAGAGTGCGTTTCAGTTACCGGCGTCCGGCTGGCTCCACTACAGTCAATTAAAACATGCGATTGCAGCCCAAGCGGCTAAAAAAAAAAAAAAAGTGTGGACATACACACATACTCCAGTACCAGGTCAGTCTGTAAGGGGGGGAGGAAGCACTAAAGGGATCATTTCTGACACGTATAAAGATATACTACATACCTTTCTTCTAGACTACCCACTTAAAACTAAATCTAAATGGAAGGAGGAAGTTGGGACGATAACGGAGGAGGTGTGGGAAAGTATCCTGGAGTATGTACCTAAACTCTCTATGAGCGAACCGGCCAGACTATCTCACCTATACGTGATTCACCGGGTATATAGGTCTCCCTTACTGATGTTTAAAATGGGGTTGAAAAGGAATTCAGAGTGTCCAAGGTGTCAGGGATCTGACGCAGGTATTTTTCGTATGATGTGGTCTTGTCCGAGACTGGTCTCCTTTTGGACTAAGGTTATCCACAAGATAGGAAGAACATATGGGTGTGTCCTTCCCAGGGAACCATTGCTATGCATATTGGGATATGTTGAGGAGCTTGGGGTGGAAAATACTATGAAAATTGCCATTGCTAGGCTGCTGTATGCGGCAAGAAAGCTAATCGCCAGGTCCTGGATTAAAAAAAGCCCCCCCCGATCAGGGGAGAGTACATTAAAAGGGTGAAATGTATTCTTCAGCTGGAACAGGGAGTGTATGAAAGAAGGGGGAAGGTTAAAATGTTTGAGAAGCTATGGTCTCCTTGGCTGCAATGTGAATAGGACGAGCGATGGATCAGTAAACTGCTTTGGGACTGGGATAGCCGTCGGAGACCTCTGATGTGTGTGTTTTGTTTTATTTGTGTTACTATTAGTTCCTCCTGCACAGCGGGGTGAACAGGATGGTTGATATACTGTAGTTGGAGGGTAGTCTAAGTGTGTACTAAATGGGATGTAGTACTGGTGAGAAGAGTTGCTGCCGGGGAAGGGAAAGGGGTAATAAATATGATAAACTTAATTTGGATGCCGATTTGTTATACTGTTGCATGTATTCCTTTTTAATAAAAAAAGTTTTGTTTTTTTTTTAAATCAAATACTAAAATGGTAAATATCGGGTAACCAAGCAAAGCACTTCCCTTGGTTACCCGATATTTACCTTAGTTACCAGCGCACACCGCTTAGCGCTGGCTCCCTGCACTCCTAGCCAGAGTACACATCGGATTAATAAAGCAAACTGCTTTGCTTATTTACCCGATGTGTATTCCGGCTACGTGCGCAGGGAGCCGGCACTGGCAGCCTGAGAGCGGCGGACGCTAGTAACCAAGTTAAATATCGGGTAACCAAGCAAAGGGCTTCGCTTGGTTACCCGATATTTACCTTGGTTACAGTTTACCGCAGGCTGCTAGACGCCGGCTCCCTGCACATTCAGATCGTTGCTGTCTCGCTGTCAAACACAGCGATGTGTGCTTCACAGCGGGAGAGCAACGTCCAAAAAATGAACCAGCACTATGTGCATTGAGCAGCGATCTCACAGCAGGGGCCAGGTCGCTGCTCAGTGTCACACACAGAGAGATCGCTAATGAGGTCACTGCTGCGTCACAAAAACCGTGACTCAGCAGCGATCTCGCTATGTGAGAAGTACCCCTAAATTAAGTTCTTGCAGAATACATCTGGTTTGTTCGTTCATCTGATATTTCTATCTTGGTTATCATCCACCTGTTATCTAACAATCTACAGATGTTCAAGACTATTATGTGTAAAACTAAATAGGATAACTAATATATATTATGAGTGCAAGCCAAAAAAAATACATAGTACAAGTATGTGTAAAAGACATACTAAATACACACAATAGTAATTGCTGTATACACTCGTGGCAAAGTATGTAAAGTGAAGTTCCACTGTTCTGCATCTTGTAGCGCGTGATAGGGACTTATAAGAGCAATTCTATTACGTGGTGGTAAAAGTTGCCTGCAGCCATGATTGGTTAAATGCAGCTTTCAAAGCACATTAGATGAAATAAAACACAGGGGATCCGTCCAGATTAAAAAATGGGAAGCGCTAAAGTGCACTTTACATGCTGTGACATCACTAGCGATCGCACCCGCCCCCCATCGTTTGTGAGCCACGGGAAAATCGCTGCCTGTGGCGAATAAAAGTCGCTAGTATGCGTCACACATACCTTCCTAGCGACGTCACTGTGAGCGGCGAACAACCTCTTTAAGGGGGAAGTTCGTGCACCGTCACAGCAACATCACACAGCGGCCGACCAATAGAAGAGGAGGGGCGGAGACCAGCCGCATTAATGACACGCCCACCTCGTTGCCGGAGGACGCAGGAAGGCTGTTAATCGTTCCCAGGGTGCTGCCTCAAACGACGAACAACGATATTTTGGAAATGAACGACGTGTCAACAATGATTAGGCGAGTATTTTTGATAGTTAGCAGACGCTCGTAGGTGTCACACGCAACGACGTCGCCAACGAGGCAGGATGTGCGTCACGAATTCCGGGACCCCATCGATCTCGTTAGCGATGTCGTTGCGTGTAAAGCGGCCTTTAGACTTTGTTCGCATCAGCATTAATACTTTCCAGATACTGTAAGGCTAAATTCACTCTTAATATTTGGTTGCAGAAAAATCTGCATCTGATGGCAGAAAACAAAAAAAACAAAAAACAAAAAACAAAAAGTTTTTGCTGTATTTTCATGCATTTTGGGTGAAGAAGAAAAAAAAAACATTAGCAAAGAAGCTGGGAAAAAAAAAATGGACATGCTGCAGTTTATTTTCTGCTGCAAATCTGAACTATACTTCATAATTCTCAGACTTTGCATGCAGTTTTGTAACAAAACTGCACTCAAAAAAACCTTAGGCTATGTGCCCACAGGACTATGTACCCACAGATTTTGCCACTGAAAACCTGCGGATTTATCTGGATTTTCTAGATAAATCCCCAGGTTTTAGCAAGTACAGACACTCTCCATGTTATCTTATGGGACATGGGGAGTGTCTGTGTCCATGCTGCGGTACGTGCGGCTGCGGAACATGCTGCGGATTTCCCCCAACCTTACATAACTGCATGTCAATTATTCATGCGGCATTATCTGCGGAAATCCAGGCCCTCCACTATGGAGATGGAGGCCGGGACTTCCACAGGTAAGTCGCACAAATGTCCGCAGGTTTACCGCACATATTTCGCTGGAATCCCACAGCAATGGATAGCTGCGGATTCCAGTGAGCTGCTGCGGGAAACCTGCGGACATACCTGCGGGTACAGAGTCCCGTGGGCACATATAGCCTTATAAGTCCTGTATCTATACGATTTGTACCTGTACAACATATCTTTCAGGTGGGACCTCTCTAATATGCCTGAAAAAGAACCCAAAAACAGAACAATCATTTCTATGCAAATACGATATTGGGCCTGTGAGCGTCTTTTAATGGGAACCTGTCAGCAGGTTTTTGCTAAGTAATTTGAAGACCACATGCTGTAAAGTGGGCTTTACACGTTGGATATTGCTAGCAATGTCGAGCGCAATAACACCCGCCCCTGTCGTACGGCCGATATGTGGTGATCGCTACGGCAGCGTGACATGCACATACCTTATCAGCGACGTCACTCTGGCCGGCAAATCGCCTACTTTCTAAGGGGGCGGGTCGTGCAGCGTCACAGCGACGTCACACGGCAGCCGTCCAATAGAAGCGGAGGGGCGGAGATGAGTGGGACGTAAACATCCCACCCACCTCCTTCCTTCCACGTTGCCGGTGGCCGCAGGTAAGGAGAGGTTTGTCGTTCCTGCGGTGTCACACACAGCGATGTGTGGAGCTGCAGGAACGACAAACATCGCAAAAAAAAACAGAAAACGATTTTTTATTTCAGGACGACCTCTCCGCGGCAAACGTTTTTGCCCTCTTTTGCATTAGTTTCAGATCGCCCTTAAGTTTTACACACTGCGATATCGTTAATGACGCCGGATGTGCGTCACAAACAACGTGACCCCGACGATAATTCATTAGCGATATCGTAGTGTGTAAAGCCCCCTTAAGGGTTGACAGAGCTTTCAGCCATGTGTCTCTTATCACACTGTGCACCATTTACCTATAATGTTTTAGCTTCAGAAAATGGTCTTTGCTGGATTAGCTCGTTCAGCACCCCCCTTTCTGTGATTAGCAGCTCACTGTCTATAGACATTGTGAAAAGAGAGCCTGGTGTGGTACCGGCGAGGCTCTCAGCTCTGCTGCATTGCTGAATTTAGAAATTGTTGGAACCGCTGCACCCAGTAAACCAACCAATACATTAGGGGTCTCTTTGCCTACATTATGCTGCGGTCACAAGGTAATATAAGTTAGCAAAAACCTGCTGACAGACTGCCTTTCACCATTTCAGTTTCCACGCCAAGCAACTATAAGTAATGTGTCCATTCTTTGGCAGCTTGAAAGTCGCTGACTAGATTAAACTGATTGCATAAACAAACAAAAAAACTAACCAAAGACACTGGGGAGTCTTGAAGAACCTACCTTCTGAAAACCCTTAGGCTATGTGCGCACTAGAAATGTGAAGTTTCTCAAGAAAATTTCTTGAGAAACTTCTGCCAGTGAAAGATTTCCGGACCTGCGGAAAAAATCCGCACCAAATCCGCATGCGGTTTTGCCGCGGATTTACCGCAGGTTTGTCCCTGCAATAAATAATAAAGATAATCGATAGACAGATAATGGATAGAGGGAAAGATGGATAGATGAATAGATGAATAGATAGATAGAGGGATAGATAGATAGAGGGATAGATAGATGAGAAAAACCTATATAATGTTCCACCTCCCTGCATTTTCTAAGCTGGCACCCTTTAGTGACTTTCATGTGGCACTAAAGGGTGCTTAGCCTTGTATTTAGCCATAAAATAAATAAATAAATAAATAATTAAAAAAAAAAACGACGTGAGGTCCCCCCATTTTTTGTAGCCAGCTAGGGTAAAGCAGACGGCTGCAGCCTGCAGACCACCGCTGGCAGCTTCACCTTGGCTGATAATCCAAAACAGTGGGCACCCCACGCTGTTATTTTAAATTATATAAATAATTTAAAACAAAAAACGTGCGGTTCCCCCCCCATATTGGATCACCAGCCAAGGTAAAGCGGACAGCTGGGGTCTGATATTCTCAGACTAGGGAAGTCCACTGTTATTGGACACTCCCCAGCCTAAAAATAGCAGGCCGCAGGCGCCCCAGAAGTGGCGCATCCATTAGACGTGCCAATCCTGGCGCTTTGCCCCAGCTCATCCCGCGCCCTGGTGCGTTGGCAAACGGGGTAATATATGGGGTTGATGCCAGATGTGTAATGTCACCTGGCATCAAGCCCTGGGGTTGGTGAGGTCAGGCGTCTATCAGATACCCGACATCACCAACCCAGTCAGTAATAATTAAAAAATAGACAACAAAAAAAGTTTTATTTGAAAAAACACTCCCCAAAACATTCCCTCTTTAACAAATTTATTGAAAAGAGCACAATCAGTTCCACGTCCGGCGTAATCCAATAAGGGGGGGGGGGGGGGGGCACGGCGATCCATACCATAGTCGCTGTCCCAGTCAATGAAGAACAGAATGTTCCCCATTGGCTGGGAGAGCAATGCAGTGACCTGAGCTAACATCAATAGGTCAGCTCAGGTCACTGCAGGGGATGACGAGCGCTGCCATCAGGAGCATAGATGAGATCATTACCTTCTGTGATCATCTCCTGTACTGCTGACGTCAGCGCTGTCACTGCCTTCTATGCCCGCCGCGTTGTCAGAAGTATCGCGAGAGCCCGTGACGTCACCGCTAGTGACAGTCTCGGGCCGCTCGCGAGACGGGCATAGACAGCAGTGACCGCGGTGACGTCAGGAGGCAGGAGATCGTCACAGCAGGTAATGATCTCACCTCCTGACAGCAGCGATCGTCATCCCCGCGGCTCCCAGCACTGCAGGATGTCAGTGTCTGCCTGCGCTGCAGTGTGACAGGCTGCTGACACTGCGGGCAGAGACACTGACACCCTGCAGTGCAGTGTCAGTGTCTGCCTGTGTCAGTGTCTGCCTGCGCTGCAGCGTGACAGGCTGCTGACACTGCGGGCAGACACTGACACTGCAGTGCAGGCAGCCGCGAGGCCGGAGCAGGACACAGACTGCACGGGCACCTGGAGGTCGTACGGAAGTGCTTCTGTGCGGCGTCCAGGGAGTGTGACGTGTGTTTACTCTGCTCCGCCTCCTCTTCCTGGCATAATGACATCGCTTCCTGCAAAACCGCAGGCAGCGATGAGCATTCCCGCAGGTAATTCGCGGCTATTCCGGTGGTATACCGCACATCATTGCTACCTGCGGAATACCCCCGGAATACCGCAGGTACCTGCGGAAATTAATGGACATGCACATTTTCTCAAGAAAGTTTCGAGAAAATTTTCTCAAGAAATTTTCTTGAGAAAAATCCGCACAGTGCGCACAACTATTTTTATTTCTCATTGAATTTCATGGGAAATGTCTGCACAAAGATTGCAGACATTTCTCAAGAAATTTCAGGGGCAAATCCGCGGGTAAATCCGCAGGTAAAAAGCTCTAGTGCGCACATAGCCTTAGAAGGTTTACGCAAGTCTAAAAGATGTGATGTGCACATACTGACTGCTAAGATCCCATGGTGTGTGTGTATTTAATGTGTATAAGCTGCATCTATTAAACATTGGTTAATTGCATTTTACATTTGAGGATTACCGGCCTTTTTTGATATGTTTCCACAGTGGATTTGCACTAGAAACACGTGTGCATTTTTTTGCCTGCAGATTCTCTACCTCTAATGCAACACACACACACACACACACACAATCAATTTAGACTGAGTAAAAAGCACAGTGGGCAGGAGATTTCCAAATATCCCATC
This sequence comes from Anomaloglossus baeobatrachus, assembly GCF_048569485.1. NCBI lineage: Eukaryota > Metazoa > Chordata > Amphibia > Anura > Aromobatidae > Anomaloglossus > Anomaloglossus baeobatrachus. The sequence goes on from NC_134357.1 coordinate 92,049,285, forward strand.
CACTTTGCTGAAACTGTAAGGCCTAGTACCCACGCTGTGGATTTATTGCGGAATTTGCAGTGGTTTTTTTTGCGGATTTCTCGAAAATACGCAGTACAGCGAATCCCCAGCCATTTGTGTGAGATTTTTGAAGTCTTGTGCCCATGCTGCGGAAAAAGTGTGGATTTCCCGGCGGAAAAATCTGCAGCATGTCAATTATTCCTGCGGATTTACCTGCGGACTTTGCCAACGAAAGTGAATGTGAGGTCAAAAATCCGCAGGTCTGTTCCACAGGGTGTTTTTGGCGCATATTTTTCCATGAAATCCAATGGTTAAATTCCGCACCCAAAAAAAAAAAAAAAAAAAAAAAGCACCAAAGTTTTGGTGCGATTTTCTGATTTTCTGGGAGATCGTGCAGATTTTGCTGCAGAAAAATCCGCACGATCTTTTGTCCGTGGGCACTAGGCCTAAAACACTACGCATTCGATGCAGCAAAAATACAGCATCAAAAACCATATGTTATTTTAGTTCTCATTTAGGATAAAATAACAGGTAAATTTGGGACCTCTGCATAAGGTAATTTTACTTTGTAGAGTTGCGATGTGGCAAGTAAAAGAACGATCATAAAAAAAAAACAAAAAAAAACAAACAAAACACAGCTTTAAAGACCATCAACTGAACTGTTTAGGATCTAGATACGATTAAATGAGTTTTCTTTCTACTGAAGTTTAGAGACTTGACATTTCAGCTGCTATCCATTGTCTTAGGACACAATAAATCTCAGCTGTTGCAGCTGGAACCCAACACAAATGCTTCAATATACAAGCCTGACACCTAGACAACTGATTTGGCTTTTCACTGCACAACAACATAAGAAGAAACAAACATGGAGTCGCATTGTGCCCCACCGTTCTTTAAGTTTACATGCTCCAGCTGTTCTCAAAGAGTCACAAGGTCAAAATTACACAGTTTCTGCTTTTATTCTATCCCTGCTGCTCCCATCAGCATTTGGGGGTGGAGAAATAGTGTTTTTAATCCCCCAGTTTCACACATATGGGCCTAGCGAGTGCTAATTTTATATGGTTTTCTGACAAAGGGGTATTGCTCACAAAAGTAATGATGCAGAGCAGACACACCCCTGAGGATCCGGAACGCCATTAAAACCCACACACATACTGGCCAAGTAGTCTCCCTAGCAGCTCGGTCCCAAATGGTTTTTAAAAAGTGTTTTTCTCTGACACACTGCAGTGTTTCAGAGGCAAACGTACATGGCTGAGTTCATAAAGCTAGCATCAGACATGCTGCCTGTGGATCGGGCAGGATGCATCAGCTGTCAAGGTCACAGAGCTACGAGAGAGGAGTACAGACTCAGAGCACAGGCTTCATAGTTTATGCTTTCCATTGTATCCATACCTTGCTTTGTAGCCTTTGATTGTATCCATACTCTATGCTCTGGGTGGGAGCTCAGGAAGGAGCTCTACACCAGTCACCTATCAGGGTAATTTGTAGCATTCGGTGGGGTCTCGAGTGTGGGAGGAAACCCACACAAGCATGGGGAGAACATACAAACGCCTTGCAGATATGTTCCTTGGTAGGATTTGAACCCAGGACTAAAGATGAGGGACCCATGGAAATTCGGTTTGGCGGAGTCTGCTGAACTTTAAACTAAGTTCGGTTTGGGACCTGGACTTTACCTGAAGCTCAATGAAAAGTAACTTATTGGGCAGTTCGGGTCTCTGCCTATATGCAGTCAGCCATGAACAGAGCACTGCCAGGGACAGGATTTTTTTTTTTTTTTTTATTTATGGGTGCACACTACATCCGAGCCCGCATTATTCCTTGCACAAGTCTGCTGATCAGATCTGCAGACATGTGCAGCTAACAGGAGCTGGTAGCTCTCCAATCTACCCACACCTATTAACTCCTTAGATCCCATTGTCAAACTCTAGTGTGATCTAACACTCCGGCAGGGATAGTGTTGTTCTATGCTGCCACTGGCGGCCCCGTGACACGATCACGGAACATCAATGAGTTGCGATGACATATAACAGTTCCTATGGAGTGTGGGAAGGCATCCAAGGTTTTGGATGGAGACCTTTTGAAACCTGAGGATGCCTTCCCACACTCCATAGGAACTGTTTGCGTCCACGGCTGGCCGATCTGCACTGGCTTAGTCTGCACTTCAGCACTTTAGGTAAGGGAATACTTCCGATTTGCACACTTGTGTTATATGGTTATTGCATGTCTATTCCCTGCTGTACTTTTATGGTTATTTGCAGCATAGCCAGCGAACATCACCATGATTCCCCACCCTTTCATGGTGGGCAACCACGGTTTGATTTGACCTACAACAGTTCCCTTGTTACTGGGTATGTTCCCAATCATTGTGACCTGTTTAGGCTAGTTGTAGCCACATATGTATAGACTGTGACCAGTTTGTCTTTTTGACCTTTCCTAGCTATATACACTGGTCTATCCTATGTTGGCATCCCCAGGATGTACTGGTAGTGCATCATTTTAATATAATATATGTCTTGTTGTGTATTCAATAAAAATTGTCAATTTTTGCACTTTACTCTTGTCCTCATGTTTCTCATTCAGGTTGTATCGTTGTTGGGATCGCTGGTAAGTTGTTTAGTGTGACTGGGCCTTAAGTTACTTGTTTTCTATTGTAGATTTCTATGGTTGCGCGTTCTAGGGTTAATTACGAACAGCACCCGAACGCCTAACTCTGACACCATCTTCTGTGAAAAGCCTGTGTTAAGAGTCCCGAACAAAAAGTGTCCGGTACGAACTCCAGGAAAAATTAATGATTTTATTTAACAAGTTTCCCTGAGTTCTCTCTCCATCAGGTCAAAAATCACATCGATGAATGTGATTTTGAATTACTGGAGAAAGATCCCTCCGAAACGTGTTAAATAAAAGCACCATTAATGTTTCCTAAAGTTTCCTTCTATTCATGGCAGCACGGCATTAACCCTTCTTGCACGATAACAAATCTTCATACAAAACATTAACATTCTAGGTGAAGAAAGGCGGAAAATATTTTTATTATTCAATTCCCCTTTAGCGCTACAGAAGCAAGGCATTATTGCACCCTGATCTGTCAGAAGATATAAAACAAATTTTAAACATAATGGAGGATGGTGTACTTTGGATATCCATGCAAGAATGGCTTGATAAATATCCTTGAAAGAGGGCAGCACAGTGGCTCAGTGGTTAGCACTGCAGTCTTGCAGCGCTGGGGTCCTGGGTTCAAATCCCACCAAGGACACCATCTGCAAGAAGTTTGTGTGTTCTCCCCGTGTTTGTGTGGGTTTCCTCCGGGTTCCTCTCACACTCCAAAAACATACAGATAGGGACTCTAGATTGTGAGCCCCAATGGGGACAGTGTTGCCAATGTATGTAAAGCGCTGTGGAATTAACAGCGCTATATAAATGAATAAAATATTATTAATTATTAAATTCAGTTTTTGCCCATGAAGGCTGATAGACAGTTACTCAGTATCCCTCCTCCCTCCAGATGCTCAGTACAAGCTGAAGTTGTGGGTCAGGCAGGGTGTGTGGCGAGTGAGACAATGCACTTGGATGATGCAAACTGGTCAGATGGGTGGCGCTTTTCTCAGAGACCGACGCCTCCTCTTTCAGCCATCTTAGTCCTCCCTTCTTTTGATGCCAGTTGCATGACGCGTCCTAAGTCATACACCCTCGCCGGCATTGAAGTCCCAAGCAGGCGCACTTTGAGCTGCCCTGAGCAGGGCAGATTAAAGTATTGTAGTGCACCTGTGCAGGACCTAAATGCTGACGTGTGTGCATGACGTACGACGCGTCATGCATGCTGGCTTCAGAAGGAGGAGTAAGATGGCCGAAAGAGGAGGTGCTGGTCACAAAACAGTGCCACCCATCTGACCAGTTTGGGGTTTGCTGTATATAAGAGCCCACTGGTGGTGGCTGCAGCTTATAGGGCCCAAATCGGGTGACAGGTTCCCTTTAAGGGCAGTTTCACACATCCGGCATTTCGACGGATTGCCGGATCCGGCACCCTCCAGTACAGTGTAAAACAGCATCGCGGAAAGCTCCGGTCACATGCTAGGTGCCGTGATGCCATTGTACTGGAGTGTTCGGGATCCAGCAATCAAACGAAATGCCAGATGTGTGAAACTAGCCTTACAGGAGCCGGTGGATCTCCAATCAACCCACACCTATTAACCCCTTAGATTCCACTGCCAAACTGTAGTGTGATCTAACACTCCGGCGGGGATAGTGTTGTTCTATGCTGCCACTGGCGGCCCCGTGACATGATCACGGGACTTCAATGAGCTGCGATGACAGCGCGGGGTCAGATTATTATCCCTGTTGCTGTTATGACTCACTTCCTCTTGTCACATGACCGGAGCTTGCCGCGATAACGTACTGTATTGCACTGTACTGTAGTGTGCCGGATCCGGCAAAACAGTGAAATGTCAGATGTGTGAAATGGGCCTAACATGGATTTTTTAAAAGCAGAACACTTTATTGATGCAAATTGTTAAAAAAAAAAAAAAATAAAAAAATAAAAAGCAAAATCGAAAACAAAAAACTGCCACAATCTCCGCATAATACTGCCTCAACTAAAATAACACTTGGATGAGAGTTGAGGAGGTCGCAATACAGGAAGTTCTTCAGTTTGAAAAGAGGAGATTTTCCTTCCAGACTCTGGCGGCTCCGAGGAAGATTATTCATCCCTCTTCCAGCCTCAAATCACAAACTATAGGCAGGCAAAATGATTCACTACTCCCAGAAAGCCTCAGTCTTCCTGACAGTGGTAACACTTCAGATCTGTCTTTGTTACGTCTCCCGCCACCCCCACAACTTGTACTTTTATATAAATACTCCCATTTTAGCCGACCCCCTTTGTAATACAAGTCACTTTCTTCTGCATCTGTGCTCAGCAAAGCTCTGAAACGCACTACATTCCTTCCTTAGCAAGTTCCAAACCCCCAACTAGAAAGCAGATGTTCTTCATTTTCTAAATGAAGTTATTGCGAATAGATTTCTTTAGGTCCAGACAACAAAGTTTGTATAAAAAGTTGTAGTTTTTTTTCCCCCTCTCCTTCCCAATCAAGGTTTTCTTCCCTAGAAGTGATCAGGCTGCTAAATGAATTAGAGGAATTCTCCAGGAATATAAAAGATGAAAACAGATATAGGACTCGTGCTGCAAGGACTGGAGGGATCCGTGCCCAGAAAGAAAACTGCTATATATATTAAAATATAGAAATAGCTCCAAAAAGCTTTTACAGAAAACCATTTTCTTAGCCTTTAATAGATGGATCAGTCTTTGCCTAAACAGTCACTGCTACATTTATGTAACAAATAATTTCTATTATGATTATGGTATATTCATCATGGAGAGTGATTACTTAACTATGTGCAATGTTGTAATGTGAAGTCATCAGATTTAAACATTCCATACAAAATTAATCCGGAAAATGCATAGAAAATGCCGGGTTTAGGTTAAAGGTCTCCTGCAGACCAAGATTCTTTGACTCCTTAGGGGATGACTGCGTAAATAATGTAAAGCTTTCCTGGAAAAAATACAAAAAAACCCAATACTATATAGATTGTGTACAGGTTCTTCACCTCACAACCCAAAATAATAAATAATTCTAGTATAGAAAGTAAGGGGGGGCAAGGGCACAGGCAGGCCTCTGGGATCCTGGGGCAGCCGCACCTCTTCTGTGGGACAAGAGCGCATTGCAAGCCTACCCCACCCACAAAGTAGGTCCTCATGCTGGCATTGGCCAGCATGAAGATGTAATCCTGGACGGACCCCATACATCCTAGGCTTAACCGTGTATGCATCGTAGCGTTCAGCATTGAGCGCTTTGTAGAGGAGTTAAAGGGCCAGTAGCTATCAAGATGCGGCTGCCGCCCGAGGACTGCAGTCCCTGGGAATCTTCCCCCAGGGTGGGGTCACAGAAAAGGTCATTGTGGCCCAGAATTTCCCCACCCCTGTGGTGGGAGTATCTTCAAAATGGGTCCCATTACCATGACAGAATTGTGCACTATGGTGATCACAAGTGATGAGCTAGCACTACCATGCTTGGTTCTTGGGTGCAACTCTAGTTCAATGGAAGTTAATGGGGGACGCGAACATTTTTCCAGGAAATCTTCGGGAAGGGGGGGGGGGGGGGGAGAGAGTATATTTGGGTACAAGCTGCACCAATCCAAGCATCCAACTGTTCGTTATGAGTACAGTAATGCTCGCTCATCACCAGTGCACTCGAAGGCCCTTAACAAAACAAAAAAAAAAAAAAACTCAAAACAAAACCAAAAAACACTGTTCTAAGAAAAGAAAAAAAAATCCCTCAGACCTAACAGGGCACATAGTTCTGTGTTGGGACTACAAATGAATTCAATAAATTAGAGGTTGGTCACACTAAGGACACTTTCACAAGCAGATCTCCTTTGTATGGCCGGAGGTGTTCTCTAGGTAACAAACCACATGTTAAATCCGTTCAATACCAAATACTTGGAGAGAAACAGTCTCATTGACCTGCTGAGAGGGGACTGATATAAACCAGGATTCAACTGATGTCACAATACAAATGTATCCACAGCTATATGTTGATTTAGTCTAAAGCAATCAGGAAATCATAATACAAAATAAATATGGCTCTGTCTAAACTACTTTATTATGATAAGATTATTATATCCACCAGTGGACTTTAACTTCTCAATCTTCAGCAGGAATCAAACAGCCAATTTCATGGGATGTATGTGGACTGTAAGGTTATGTGCGCACGTTGCGTAAATACATGCAGTTACGCTGCGCTTTGTAGCGCAGCGTAACTGCATGCGTCCTGCGTCCCCTGCACAGTCTATGGAGATTGTGACATGTCACTTCTTTCCTGCGCTTTGCCGGCAGCTCCTGCTCTGTCTATGGGAGTAGCTGCAGGCAGAGCGCATGGAATCTGCTTCACTACGGACATTTCTGCAGCGATTTAAAGCGCACATGTGCTCTTCAGATCGCTGCAGAAATTTCTGCAGTGACTGTACGCAACGTGCGCACATAGCCTAATGCTTTGACTAACCCTGGGTCTCCTGACCCGATCTTACAGCCTCATATTTATGAGTTGAGGCTCCAATTTTGGGTCCGGAAACCAGTGAGCAGTCCAAGTATTGCACCGCAGAATCTGACCAGTCTGAACCTGGCCATTATCTGTAGCATGCTAGCAGCTGTCATTTAGCTACAGCCTGCAAACGATGGCTGGAAAACACTACTATACAATGTTACAAATAAAGTATCCACAAGGGTTGTCATGACTATATTCAGAGCTCTGCCCCTTGAAATTGTATATTGTTTTGTCACTAATGAGAAGTAACAATATGTTCAATGAAGCTTCACTATTACCTTCCCTTTCCCTTCCACATTTCCTTGGTATAGATTATGTCACTCATGTGTATTGTTATCCCCTTTCACCCCCAAAAATTCAATAAAAAATAATAATTTTGAAGAATAAGTTCAATGAAGGAGAGGAAAAGTAAAAACAAGAAAAAAAAAAAAATTTTTATACTATTCTTCTGAAAGGCTATTTTAGTATTTTTTCTTGCATGTAGCTACTTAACAGTTGCCATCTACAGATGTACCAGAGGCATCGTACATAACAGAAGAGAAAGGCTGTGTCTGCACTTTGCGTCGTTGTAGTTGCAGTTTTAAACGCATCCTCTGTCAGAAATGGCTTTTGCCAAAGTTGCTTTTGAGCACAGAATCGCGGTAAATACGCGTGCGTTTTTTACCGTGTTTTTAGCTCTTTTTACCTGCGTTTAGACATATGCATTTTGAACATAAAGACACTGCTAAATAAGGTTTAAAACAGTCACTGAAAAAAGGGAAAAAAAAAAACAAAAAAAAAAACAAAAAAACAAATATAATTATTTAAATCATAACGAAACTAGTTATATTTAATATAATTGTAGCGGTTTTATACTATTTATCGCTAACAATAAATTAATATTTTTCATTAATTTGTCGGAGTGTGTGTGTGTGTGTGTGTGTGTGTGTGTGTGTGTGTGTGTGTGTGTGTGTGTGTGTGTGTGTGTGTGTGTGTGTGTGTGTGTGTGGACATATTCCATTATTTTGATGTCATAAACGCATGTTTTCTGCAGCAAAAAGCATGTAAAACGCTGGAATTTTGATGTTTCTTGCTTTTTACAACTTCTCATAGACTTCAATGTTAGCAAAACGCAGCCCAAATGGCAAAAACAACTGACATGCTGCTTCTTTGAACGCAGAGTTTTTGCCCAAAATTATGCAAATTAAATGCAGCGTTTTGAACTGCAAAGTGCGCACAAGAAATCCCCTTTTTCCATAGACTTTGAAAATCAAAAAGCATACCTTTTGGCATGAAACTGCTGCAGAAAAGCAGGTGAAAACGCAGAGTGTGGACACAGCCCAAGGCTGTATGACCCACAGTAAATACTGGCCTAGAGGCCCTTATATACCAGACAAAGTCAGAGCAACAAAACACTAATGTATAATGGGGCACCTTGATCCCCCCCAACAGATGAGAAGGATTTGGGTAGTTTAATTATCTGCTCAAATCATCCTCTTGAAAATAAACCATCCCCAGACTCCTCTTTCCCCATATAGGACAGAAGAATGCCTGGATGAGTCAGGAGTTGATGTGTATGTGGGATCAGGAGGAATACACAAGGGCCAAACAAGTATTTGTCCTATGGCTACCCACAGTGAATGGGCTCCGATAGAGCCACAGCATTGGTTTTAGGCTCCTGGCACGCTGTAAGGTTAGGCTCTATATTACCTGATATTCATGATCATCAAGGGCCCCTGGTCTACAATCATCAATACTGAGAGCGACTACCTGAGAAGGCTAGCTGCAGCAGAATGACATTAGGGCCCTCATTACACATTTATTGGGCCTAAGGTCATAGTGATAATTCATATTAATAAGCCCCCCTTTATCTTACGGTGTTGTGGGCGTTCAGTATAAGGGTATGTGCGCACGTTGCGTAAATACATGCAGTTACGCTGCGCTTTGTAGCGCAGCGTAACTGCATGCGTCCTCTGCACAGTCTATGGAGAATGTGCAGGGGCCGTGCGCACGTGGCGTTTAAGAGCGCAGCGTTTCGGCTACTGCCGAAGCGTTGCGTAAAAAGAAGTGACATGTCACTTCCGTGCGCTTTGCCGGCAGCTCCTGCTCTGTCTATGGCAGGAGCTGCAGGCAGAGCGCATGGAATCGGCGCTCACTACGGACATTTCTGCAGCGATCTAAAGCGCACATGTGCTCTTCAGATCGCTGCAGAAATTTCTGCAGTGACTGTACGCAACGTGCGCACATAGCCTAAGGGCCCATTTAGAGGTACTGCAATTCTAGGAAGTCATTCATTAATAGAACATCTAGGTCATACACATTGGCCCACAGAAGTTGTGGTCAGGATGGAAGGAAAGACTTATTTTAGTAGCTAAAACCTAGATAATTGTGCATCTGAGGAGATATATACTGTATATCTATATGTTTATATATCTCCACAGTATGTACCAAAGACCCTAAATAATGAGGACTCTCTAAAACCACAGGAAGAACCCCAAAGAAACAAATTGGTGAGTAAGAATTCTATAAAGTAACATTTATTTTAGCCATTGTAAAGGGAATATATTATTAAAAGTAAACAAGTGATGAGAATCCTATAAAATAATGTCAATGATCCTAAATAAATTGGAGTGATTAATGAGGACCCTGTACAGGTACCAGTGAATGATGGCATCCAAAATAAAGGAAATGTCAGGAATACAGTGCAGGGAGCACCGGAGAACGATAACCGCGAATACTGGGATTTCATGTAGTAAAAAGGATGGTCAGGGGTCCGATATAATAAGCTAGAGAGGTTCTATATGGTTAGTGCAGAGGGTCCTGTATCATGAGCTTATACAGTGCCTTGTGAAAGTATTCATCCCCTTGGCATTTTTTTGTGTTATGCTACCTCACAACCTGGAATTTCACCTTTTTTTGGGGGGATAATATTTATTCACTTATATAGTGCTATTAATTCCACAGCGCTTTACATACATCAGGAACACTGTCCCCATTGGGGCTCACAATCTAAATTCCCTATCACTATGTCTTTGGAGTGTGGGAGGAAACCCACGCAAACACAGGGAAAACATACAAACTCCTTGCAGATGGTGTCCTTGGTGGGATTTGATCCCAGGACTCCAGTGCTGTAAAGGCTCAGTCACACACACACACACACACACACACACAACGACTTACCAGCGATCCCGAAAACGATGTGACCTGATAGGGATCGCTGGTAAGTCGCTGGGAGGTCGCAGGTGAGATGTCACACAGTCAGACCTTACCAACGATGCAGAACAATACAAGTCACAGTAGCGACCTGTATAACGATCTCGGCGGTCACTGTGACCCTGTCACACAGCATCAAACACAGCGATGCGTCCTGCCCAGCAGGACATCGCCTTTGAAGAAAATGGCCTGGACCATTCAGCAACGACTAGAGATCTCACAGCAGGGGCCTGATCACTGGTAAGTGTCACACATAACGAGATCGCTAACGGGATCGCTACTGCGTCACGGAAACTGACTCACCTGCAATCTCGTTATGTGTGACTTAAGACCGCAGTACTAACCACTGAGCCACCCATGCATCAGTTCAAGTAAAGAACATGTCTACAACTAAACATTTGGTTTTTCTTTTAATTGTTTAGGACAAGATTACTTTAAACTTGTGTGCATAACTTATTCACCCCCCCTCCTTAAAGTCAATACATTATAGAGCCTCCTTTTGTGTCAATTACAGATGAAAGTCGCTTTGGATAAGTCTGAGCTTTCCATATCTTGCCTCTGGGATTCCTCAAGGCTAAACTGCTCCAGCAAGCTGTTTACCAGAGGTAATCTTCAAGTCTGACCACAGATTCTCAATTAGATTAAAGTCTGGGCTGTGCCTCGGCCACTCCAATACATTTAGGCTATGTGCGCACGTGTGCGCTCTGCACCGCACCGAAAAGGTGCGCTTCAGAGCGCAGCTGAAAAGCTGCGTTCTGAAGCGCATGGTGCCGGCGAGAACTTACGCTCTGCCTGCAGCTCCTGCCATACACAGAGCAGGGGCTGCCGGCAAAGCGCACAGAAGAAGTGACATGTCCCTTCTTAGAACGCAGCGATTCGGGCAGCAGCCGAAGCGCTGCGTTCTAATATGCCACGTGCGCATGGCCCCTGCACAATCTCCATAGATCGTGCAGGGGACGCAGGCAGTTACGCTGCGCTACAAAGCGCAGCATACCTGCATGTAATACGCACACGTGCGCACATAGCCTTACACATTTAGCAGTAGCTTTGGGTCATTGTCGTATTGGAAGGTGAACCTCTGGCCCATTCACAAATCACTGAGAAACAGGTTTTGCTCAATAATATCCCTATAATAATATTCGCACCATCCAGTTTCCACTCTACTTGGACCATTTTCCCTGTCCCTGCTGCTGAAAAACATACCCAGATCATGATGCTGCCGCCACCACCACGTTTCACTGTAGGGATGGTGTTCCTGGGGGTGATTAGCTGTGGTGGTTTAGAACTCAACCCTGACTTGTTCTTCTCCACAATTTTGGTGTTTGGATATCCCCTTGGTCTTCATGGCATTGTTTGGTTAGTGATGCCTCTTAATGGTGTTGCAGCCTTTCAGACAAAGTGTATATACTGACAGATCATGGGACAAATATTACAGAGGTGGATTTCTTTTCACCAAGCATAGCACGTATGAAGGCAATTGCTTGCACCAGAAATTTTTTAGGGGTTTTTTTTAGCAAAAAGACATGTGTACATAGCAGTTTTTTATTTTATCCCATAAATTTAACTTTTGCCTTTCTTTTTCTCACTTCCCCAACTTAGACTATTTAGTGCTGATGCACCCCACACAGATCAGATGACAAAAATATTCAAGCACAGGCTGTAAGGTAACAAAATAGGTAAAAAGCTGAGGAGAGGGGGGTGAATACTTTTGCAATACAATTTATATAATGAATGCAGAAGTCAGTACATAAGGAATACAGAGATCCCATTTAGGGGTGCACAAGGTATTTTATCTCCTAGGAAGGGTGTATTAAATATAGTTAGATCCCATATAGGAGTGCTGCTGAGGTCCTGTATGTGAGGTGTCTCTCCTGTAGTGAGTGCTGCTGAGGTCCTGTATGGGGGGTCTCTCCTGTAGTGAGTGCTGAGGTCCTGTATGTGGGGTGTCTCTCCTGTAGTGAGTGCTGAGGTCCTGTATGGGGGGTGTCTCTCCTGTAGTGAGTGCTGAGGTCCTGTATGGGGGGTGTCTCTCCTGTAGTGAGTGCTGAGGTCCTGTATGTGGGGGTCTCTCCTGTAGTGAGTGCTGAGGTCCTGTATGTGGGGTGTCTCTCGTAGTGAGTGCTGAGGTCCTGTATGTGAGGTGTCTCTCCTGTAGTGAGTGCTGAGGTCCTGTATGTGAGGTGTCTCTCCTGTAGTGAGTGCTGAGGTCCTGTATGTGAGGTGTCTCTCCTGTAGTGAGTGCTGAGGTCCTGTATGGGGGTCTCTCCTGTAGTGAGTGCTGAGGTCCTGTATGGGGGGTCTCTCCTGTAGTGAGTGCTGAGGTCCTGTATGTGAGGTGTCTCTCCTGTAGTGAGTGCTGAGGTCCTGTATGGGGGTCTCTCCTGTAGTGAGTGCTGAGGTCCTGTATGGGGGTCTCTCCTGTAGTGAGTGCTGAGGTCCTGTATGTGAGGTGTCTCTCCTGTAGTGAGTGCTGAGGTCCTGTATGGGGGTCTCTCCTCTAGTGAGTGCTGAGGTCCTGTATGGGGGTCTCTCCTGTAGTGAGTGCTGAGGTCCTGTATGGGGGTCTCTCCTGTAGTGAGTGCTGAGGTCCTGTATGGGGGGTCTCTCCTGTAGTGAGTGCTGAGGTCCTGTATGGGGGGTCTCTCCTGTAGTGAGTGCTGAGGTCCTGTATGTGAGGTGTCTCTCCTGTAGTGAGTGCTGAGGTCCTGTATGGGGGTCTCTCCTGTAGTGAGTGCTGAGGTCCTGTATGGGGGTCTCTCCTGTAGTGAGTGCTGAGGTCCTGTATGGGTGTCTCTCCTGTAGTGAGTGCTGAGGTCCTGTATGTGAGGTGTCTCTCCTGTAGTGAGTGCTGAGGTCCTGTATGTGGGGTGTCTCTCCTGTAGTGAGTGCTGCTGAGGTCCTGTATGTGGGGGTCTCTCCTGTAGTGAGTGCTGAGGTCCTGTATGTGGGGGTCTCTCCTGTAGTGAGTACTGAGGTCCTGTATGTGGGGGTCTCTCCTGTAGTGAGTACTGAGGTCCTGTATGTGGGGTGTCTCTCCTGTAGTGAGTGCTGAGGTCCTGTATGGGGGTCTCTCCTGTAGTGAGTGCTGAGGTCCTGTATGGGGGGTCTCTCCTGTAGTGAGTGCTGAGGTCCTGTATGTGGGGTGTCTCTCCTGTAGTGAGTGCTGCTGAGGTCCTGTATGTGGGGGTCTCTCCTGTAGTGAGTGCTGAGGTCCTGTATGTGGGGGGTCTCTCCTGTAGTGAGTACTGAGGTCCTGTATGTGGGGTGTCTCTCCTGTAGTGAGTGCTGAGGTCCTGTATGTGGGGGTCTCTCCTGTAGTGAGTGCTGAGGTCCTGTATGTGGGGTGTCTCTCCTGTAGTGAGGGCTGAGGTCCTGTATGTGAGGTGTCTCTCCTGTAGTGAGTGCTGAGGTCCTGTATGGGGGTCTCTCCTGTAGTGAGTGCTGAGGTCCTGTATGGGGGTCTCTCCTGTAGTGAGTGCTGAGGTCCTGTATGTGGGGGTCTCTCCTGTAGTGAGTACTGAGGTCCTGTATGTGGGGTGTCTCTCCTGTAGTGAGTGCTGAGGTCCTGTATGGGGGTCTCTCCTGTAGTGAGTGCTGAGGTCCTGTATGTGGGGGTCTCTCCTGTAGTGAGTGCTGAGGTCCTGTATGGGTGTCTCTCCTGTAGTGAGTACTGAGGTCCTGTATGTGGGGGTCTCTCCTGTAGTGAGTGCTGAGGTCCTGTATGGGGGTCTCTCCTGTAGTGAGTGCTGAGGTCCTGTATGGGGGGTCTCTCCTGTAGTGAGTGCTGAGGTCCTGTATGGGGGGTCTCTCCTGTAGTGAGTGCTGAGGTCCTGTATGTGAGGTGTCTCTCCTGTAGTGAGTGCTGAGGTCCTGTATGGGGGTCTCTCCTGTAGTGAGTGCTGAGGTCCTGTATGGGGGTCTCTCCTGTAGTGAGTGCTGAGGTCCTGTATGGGTGTCTCTCCTGTAGTGAGTGCTGAGGTCCTGTATGTGAGGTGTCTCTCCTGTAGTGAGTGCTGAGGTCCTGTATGTGAGGTGTCTCTCCTGTAGTGAGTGCTGAGGTCCTGTATGTGGGGTGTCTCTCCTGTAGTGAGGGCTGAGGTCCTGTATGAGAGGTGTCTCTCCTGTAGTGAGTGCTGAGGTCCTGTATGTGGGGGTCTCTCCTGTAGTGAGTACTGAGGTCCTGTATGTGGGGGTCTCTCCTGTAGTGAGTACTGAGGTCCTGTATGTGGGGTGTCTCTCCTGTAGTGAGTGCTGAGGTCCTGTATGGGGGTCTCTCCTGTAGTGAGTGCTGAGGTCCTGTATGGGGGGGTCTCTCCTGTAGTGAGTGCTGAGGTCCTGTATGGGGGGTCTCTCCTGTAGTGAGTGCTGAGGTCCTGTATGTGGGGTGTCTCTCCTGTAGTGAGTGCTGCTGAGGTCCTGTATGTGGGGGTCTCTCCTGTAGTGAGTGCTGAGGTCCTGTATGTGGGGGTCTCTCCTGTAGTGAGTACTGAGGTCCTGTATGGGGGGTCTCTCCTGTAGTGAGTGCTGAGGTCCTGTATGGGGGTCTCTTCTGTAGTGAGTGCTGAGGTCCTGTATGTGAGGTGTCTCTCCTGTAGTGAGTGCTGAGGTCCTGTATGTGGGGTGTCTCTCCTGTAGTGAGTGCTGAGGTCCTGTATGGGGGTCTCTCCTGTAGTGAGTGCTGAGGTCCTGTATGGGGGTCTCTCCTGTAGTGAGTGCTGAGGTCCTGTATGTGGGGTGTCTCTCCTGTAGTGAGTGCTGAGGTCCTGTATGGGGGTCTCTCCTGTAGTGAGTGCTGAGGTCCTGTATGTGGGGGTCTCTCCTGTAGTGAGTGCTGAGGTCCTGTATGGGGGTCTCTCCTGTAGTGAGTGCTGAGGTCGGGAGTCCCGGGTGGATGAGTCACGCACTCGGGATGCCGGGGCTCGGGCTGTATTGTATGCTGAAGTTTCCCGTTACCTTGTAACATTGTCTCCAGCTTCTTCCTATCCACTCGGAACCTCTCCTCTCCCCACTCCGGGTCGTGGGGGGCGGGAGAGTCGTCCTCGGAGCCGGGGAGCGGGGAGTCGGTGCTTCTCTCGCTGTTGGAGCCCGGGTCTGACTGGGTCATGTATCCGCTCAGGGGGTCGCACTGAGCAGCCATCGTAGCGCAGGAGTAGCGAGCGCAGGAGCCCGGACCGCTATGTGCAGGAGCCCGGACCGCTATGTGCAGGAGCCCGGACCGCTATGTGCAGGAGCCCGGACCGCTATGTGCAGGAGCCCGGACCGCTATGTGCAGGAGCCCGGACCGCTATGTGCAGGAGCCCGGACCGCTATGTGCAGGAGCCCGGACCGCTATGTGCAGGAGCCCGGACCGCTATGTGCAGGAGCCCGGACCGCTATGTGCAGGAGCCCGGACCGCTATGTGCAGGAGCCCGGACCGCTATGTGCAGGAGCCCGGACCGCTATGTGCAGGAGCCCGGACCGCTATGTGCAGGAGCCCGGACCGCTATGTGCAGGAGCCCGGACCGCTATGTGCAGGAGCCCGGACCGCTATGTGCAGGACGGAGCAGACTGAGCCGAGTGCGCCGCGCTCCGCCGCTCACAACAACTACACAACTTCCACAGGGAGCTCTGCTGACGTCACCGCACACTGCACGAGCGGGAGCGTACATGTGCGCTCCCCCTGCTGATGTCACGATATGTGCGCTCCCCCTGCTGATGTCACGATATGTGCGCTCACCCTGCTGATGTCACGATATGCGCTCCCCTGTCACGACACTGTACTGTGCACATGACATCAGTCACTGGCTACAATTGATTACTTCCATTGTCTCTACTAGTGCTGGTACCAGGGTCATATTGTGAATCTTTTGGACCGTTATGCAGGACCCCCAATATCAGGGGTTTATAATAGGATTAGTCTTCGTACATGAAACCCCCTCAATACTCCAAATGTGTCTGAATCCCCGGCACCCATGATATAGCCTTGCCTTGGTTAAAACACTCAGAGTTTTACAAGAAATTGTAGCCAAACAAGGCAACTAATGCAGTATGCAATGAGCACTAAAGGGGGCGCCACCGGCCATACCTGCCTGGTCAGCTGAGGCTTGGGCTGGGCCCTAATCCTATATTTTCAGGTGAAGCCTATAGGACGCAGGCTGCAAATGCATTCCCAAAAATTGGGCAGCGTTAGGCTAGTTTCACACTTGCGCTATTTTGACGCAAACGTAATCCGTCACTAATGTAGTACAGTTCATTTATTTACAGTGGAAGCGCGTTACTTTGGCGCGTGTGTGTGTCATGCAGTACCCACTTGTGTCCACACGATGTCGCGCTTCCACTGTAAATAAATGAACTGTACTACATTAGTGACGGATTCCGTTTGCGTCAAAATAGCGCAAGTGTGAGTGAGCCCTTAGGCTGCTTTCACACATCAGTTTCTTGCCATCAGGCGCAATCCGGCAGAAACATGAAAAAACGGATCCGGCGTCTGTTGACGCCGGATGCGGTTTTTTCCCCCATAGACTTCTATTAGCGCTGGATGGTCTTGCGTTCCATCCGGCTTTCGCTGGATCCGGCAAAATTTGCTTGTCCGGCGGCCGGATAGAATGTTGAGGTGAACGATTTTTGTCTCCAGCGAAAAAACGTATCGCGCCGGATCCGGCGCCGTACGACGTGTTTTATAATGGAAGCCTATGGACGCCAGATCTAGCGTAATACGGCAAAAAACGGATTATGGACGCCGGATCCATTTTTTTTAACTGAGCATGCTCAGTATCAAAACGGATCCATCAAAAAACGGAAGAAACAGATGGAAAAAACTGAGGCGACTGATCCGTTTTTTCGCTGGATCCGTCGCATCACTTTTTTCACCGGATCATGTCTGATGGCAAAAAACTGATGTGTGATAGCAGCCTTATTGTGAAGACAGTGTAATGTAGGCTCCGGCCACAATTGTATTTAATGGCATGGCCATTTGTCCGTTGTATTTGACCCCCATACACTACATCCAAACCAAGGTCCCTTTCACAGCGCTGTTTTCAGTCAGTGCCATCTGTGTGCCAAAAGGAGATACGACGCCCACTAACAACGTGTGCGCAAGTGCACACCAGCAATGTTTGGTCTGTGCGGAAACATCACAGCATTCACTATGCTGATTGGTTTTCTGCAGCAGGATAGTGCATGAATCAGCAGGGAGCGCATGCGACTTGTAAGGCTATGTTTTTGCTGCGTTTTTGCTGCAACTTTTTTCTGTAGCAAAACCTGATCTCTTGGCAGTAAAATAAAAATGCTGTTTTTTTTGTTGCATTTTTTATTATCATTTGTGGAGAACATGTTAGTTTCATTCACCAAAAACGCTGCTGCAGTTTTTTCACTCTCTTGCATTCAATGGTGAAAAAAGCAGCAAAAATGCTGAAAGAATTAATGTGCTGCCTCTCTCGAAAACTCAGCAATTTTCCATTTCCGTCAGGAAAAAAAAAAGCAAGTGTGTGTATGTATGAGATTTCTGGAGTCTCAGGTTTTGCTGGTGCTGTAAAAAGCAGCTTTTTAATTGCATGAAAGCAATGGAAAACCATGTTTAAAAAAAAAACAAAACAAAAGAAAAAAAAAAAACTCCCTGTGTGAACGTAGCCTTAGAGTCCAACCTGACTCCAAATATATTAGACCTCATCACACATCCAATTTTTCTAATCGGACCGAGAAAACAGTCGCAGCACGCTGTGGGTACGGCCAGGATCACACTTGTGAGAGACTCGCGCTAGTCTCGCATCGCATCACCCGGCATGGCCGCACACTCTCCAGACAGGAGCGGGATGGCAGCATGTATTTCTATGCAGCTGAGACGCTCCTGTCCGGAGAGCATCAGGCCGTGCCAGGTGATGCGATGCGAGACTCGCGTGAGTCTCTCACAAGTGTGATTCTGGCCTACAATGCGATCTTGTTCCACTCACACCCATTCAAGTCTATGAGGTGAGAGAAACATCGCATTGTTCTCGCATTACACCGGTATATCGCGAGAGCAGTGCGATTCTTAAATCAGCCAGCAACGGAGGAGATAGGGAGATTAATTCCTCCCCTCCATTACTGTGGTCTGATCGCACGATCGGACCACAGTCGCATGACACTCGCATGACACTCAGCTCCCACTGTGCTGCGGGCGTGTGCGGAGTGTCATGCGAGCATTCGCAGTAATCCCTGTGTGGCCTCAGCCTTAGTCTGCAAAAATCGGACATGTGAGTGGACAAGTACAGGTACGAGTGATATCCATGAAAGCTGTGGATAGCAATCACACCCGAAATTTGGATGTCTGAATCAGCCTTTAGGACAGTTTCACAGAACCATGAAACATAGACTGTTCACACACTGGATAATTTGCGGAGTCACCCGAACTGAGCTAACTGCTTCATAGGCATTGATATGTTTCCAGAGTCCAGTGGTGGCGCTGCCCACCTCTGCTCCGACACTTGGCTTTGTGATTGGTGATGTAAGGCATATACCGTACTCGTATATACATCCCTGGTATATGTCTATGAACCTGTCGCATGAAGGTCAGGAGACCCCCAGGACGGCCATTGAGCTCCATACTCGAACCAATTTTCACAGATGTCTAACTTGAGCCCCTAGAACAAGCCATTATTTCTCAAACGTTTGTAAAGGCAGAGGACACGGCGAGGGGCTTGATGAAGAACCTGAATGTGATGATTAGAAAGTGTGTCCCAATAGCTTTAGCCTTGTAGGGTCGCTTTAAGAACTTTCTGAGTTATGAGTTGTAATGTACCAGTCTGTACAATCTGTACCAGTCTGTGCCTTGTATTGTTTATGATTATTGTACTTGTCCCTATTATGTATACCCCTTTCACATGTAAAGCGCCATGGAATAAATGGCGCTATAATAATAAATAATAATAATAAATAATAATAATGTTCATTGGCACTATATGCATCACATACAACATTTTTATTGTTTTTATTGGAGGCAGAATTAAAAAACAAACAGCAATTCTAGAGTTGTATTTCTTTTCTTTTCTTCACAAAATGGCTTAAATAATATAATTATGTTGTTTCGGTCATTCACATTCAGCATTACTAAGTGTACGCTTTTATTTTTTTTTCCTTTAAAAAACCCCAAAACATTTTATAACAGTAAAGTAAAATAAAAAAATAATTTTTTTATACATGTTAATTTGTTCTTTTTTATTTTTTTTTTTAAATAACTAAACTGTATTGATTTTCTTTCAGGCCACAGTCACACATTGAGTATTTGGTGAGTTTTTTACCTCAGTATTTGTAGCCAAAACCAGGAGTGGAACAATCAGAGGAAAAGTATAATAGAAACACGTCACGACTTCTGTATTTATCACCCACCCCTGGTTTTACAAGTCATGAGGTAAAAAGCTCACCAAATCCTCAATGCATACACATGGCCTCAGAGTATTTTTAGTCCCCATATGGGATTTGGCCTTACAACCATTTGATCTTATCTCATGTACACTACAGTACTTCATATTTATATCACTTGCGAGTGACCCGTGCGAGTCTCACATCGCACAACCTGGCCCGGGCAACAGTACACTCTCGTGACAGGAGCAGGTCAGCTCCATGTATTTCTATGCAGCTGAGATGCTCCTATACGGAGAGTGTGCAGCCGCGCCAGGTGATGCAATGCGAGTCACTTGCAAGTATGACACCAGCCTAAGGCCCTGTGCGCACTTACCGGATTTTGCCGCGGATTTTCCGCGGATTTGCTGCATGTTTCGCTACAGAAAATGTTCATAACATCTCTGCAGTGAATCACCAGCAAATCCTATGGAGAAAAAAAATCCTGTGCGCACTGGGCGGAATTTGACAGCTGCATGTTTTGCTGCGGGAATCCCGCAGCAAAAACAAGTGCATGTCACTTCTTTTCCGCACATCGCTGCGGGATTTCACTCCATTGACTCCAATGTTAATCATGAAATACCGCAGGGAATAACGCAGGCAGCAAATTCTGTGCGGTTGACTGCGTTTTCCTGCGTTATTCCCTGCGGTATTTCGCGGTTTACCTCCGGTAATGTACATCGCTTGTCTGCGGTTTGCAGGGAAGTGATGTCATTACAGGAAGAGGAAACAAAGCAGAGAGTAAACACACACACATCACAGACACAGATAGACATCACAGACACAGACACAGAGAACACACATAGAAAGAAAACGGAAATATAGAAAACAAAGAACGTGGGCTCCGCTGCATATTTACCTTCCAGCCGAGGTAAGCACACAGCGGCGGCCCGGTATCCTCAGGCTGGGGAGGGAGAGGGGCAGGGTTAATGTCCCCCGCCTCACTCCCCCTCCCGCAGCCGAGAATATCAGCCGCAGCTGCCCCGCCACTGTCGCATGCATTATGCGGCAGCACCGGCGTGTCCTCGGCTCTTCTTGCCGTTGTGTAGCAGTGGCAGCAAGGTAATACAAGGGGTTAATGATGGTGGGGGACCACCGCCATTAACTCCAGGTTTGATCATGGCAGCGTCTATGTGACAGCTGACATGATCAACCCGTAAGTAAAGTGAAAAAAACACAGACACCGAAAAATCCTTTATTTTAAATAAAACAAACAAGCCTCGTTCACCATTTTATTAACCCCTCCTGCACCAAAGCTCCGGCGTAATCCACCGCTCCGACGTCCTGCGCTGCTTACATCCAGCCGCGACTGTCACAGACGCAGCGCTGAATGAAAGCAGCAGACAGCAGAGGTAATTACCGGTCATTTCCCACGGCCGGTAATGTGAACTCACTGCCGACCGTGGGAAATGCAGCGATCTGTCATCTATCTATCTATCTATCTATCCCTCTGTCTGTCTATCTATCTATCCCTCTATCTATTCTTCTGTCTATCTACTATCTCAGAATTAAATGACTTTTTTTTTTCAACGTGCTTTATTGCATTGAATGCAATAAAGCACATCCCAACCCGCACGCGGCAAAACCGCGGCAATACCGCGAATAATACCGCTGTAAAACCGCAGCAAACCGCGGCAAACCGCATGCGGTTTTCGGGTGCGGTTTCCCGCGGTTTTTTACCGCGGCTGCGGTAATCTTTGAGAGCATGCGGAATTTTCTCAAGAAAATTCCATTTCCCAGTGCGCACATAGCCTAAGGGTGGATTCACATGAACGTATGAAAAAAATGGTCCCATTCTCATCCAGGAGAACAGGACGATTTTTTTTCTCACTTGTCATCCGTGGTTTGTTGTAGCACCCAGGGGACAGGGGCAATCAGGCACGGGGTCATGTACCTAAGTTACTTGTCACTGGGCCGGTGTGATGGTCTCGGATGTCGCGGTGGCCTGCCCAGCTTTGTGCCCCGAGGTGTACACCAATAAGGAGTGAGGATGATGGGGATTGTAATAGGATGATTGTCGTGACGTCACCTGTGGTACGGGGCTAGAGATTAGCTGTCGTTGTCCTCCGGGGCAGATGGTAATAGCATCCAAAGATGGTATCACTCCCCACAGGCGGAGTTGGCCCAGGGAGGGATGATGAGGGGAGTAGTGATGGCGAAGGCCTTTGGCGCCAGGGCTCTAGGCAGCAGCGCCGGTAATAAGAGTCCGAGACAAATGCTGCGGTCCCAGGTGTCTTTACTCACTCTTTGTGCCCGGGTAGAACTGGTCACCCGCTCTGATTTGCCCCGTCGACCTCGGATAAGTTAGAAGCAGTCACCAGTGTTTGAAAGAAGAAAGTCCTTTTTCAGAATTGCCTTTCCAGCCGTGAGGAACCTGGGCTGAGCGCTCTGCTCCAAGCTGCAGACCCCGTGAAGAGAAGAGAAGAAAGTGGTGATGGTGTCGTGTCCCAGAACTGGTGTCCTGGGTAGACTGACTGAAGATTGTGTGAGTTTCCTCCTACTTCTACCCCAAGTGGAACCCGCCCCCCAGGTGGCTGGCTTCAATGACCGGGGAAGTCCCATGCCTCGTGATGACCACCCCCTGCCTACCCTGAGCCATCCCCCAATGTGAGAAGGCTCCTAAGCTATATGTAAAATGTGAATGTGGAACACCGGTGATTAACCCCCTCCTTACCCAAGGCGAATATTACACCTTAAATAAGGTGCAATACTCTGTGGCGACTGGAGCATCAGGGGTGCCACATTCCCCCACAGCAAATGGCAGCACTCCCGGGTTGCAACTGAACAAAATTAGTACACTGCAATTTTTCAATATGCAATATAACAAGTAACATTCTTTCCTTTATGGGAGGCACCATTAGTAAACAGTTTCAAACATTTTCAACAGTTACCGGTCAACAGTATCATCATACAATTAATATCAACATTTGCATAAGGAAAGGAAACACAGTTATTCTTGCTTGGCTGCTGGTGGTGCCAGAGGGCTGGTCCCAGCCCCCTGGCTCTAGGCACTCAAGGAACATCCTCCGGCATATTGTCCAACTTTATTGCAGCACCGGCAGATCGGCTGCCCATCGGCATCATAAGGATCAGGAACTTGTTGCAGCGGGAGGTCATCAGCACTGGAAAACCAGTTCAATAGATACAGGTTGCTGAGTCCCTTGCTTGGATTGCACCGTTTTGGTCAAAATAGCCATACCTTTAATCAATTCCAGGATCTTAAGCCGCAGTCGAAATAAGCCGTGCAGTCTATCTTTGAAGTCCCTCAGGTATGCGATTCTCCTCAGTGGACATGTCCTTGCAGGCACAGGGTTTCCCGCCAGTTGCTGGCAGTGGGGCACTTTTTGGCGCTCTTTTTGGGCTCCACCCACACTTTTGCGCTCTTTATGTTTACCGCCCACGATGACACGCCCCTTCTTTTCCCGCGCAAAATGAATAATGGCGCCTGGACTTTTAAGCAAAAATACAGTCATATGAAATAGTTTGGGCACCCCTATTAATGTTAACCTTTTTTCTTTATAACAACTTGGGTTTTTGCAACAGCTATTTCAGTTTCATATATCTAATAACTGATGGACTGAGTAATATTTCTGGATTGAAATGAGGTTTATTGTACTAACAGAAAATGTGCAATCCGCATTTAAACAAAATTTGACTGGTTCAAAAGTATGGGCACCTCAACATAAAAGTGACATTAATATTTTGTAGATCCTGCTTTTGCAAAAATAACAGCCTCTAGTCACTTCCTGTAGCTTTTAATGAGTTCCTGGAGCCTGGATGAAGGTATATTTGACCATTCCTGTTTACAAAACAATTCCAGTTCAGTTAAGTTTGATGGTCGCCGAGCATGGACAGCACACTTCAAATCATCCCACAGATGTTCAATGATATTCAGGTCTGGGGACTGGGATGGCCATTCCAGAACATTGTAATTGTTGCTCTGCATGAATGCCTGAGTAGATTTGGAGCGGTGTTTTGGATCATTGTCTTGCTGAAATATCCATCCCCTGCGTAACTTCAACTTCATCACTGATTCTTGCACATTATTGTCAAGAATCTGCTGATACTGAGTTGAATCCATGCGACCCTCAACTTTAACAAGATTCCCAGTGCCGGCATTGGCCACACAGCCCCAAAGCATGATGGAACCTCCACCAAATTTTACTGTGGGTAGCAAGTGCTTTTCTTGGAATGCCGTGTTTTTTTGCCTCCATTCATAATGTCTTTTTGTATGACCAAACAACTCAATCTTTGTTTCATCAGTCCACAGAACCTTCTTCCAAAATGTAACTGGCTTGTCCAAATGTGCTTTTGCATACCTCAGGCGACTCTGTTTGTGGCGTGCTTGCAGAAATGGCTTCTTTCGCATCACTCTCCCATACAGCTTCTCCTTGTGCAACGTGCGCTGTATTGTTGACCGATGCACATTGACACCATCTGCAGCAAGATGAAGCTGCAGGTCTTTGGAGGTGGTCTGTGGATTGTACTTGACTGTTCTCACCATTCTTCTTCTCTGCCTTTCTGATATTTTTCTTGGCCTGCCACTTCTGGGCTTAACAAGAACTGTACCTGTGTTCTTCCATTTCCTTACTATATTCCTCACAGTGAAAACTAACAGTTTAAATCTCTGAGACAACTTTTTGTATCCTTCCCCTGAACAACTATGTTGAATAATCTTTGTTTTCAGATCATTTGAGAGTTGTTTTGAGGCGCCCATGATGCCACTCTTCATAGGAGATTCAAATAGGAGAACAACTTGCAAGTGGCCACCTTAAATACCTTTTCTCACGATTGGATACACCTGTCTATGAAGTTCAAAGCTCAATGAGGTTACAAAACCAATTTAGTGCTTTAGTAAGTCAGTAAAAAGTAGTTAGGAGGGTTCAAATCAAGAAATTGATAAGGGTGCCCATACTTTTGCACCGGTCAAATTTTGTTTAAATGCGGATTGCACATTTTCTGTTAGTACAATAAACCTCATTTCAATCCAGAAATATTACTCAGTCCATCAGTTATTAGATATATGAAACTGAAATAGCTGTTGCAAAAACCCAAATTGTTATAAAGAAAAAAGGTTAACATTAATAGGGGTGCCAACATTTTTTCATATGACTGTATTACCCACAGTCCTGTAAGGCACACAGTACCCAGGTTCTTGGCCTGGGCATGAGATCCTGTTTGTGACAACAAAATGTAGCACTCAGGGGGCAGGGGGAATCAGGTACGGGGTCTCGTACCTGAGTTGCTCGTCACCAGGCTGGTGTGATAGTCTGGGATGTTGCGGTGGCCTGCCCGGCTTCGTGCCCTGAGGTGTACACCAATAATGAGGGAGGATGATGGGGATTGTAATAGGATGATTGTCGTGACACCACCTGTGGTACGTGGCCAGAGATTAGCCATCGCTGCTGTCGCTGTCCTCTGAGACAGATGGTAATAGCAGCCGAAGATGGTATCACTCTCCATTTTTTGTAATTCTGACCAGTGACACTTTCGCAGGTCATAACTCTGAAACGCATCAACGGATCTCAGTGATTCTGAGATTGTTTTTTCATGACATATCGTACTTCAGGACAGTTATAAATTTAGGATGATATTGCTTTTATTTGTGAAAATATCAGAAACTTGATGAAAATTTTCAAACTTTTAATTTTTATGCCCTTAAAAATTACATTTCCCATATGTTAACTTTACATCAGTGCAAATTTTTAAGCACATTTTTTTGGGGTTAGGAACATAGAAGGGTTCAAATTTCATCAGCAAGTTCTCATTTTTCCAACAAAATTTACAAAGCTAATTTTTAGGGACCACATCACATTTGAAGTGACTTTGAGAGGCCGAGGTGACAGAAAATACCCAAATGTGACACCGTTCTAAAAACTGCACCCCTCACACTCCTCAAAACCACATCCAAGAAGTGTATTAATCCTTCAGGTGCTTCACAGGAACTAAAGCGATGTGGAATGAAAAAAAATAAAAATGATCATTTTACCTAAAAATGTTGCTTTAGCCCAAATTTATTCACTTTTAGAAGAAATAACACAGCAAAATAGACCACAAAATTTGTTACCAATTTTCTTGACATGTGGTCAGAAACCTCTGTTTGGACAAATGGGAGAGCTCGGAACAGAAGGAGGAATATTTGAATTTTGGAAAGCAAATTTGGCTGAAATAGATTGCGGGCACCATGTCGCATTTGTAGGGCCTGTAAGGTACCTAAATAGCAGAAACCTCCCACAAGTGACACCATTTTGGAAACTAGACCCTTCAAAGAATTTATCTAGATGTTTGGTGAGAACTTTGAACCCTGGGGGCTTCACAGAAGATTATAATGTTGAGCTGTGAAAATAAAAAAATATTTTTTTTACCACAAAATTGTTACTTCAACCAGATAGCTTTTTTTTCACAAGGGTAACAGGAAAAAAATGCACTAAAAAATGTATTGTGCAATTTGTCCGGAGTACGCTGATACTTCGTATGTGGTGCAAATCAACTGTTTGGGCGCAAGGTAGGGTTTGGAAAATAAGGAGCGCCATTTGACTGCAAAATTGTCTGGAATCATTAGCGGCACCCACGTCGCGTTTGGAGAGCCCCTAAGGTGCCTAAACAGTGGAGCTCCCCCACAAGTGACCTTATTCTGAAAACTAGACACCTCAAGGATTTTATCCAGGATATAGTGAACATTTTGAATCCACAGGTAGTTCAAAGAATTTGATAACCTTAGGTCGCCATATTGAAAATTTTCATATTTTTTTCACAAAAATGTTGCATTAGCACCAAATTTCTCACTTTTTCAAGAGGCAACACCAAAAAGTGGACACGACAGTTTGTTATCCAATTTCTTATGAGTATTATACGGTTATACCCCATACGTGGTCAAAAACCTCTGTTTGGACAAACAGTAGGACTTGGAATGGAAGGAGCACCATTTGAATTTTGTAAAAGTTGAAATAAATTGCGGGCACCATGTCGTATTTGCAGGGCCCCTAGGGTACCTATGCAGCAGAAGCCCACACAAGTGACCCCATTTTGGAAACTAGACCCCTGAAGGATTTTATTCACGAGTATAGTAAGCATTTTGAATCCACAGGTACTTCACAAAAATGTTGCTGTATAGCCACGATCCGGCAACACTGCGTATAGTACACAGTGCCAGCCATCCCTCCTGCGGAGATGTGAGTGTTGGAGAAACTAAGGGAAAAATTGTGAAAACATTCCCTGCTGTAACTATATAAAAGCATAGTGCATATAAACATAGGGTACTTAGTAAACACTGTTTTTGATCAAAAAAAGCATAAAGCTATCCCACCAACGACAAGGTGTACCCATTTGGGATAGTACCTACACTTTCTAATATTGAAACCTTACCATGGGTCTAAAATATCTTGTTTTTATGGAGATGTGAGTGTTGTCCACAGGAGAGCACAGTTGCCTGTGACGACAATATGGTTCAGGCCGCTGCGGACTTTAGCTCTATTCTCACCGCGGAGAACACTCCTCTCCGCAGCATAAATTGACATGCCGCACCCAGGGAAGCAATGCCGCATGTCAGTTTATGCTGCGAAGAAAAGAAGCACAGTTCTCAGGAGATTTCTAAAAATCCTTCCAATGCGCTTGTACTGCACAACGCAGAATTATGGACGCAGAGAAAACA
Organism: Anomaloglossus baeobatrachus; assembly: GCF_048569485.1. Taxonomy (NCBI): domain Eukaryota; kingdom Metazoa; phylum Chordata; class Amphibia; order Anura; family Aromobatidae; genus Anomaloglossus; species Anomaloglossus baeobatrachus. The sequence continues at coordinate 92,076,576 of NC_134357.1, forward strand.
CTCTACTGCCAAAATGCTGCAAACCCTGATCGTGGGCATATAGCCTAAAAAGCTAGGATAGATGAATAGATGTCAAACAATCAAACACATATATAATGTTCCACTCCTCTGCATATTCTAAGCTGGCACCCTTTAGTGACTTTCATGTGGCACTAAAGAGTGCTTAGCCTTGTATTTAGCAAAAAAATTAAATAATAAAAAAACGATGTGTGGTCCCCCCATTTTTGATAGTCAGCTAGGGTAAAGCAGATGGCTGCAGCCTGCAGACCACAGCTCAAAGCTTCATCTTGGCTGGTGATCCAAAGCGGAGGGTACCCCAGGCTGTTTTTTTTTTTTTAATTATTTATAAATAAATAATTAGAAAAAAAACATGGAGTTCCCCCAAATTGGATTACCAGCCAAGAAGACGCTGACAGCTGGGGTCTGGTATTCTCAGGGTGGGAAGAGCCATGGTTAATTGGCCCTTCCCAGCCTAAAAATAGCAGGCCACAGCCACCCCAGAAGTGGCGCATCTATTAGATGTGACAGTCCTGGTCTTCACTCCAGCTCATCCTGTTGCCCTGGTGCGGTGGCAAAAGGGTAAGAAATGGGGTTGATACCAGCTGTAATGTCACCTGGCATCAAACCCAGCGGTTAGTGATATCACGGCGTCTATCAGATATCCGACATGTCACGCTCCCCGGCTCCCGTGCCACGCTCCCCGGTCCCTGTGTCCCATTCACCAGTTCCCGACGGCGCTCCCTGCGCACCGCTCCGATCCCCGGTCCTCCTCTCCGCAGCCTCCTTGCTCCCTCTCCCTCACCTACGTCCTCCAGGGGTCCTGTTTCCCGCTCCCGGCACCCCTCGGTGACGCTGAGCCCTCTGCCGTACACTCCTGCTTCCTGTGCACCGCTTCCTGTCCTGGCTTCTGGCACCCAGGCCTCACGCATGCGCGTTAGGGTGCGCGCGCGGTGACTGTCCGCCACCTCTTCAGTTCCTCCAGTCTCCGATCCCTGGATCCGTGTGGTGACCGACCCCCTCGCTTAGCTGGTTCCGGATTCTGCCTGACATCGCATCCCGGCCTCCGAACCTGAGCCTCGCCACCCGGACTACCTTCAGAGACTCTGTGGTCCCAGGGACTTCTTCATCCCGGTTCTCTGAACGGACTGTCCTGCTACCCGTAGTGCTTCGGCTGCCGTGCATCAAGGCCCTCTGGTGGGGTGACTGGCCTGGTTGCCTCACTAGGGAAGTCCGGTGTACGGTCCAGTGCTTCTACCACCAGGACCTAACACGACATCACAACTGTCAGTAATAAAAAAAAAAGACAAGAAAAAAAAAAGTTTACTTGAAAAAACGCTCCCCATACACATTTCCTCTTTCACCAATTTATTGAAAAGAAAATCCAGTCTGCCGTAATCCATTTTGGAGGGCCAATGATGACTATGGACCTTCCAGAATATGGAGGCACGCTCTGGAAGTGCAGACCCTCCATGTGAGGAGTGTGGCTGCAGTGAGCTGAAAATACTGTACTCACACTGCCCCGGTCCAACCGAGGGCAGAGTGACCTGTAGTAAACTCAGTCCACAATATGGGGGGCACGCTCATGGAAAGATTGCCAAATTTTTGGGAATTGCAGACCCTCCATGTGAGACATGTGGGTGCACCCACTCTCCCTGGGTCCACTGCTTGGCAGTATGAGCGGTAGTGAGCTCAGCATTATTGAACTCAGGAAACAGGGTGACAGCCGCTCCAGCGGAGGGGACCGGAGAGGAGATTTATCTCCCATCTGACATGTTTGATCATGCCAGGTGGGAGATAAACCATTTATTACCGGCGCCACCATTTACTGTCACAACATCACGGTAACATGGTGTATACCGGTGATCACATGACTGGGAACCGGAAAGAATAGCTTGAATCATGATCTCCAGAGTCTCAGCTACCCCCGGTAGCTGAAATCCCGGAGATTTTCCGACACTGGGGGACGATATTTTCTTTTTCCTGATTGCCATTTTAAAACAGCGAAATGTAAGAAGTACCCTCTTCTACTGCCGTTTTAAGCCATACGGCCGTCATAAAGGGGTTAAGGGGGCAAATTGGAGACAGTAAATATACTCAGGGGGCACAGAGTTAAGTTTATTTACAAGAAAACTACAACAGATATAGATAGAATAACAATACAGATGAATAGAGCAAGATATCAGCTATATATATCGTCTATTTTACCACAGAGTCACCACCATTAGTTATGCATTTTCGCCAGCACTAAAAAGAACCTTAAAGGAAATCTGTCACCAGGTTTTTGCCCCTAAGCTGAGAGCAGCATAATGTAGGGGCAGATATTCTGATTCCAGCGATATGTCACTTACTGGGCTGCTTACTGTAGTTTTGTTGAAATCACCAATTAATCAGCAGTAAATTATCATTAGAGGTCTACTTGGCGTGCTGCCAGTTAGTCCAGCATATTCATAAATTCTGTATAACTGCTAGATCCGCAGCAGAGGTTTTATCAATATGACATTAGGCCTCTTTCACATGTCCATGCAAAACACACACATTTTGCGTGGTCCATGGTGTAGGTGCATATGTGTGTGCGGTTGCCCGTGGTGTGTTCAGCATGTGCTGTCAGTGTGCTATACGAGTCACATCTGCCTAGCAAACAGACCGCATGTACTTGTATACTCACCTGTCCCCGGCCCTTTTGTCCCTGGCGCTGCTGTTGTGGCGCCCCTGACCTGGTCAGGCGCCACTGAGTACTGTACCCATGCTGGGTGAGTGCAAACAGGTAATCTTGAAGGCTGGAATAGGGTGTGTACGCACAGACACATAGCAACCAGGTCTCCCACACACTAGAGGGTACCCTTGGCAGACCCAAGAGGGGGCGTTCCTCCACATCTCAGCTAGGGGTGCTGGGGTGGGGCTGGAAGCTAAGGTGGCAGTGGCAGTCAGAAAAGAAGTAGAAGAGGAGCAAGCCAGTCTGAAGTGGAGAACGCAGGGAGAAGGAGCGAGCAAGCGCACGGACCCGCTAGTCAGACCCTGCCCGTGAAGTAGCCGTTAGCGGGGGAGAATGGTTGCCACACAGTCAGCTTGAAAGACACCTGAAGAGAGGACAGGCAGTTGAGTATGGGGACTCCTGGTAACCAGACACGAACGGGGTACAGGTCGCTAGAGCCAGACATCTATTTAGTGGTCTGCTAAACCTGCAGGTGGAGGGACTGGAGGTTCCTCACCAACCAAAATAGAGTCTGAGCATCAGCAGCAACGAGGGGGCCCATAAGGAGAATCGAGTCTGGAGCCATCTGCCTTCGTCCACGATGCCAGCAAACGTGCCAGAAAGGGGAGAAAAGGCAGTTGCGACTTCCCTGGATGAATCCCACAGTACTTTATGTCAGGGGTTGTTCGAAACAAGAAGTGCTAGGAAGGCGAATTAGCAGTTACCCTTAGACCAGCCTGACGGATGCCTTGTTCCACCTGGTCTATCTCAGCATCGCCCAGGTTACCTCACAAAACCAGCTGAACTTGAGTAAACAAGTTAAAAGACTTTCTGGACTGCGACTGAGTTATTCTGCGACCTGTTGTTCTACACACATACACCCGAGCCCCTGGGGCCAGCCTCACAATCGGGAGACCACACCATCCGACTGCAGATTCCATCAGCCCCAGACGCTAGTTAAAACTGCAGTGGCGGTCACCCATAACTCCGACCGCAAACCGAGAGTGGCGTCACGACTCCCCTGTGAATAACCCTGACATACCTGTCGCCAGAGAAGATCCCAAAGAGAAGTCCCTGCGGCGTCCCTAGAGGGGGAGCAGTGTCCCTGGGGCGACTCACTGTCTTCGGCACTGCTGCTGCCGCGCCCCAGGGCTATGGGGTACTCGGTCCCGGGCCTGGTTTCACTGGGGGAGTATCACGGGTGAATTCACAGAGTATTGGTTCTAGGTGTACTATCTCCTATAATATCACAGACCAATTGTTAAAAAAGTGTGTCGCCCTGGGCAAGCCAGGGGACACAGGTCACAACACCACCACACCCCACACTCCAGGTAGGCACATCTGCTAACCAGAAATCCTTGTTGCCTTGCTCCAGGAGTCGGTTGATGCACACCAGGGGGTGGGCCAGGCGGTTGGCTCCGCCCACCAAGGAGCTCACAACTCTGGAGGCAGGAAGTAACCAGGCAGTGAGAGTCGAGCGAGGGACATGAGAGAGTGAAGAGGAGTTCTGTCAGGGAGGAGGAAGTGGAAGGAGTGGAGGAGTAGCCCAGGCAGGGCAAGTGCGAGGAGCAAAAGGAGAGAAAGTAAACAGCTAAGTGAAAGTGGTGAAAGTAGAGAAGTGTAAAGGAGAGAAGCTAGTAAAGTGACAGAAGAGAAAGAAAGCCTGAGAGCCCCGCTTTGTGTAGGGCCAGAACAGCAAGGTCAGCGACGGCGGTGACTGTTTGGAGGGGGACAGTTTGGAAGTTCCTGGAAGGACCCCGTTGGCTGTGTGTCCGGTGGTCTGGAGCAGTGTTCCGAAGGACAGTCAGCACCAGGGCAGGGGCCTCTCGGACCCCGGCAAGGCTAGGAGTCGCCAGATTTGCCAAATCCGTCAGTGACGGGGACGCAGATCCCCCAGCAACCAAGTCCCGATTGACGGCAACAGCCCGACCATTACCGGGGAGACACCGCCACCGCCAAGGCACAAGTTTCCCCAGGGCCAGCGCCTGCGGGCAAAGTGTAGAGCTCCTCCGGCCCAGATTGCAGTCGGGGAGCGGGTAACCGGAGGGAATCCACCGCTACCATCAGACAACATAGGTGCAAGGAAGAGAAACGTCACCGTTACCTACCGGGAGTGCAGGTGCAGCCGTCTGTGGGACCGTCCTACCAGCCGTTGGTTTACCGTACAAACTGTGTCCGTGTGTCAGGCTGAGTGAGTTCCATAGTGCCGCAAGGCACAGCGCGGCCCCCGCGCCCCTGCGCCCTCCAGGCCCTACACTTCACATCTCATCACCGGGCCCCGGGATCACCAACCCCTACCCACGGAGGGGCAACACAACACCTGGCTGCTCCGCATCACCATCCCCGGGACCCCCACACTGAGCAGCGGTGGTGCAATCACCACAACCGTGGGTGGCGTCACGAACTATAACAATCCCCACACCCAACAAACACCCCCTTTCACTCACGGGCGAGGAGTGTCGCTCGAGACACCCCGGGATCCGGCCCACGGCTCGAGCCACCAGGAGCAACTGCCGGACCCGAGCAGAAGGGGTGAGCGCGGTGTGCTGACACCCTCCTCCCCGCCCGCGACAACTTGGCGTCACGAACAGGATCTTACCGCTCTGCCGTCAGGTAGAGGTGCGCCTTGTTACCGCCGGAGGTATCCGGCAGAAAAATTTCAGAAGCCGCCATCTTTGGCGCGAAAAGTTCCCGCTCGAGCGTCTTCTCGAGCAGTAGAGGCGCGAAGGCCAAAACCCCGCCCCGAGAGAGGAGGGGCCGGAAAGAGCTAAGGGGGACGGAAACAAGATGTCTGCGCCCGACGGAGCCGCTGGAGGAGTGGTGGTCGCAGCCGCAGCGGCACCCGCGGAAGGGAATGGGCCTGCCCAGGTCTTGGCCGCACCGGCGGGAGGTGCCGCGGCTCCCGCGCTTGCTCAGGTCATGCCGTCTTCCTTGCCCTATGCACCCGGAGCTGCCTGGCTGCCGCAGTATGACGGGAAACCGGATGCCCTACAGGCCTTCCGGAAAAAGCTTAACCCGTTGCTAGAGCTGTACCCCCTGACTGATAAGCAACGTGCTGCGATAGTGCTAGGCCAGTTAACCAGTGCGGCGGAGCAGGAAGCGGAGACCTGGGCCGAGGGGGACCGGCTCTCTGTAGCCACCATCTTCGAGAGGCTACAGACTGCCTTCGAGACCCGGACCGAAGCTGAGCTGAGGATGCAGTTTTACCAGTGCCGGCAACGAGCTGGGGATAGCATTCGGGACTATGCTCTACGTCTGCAGACCGCCCTCCGCACGTTGAAGCGGGTGAACTCTATTAATGAGGCGGATAGCAATAAGATGTTAGTGGAGCAATTTGCGCAGGGGATGAGGTCCCCTGAGGATCGTAAACAACTCCGGCTGTGTGCCCTAGAACACCCTGATGTGGACTTTGCTGTGTTAAAGGAGCGGGCTATTAAAGCACTACAGCCCCTAGCCGCTGAAGTTCTGGAACCCGTCCCGTGGCCCGTCGAGACAGCTCCTGTTACGGCAGCCTCAGCCAAACCAACCTCTGTAATGCCTGCAGCCCCGAGCAGCACCGTCGAAGAGTTGGCCGCCCACGTCCGTCGCCTGGACGGAGACCTTGCCAAAATCCTTGCTGCACTGCAACCTCTGACCAGATCCCAGCCTCCAGCGCAGATACAGCTCGCTGACAGTCCCGAAGATGTTCCCTGGATGCAGCGGAGAAGCGTTAACAACCCGCGGAGCAGACCTCCAATCTGCTACAAGTGCCGTAAGCCGGGCCATTATTACCGACAGTGCCCGTTAAACGAGCAACCCCTGGGGCCCCGGGCCAATCCTCAGGAGTAGAACACCGTGGCCCCCCGGACTGGCGAGACCGATATGTCGGGGCCCGCCCTATCATCCCCGTGGCTGTGGACGGCATACCAGTGATGGCTCTCTTGGACACTGGATCACAGGTAACTACCATACCGTACACGTTGTATCAGCAGTATTGGGCCACAGACGAGCTGGCGCCTCCAGACCCTAGTATAAATTTGATTGCCGCTAATGGACTTCCATTGACCCAGGTGGGGTATAAAGAAGTGGCTATGACAGTGGGGCAAGCTGAACTGCAACATCAGGGCATGATTGTGATTATGAATGAACCCAGTGATCATAACCCGAAAATAGTGCTGGGAACCAATGTGATGGAACACTGCATGGCTGATGTGTTGAACCTTTTGCAACGGCTAGCCGCCACGGCGGCGGGGAGCCGGCAGAGGGCTGTGCAGCGTGAGATCCGCGCCCTGATGTACCGCCAGCATGTAAGCTCAACCGGAGGGGAGATTGGTGGAGTGCGAGTGATGGATGTTGCTCCATTGACTGTGCCCCCTAGGAGTGAGAAGATGATCTGGTGTAGGGCAGCAGTAGGGCCTCAGGGGCGTGACTACCCTGCGATGATGGAGCCCATGCCTTCCGAGCACTGGCCCACTGTAGTGGCCGCCCGAGGGGTGGTAGATGTGAAGAAAGGGAGAGTGCCTGTGAGAGTGTTGAACTGTGGGGAGGAAGAAGTCAGGCTCCCCCGGTATGCCACCATTGCCAAGCTGCTCACCCTGGACCCTCACACTATCCAGGAAGCCCGTCCATCCACACGCCCACCTACCACCAGCACTTCCCCACCCCAGGGGGACACCAAGGAGTGGCACCAACAGCTACATGTGGGCACTGACGACACCCCTACACATCACAGGGCAGGGGTACACAGGGTAGTGCAGGAGTACGAACAGGTTTTCAGTAAGCACCCCCTAGACTTTGGGCAGGTCAAGGGGGTCCAACACCACATCCCCACGGGTGAACATCCCCCTATCAAAGAGAGGTATAGACCTATTCCCCCTGCACATTACCAGTGTGCCAAGGATATGTTGAAGAATATGAAGGAGGCAGGGGTTATTCGGGACAGTTGTAGTCCCTGGGCCGCTCCGTTGGTACTGGTCAAGAAGAAGGATGGTACCATGCGGATGTGTGTGGACTACCGGAAGATCAACCAGATAACCCATAAAGATGCCTATCCATTGCCTCGTATTGAAGAATCTTTGGCTGCACTGAGAACTGCAAACTACTTCTCGACTCTTGACCTCACCAGCGGATACTGGCAAGTGGCCGTGGCCCCCGAGGACCGGGAGAAGACCGCCTTCACCACCCCGATGGGGCTCTGCGAATTCAATAGCATGCCGTTTGGGCTGTGCAATGCCCCCGGGACCTTCCAACGGTTGATGGAGTGCTGTCTGGGACATTTAAACTACGAGACCGTCCTGCTGTATTTGGATGATGTGATTGTTTATTCCCAGACGTATGAGGCCCATCTGGAACACCTGGCCGAGGTGTTCGCGTCCCTTGCCAAGTTCGGGATGAAGTTGAAGCCCTCGAAGTGCCATCTGCTGAAACCCAGGGTGCAGTATCTAGGACATGTGGTGAGTGCGGATGGTGTCGCTCCCGACCCGGAGAAGATCACCGCCATCCAGAGCTGGCCGAGACCAACCACAGTGAGGGAAGTAAGGCAGTTCCTGGGACTAGTGGGGTACTATCGGCGCTTTATAAAGGGGTACACGAAGATGGCTGCCCCCATGCAAGATCTCCTCGTGGGACAGACCAAAGGTGGTAGACCCATTGGAGCCCCACTGCTGTGGGAGGACAAGCATGAGGAGTCCTTTGGCCAGTTGAAGGCGGCCTTGACCGGAGAAGAGGTCTTGGCGTACCCTGACTATGGGCGCCCGTTCATCCTCCACACGGACGCTAGTAACGTGGGGCTAGGAGCGGTCTTGTCCCAGGTCCAGGATGGAAAGGAGAAGGTGATTGCCTACGCCAGCCGAAAACTCCGGCCGACCGAAAGGAACCCTGAGAACTATAGCGCCTTCAAGCTCGAGCTATTGGCGTTGGTGTGGGCTATCACAGAGCGGTTCCGCCACTACCTGGCGGCAGCAAAATTCACCGCGTTTACGGACAACAATCCGCTAACTCACCTGAACACGGCCAAGTTGGGCGCGCTGGAGCAGCGGTGGGTAGCCCGGTTAGCCAACTATGATTTCACCATAAAGTACCGAGCTGGTCGTGTCAACATCAATGCAGATGCACTCTCCCGGATGCCCCATTTGTCAGAAGAGGGGTGTGAGGATGACGACCTCGAGGAGATTGAGTTGCCTGCGTTTCACCAGCCGCCTACTGAGAGGGTACAGGTATGTCAGCAAAGGGTGGATCTGGACCCGCGGCCCAGTCAAGAGTGGCAGGATGCCCAGGACCAAGCACCGGCTGTCCGCCTTGTCAAGACTCTGGTGGAACAAGGCGCCATGGGAATGGACCCCAGCGCTCCAGCCGAAGCCCAACGCTTGTGGAAAGAACGGAAACGGCTTTACCTGCACCAAGGGAGGCTGTACCGTGAGCTGATCAACCCGAAGACCCATGAGAAAATATGCCAGTTAATCGTTCCTCAGGCTGATGTCGCTACTGTACTGCGGGCATACCACGATGGTGCTGGCCACTTCGGGTGGAAGAAGCTGGAGATGCTGTTGAGGGAGCGGTTTTATTGGAGTGGGATGCGTGAATCGGTGGAAGCCTGGTGTCGAGAATGTGGTCCTTGTACACTGAGGAGAAAGGACGAGACTAGCCAGCGGGCACCGTTACATCCCATAGTCACCCATCAGCCGCTGGAGCTGGTCGCCCTGGACCATGTCAAGCTCACCCCTAGCCGAAGTGGGTACACCTAAGCATTGACCATGGTAGACCACTACTCAAGATTTATGGTGGTAGTCCCCGTTAAGGACCTAACTGGTCGAACCGCTGCTCGAGCGTTCCAGGCTTATTTCTGCCGACCCCATGGGTACCCCGAGAAGGTGCTAACTGACCAAGGTCCGGCTTTTGAAGCAGAGGTGTTTCACGAATTCTGCCAGTTGTACGGCTGCAAGAAGATCCGGACCACTCCGTACCACGCCCAAACCAACGGCATGTGCGAGAAAATGAATCACTTGGTCCTGGAGCTCCTCAAGACGCTACCGCTGGAAGAACGGAACATGTGGCCGGAAAAGCTACCTGACTTGGTCGACATGTATAATAATATCCCGTCCAGCTCGACGAAGTGCACCCCAGCGTATCTGATGAGGGCTCGGCCTGGCCGCCTGCCGGTGGATCTGGAGATGGGGTTGGAAGCCCCAGAAGCACTCCCTTCAACGGCAGAATGGGAAAGTCAGAGGAGGGCACAGTACCGGCAGATCCAGGAGTATGTGGAGAAGAACCTCAGTCGAAGCCGAGAGCAGCAGGAGCACCGGTTCAACCAGAAGGCGCCCGCAGGTCCTTTCCAGCCAGGGGATGTGGTGCTGAAACGGAAGAGGAAAACCCACAAGCTGGATGATCAGTGGGAGCAAGTCCCTTATGTTATACAACCCACAGAGTGGGGAGACGGGAAGACTTACCAGATCAGTCGTGACCAAGGGGACACCCTAGCCACAGTTTCCCGGGACCATCTAAAAAAATGCCCCCCAGCGTTGAAAGCAGAGGCTGAAGTACCGGTTCCTCCACCAGTGGAAAAGGCAGCAGAGGTAATCCACACGGTAATGGGTGACTTCCCAGCAAACTGGCCTACACAGAACGGCGCGGTGATACTTCCAGTGATACTGTTCCCACAACCCGTGGATGAAGAAGTAGTGGAAGCGGTTAACCGTGAGCCAGAACCAATGCCAGTGCCCGGGGATGAACCTGTACCCAGTCCCCCTGCACCTCCGCCTGCTCCACACTATAGCAGGGAGGAGGAACCGATTGTTCCCTCTACCCCACTGCCTAGCACCACTGACACCGGGCCCCGAAGGTCCACCCGTTCCAACCTAGGTAGACCCCCACTTAGGTACAGGGAGACCGTTCTATGAGTAAGAGGGACCCGCAAATGTAAAAGTTTGCTGTTTGTTTGTTAAGTTTGAAAGTTTGAAATGATGAAAATGAAAATGACCGAGTACTTCACCTGATTCACCGTGTGATTTGCAACCGGCTGGAGCCGGCACCGTTGTCCCCGTGGGGACCGTTTAAGTTTATTTGCATGGGAACTATCCATGGACAAGCCCGTGAACTCTGCAGGGCACCACAAACGTTAAGTGGCTTGTAAATATGTTGGGTACCGTTACCGTTTCCGCAATGCCACCTCCGGAGAGGCAGGTTGGAGGGAGGGCCCTGAGCGGAGCAGGCCAGGGCCCAGCCACCAAAGGAACCGGTGGCCACCCTCTGGAGGGGAAGGACAGATCCCGCTCGGGTAACTTGTGCTGGACTGTGGGTCAAGGGGTGCTGCCTGGGTTTTAGGGGCAGCATCAGGGCCAGGTTGCTTGGGTGGGAGAGGGCGGAAACCGTGACCGTATACCGTTGCAACGTTAAGTAAATGTGCCTCCCGTCTTGGGAAGAGTTTTGATTAAAAATGTTATTGATGTTTGATTAACCCTTGTTATCCCCTTTTACAGAAAAATAAAACCGGTGTAGGACGGCAGCCCGCGGACGGTCTGCATTTTGCTAAGGGGGAATGTGTCGCCCTGGGCAAGCCAGGGGACACAGGTCACAACACCACCACACCCCACACTCCAGGTAGGCACATCTGCTAACCAGAAATCCTTGTTGCCTTGCTCCAGGAGTCGGTTGATGCACACCAGGGGGTGGGTCAGGCGGTTGGCTCCGCCCACCAAGGAGCTCACAACTCTGGAGGCAGGAAGTAACCAGGCAGTGAGAGTCGAGCGAGGGACATGAGAGAGTGAAGAGGAGTTCTGTCAGGGAGGAGGAAGTGGAAGGAGTGGAGGAGTAGCCCAGGCAGGGCAAGTGCGAGGAGCAAAAGGAGAGAAAGTAAACAGCTAAGTGAAAGTGGTGAAAGTAGAGAAGTGTAAAGGAGAGAAGCTAGTAAAGTGACAGAAGAGAAAGAAAGCCTGAGAGCCCCGCTTTGTGTAGAGCCAGAACAGCAAGGTCAGCGACGGCGGTGACTGTTTGGAGGGGGACAGTTTGGAAGTTCCTGGAAGGACCCCGTTGGCTGTGTGTCCGGTGGTCTGGAGCAGTGTTCCGAAGGACAGTCAGCACCAGGGCAGGGGCCTCTCGGACCCCGGCAAGGCTAGGAGTCGCCAGATTTGCCAAATCCGTCAGTGACGGGGACGCAGATCCCCCAGCAACCAAGTCCCGATTGACGGCAACAGCCCGACCATTACCGGGGAGACACCGCCACCGCCAAGGCACAAGTTTCCCCAGGGCCAGCGCCTGCGGGCAAAGTGTAGAGCTCCTCCGGCCCAGATTGCAGTCGGGGAGCGGGTAACCGGAGGGAATCCACCGCTACCATCAGACAACATAGGTGCAAGGAAGAGAAACGTCACCGTTACCTACCGGGAGTGCAGGTGCAGCCGTCTGTGGGACCGTCCTACCAGCCGTTGGTTTACCGTACAAACTGTGTCCGTGTGTCAGGCTGAGTGAGTACCATAGTGCCGCAAGGCACAGCGCGGCCCCCGCGCCCCTGCGCCCTCCAGGCCCTACACTTCACATCTCATCACCGGGCCCCGGGATCACCAACCCCTACCCACGGAGGGGCAACACAACACCTGGCTGCTCCGCATCACCATCCCCGGGACCCCCACACTGAGCAGCGGTGGTGCAATCACCACAACCGTGGGTGGCGTCACGAACTATAACAATCCCCACACCCAACAAACACCCCCTTTCACTCACGGGCGAGGAGTGTCGCTCGAGACACCCCGGGATCCGGCCCACGGCTCGAGCCACCAGGAGCAACTGCCGGACCCGAGCAGAAGGGGTGAGCGCGGTGTGCTGACACCCTCCTCCCCGCCCGCGACAAAAGCACCTATATTAATATACATTGTTAAAACCCTGATTAAATATTTATGGAAAATACTACCTCAGACAGCAGGGGAGATTTGTTCTTCTGTTCTCGAGGGAATAGATCTCAGAAAGGACCTCTCTGTTCTTGGGACCTCAATGTCGATATATAACTATCAATGTCCTATCTGCTGTAGGTCTCATATAGACCTGGTTCACACTCTTGCTTAAAGAGACCAGATATAGATATCTGTTACGAGGGGGACCCGGGGAAGCGTGCCAAGATGGGGAATGGACAGCTTCCGCCGGTCAAGGTCCACTGTGCGGTGTAAGGGACCGCTGCTATGTTGGGTGAAGAGTGAGCGGGTTGCTGCTAGCGATCGTCTGGAATGTCACAGACGATCTATGTACACCGGTCTGCCCTAACCCGTGAGGGTTGTATGGCAGGGATCACACGGCTCGGTGTACCTGTTGCACGGGGAAGCACAGAGGTGCCCACGCACGTGTGCCAGTGGAAGTCACGAGAATATGGCACAAGGGTAGCACAGAGGTGCCCACGCACGTGTGTTTTCAATAACCAGGTGAGTCCGGTGGAGACTCGAGGAGCTCACCTGGAACAGGAACACGGCCTGTCAAAGGAGCTACTGCCGGAGCAGCAAGGCAGGGACACGGCCTGCAAACCAGGTGCTGCCTAAGCAGCAAGGGCCAAGCCCACAGAAGACGATAATGCCTGAGCAGTGGCATGGCAGCACGCTGCCAGACATCCAAACATAGAAGGACGGTCGCGCGCCGCCATGATGGCAGGAGGAGCTTTTAAGGAGGTGTAGCTCCAGCCAAGGGCGGGCGCGAGGCGGAGATGACGGACTTGACCCAATCAGGATCCACGACATCCCAGCCTGGCCAGTCAGGATTTACCACGTCACCAGCCTTGTCATCAAGCCGTGTGACGTCAGTGGGCGAATCAGGATCCACCAAGCATAGCACATGCTCACCCTCCTGCCTCTGGGAAATAGAGGCGGGATCCTCGGTCTCATAATGTGTAGAGATAACGGGAGTCTCACTGCTTCCCTGAACAGCAAACCTCTGCACATTGCGCAACCTCACAGACCTTCGAGGCTGCTGAGCAGGAGGAGCTGCGGCAGGCAAGGAATGGGAGACCGCCTCATCTCTTGCAACAGGAGTACCACTAGGTGTCACCCTCGTGCTGCCTCTCTGAGGAGGTTTCTCCTGCACTCTGCGCAGTCTGGCAGACCTTCGGCACTGCTGAGCAGGAGCGCTCGTGGCAGGCAAGGAGACTGTCTCATTCCTTGCCACAGGAGAGCCACGAGGTGTAACAGATATCAGTAAAGGATTCCAAGTAACCAAGTGAAAATAATCCACGTATTAGTACTTAGAAAATGATCTTAGATGCATCAATTAGATCCATCCTTATCTTGGTACACCAAAATTGATCTCAAATCAAAAACTAAATTACATGCAATAGTTCAAATAGTTAGGTAAAGTTAATTAGGTAAACCAAAAATTGATTAACTGTAGCACCCTCTGGGGTTACTCACTAGTATAGGACATTGATACCCGACTGTAGTTCATTTATATCTCAGAAATTTATTAAAAAATCATTCCTGCATGGAACTAAATAAATCTACACTCCAACTCTAATATTTAAACCCACAAATGAGAATGATCCGACACGTTTCCCCTTGACAATAGACGGGGTTCAACAGATAATTTTTTTATGTACTCAATGTAGTGTAGATTTATTTAGCTCCATGCAGGAATGATTTTTTAATATATTTCTGAGATATAAATGTCTCCAGTACATGTGAAAACGGATGTCACACGTACTGAAAACACGGATGTGTGATGGAGGCCTTAAACAGCTCAGTAAGGGGTATTTTGCACGCTGCGACATCGCTTGCCGATGATAGCGATGCCGAGCGCGATAGTACCCGCCCCCGTCGCACATGTGATATCTTGTGATATCTGCCGTAGCGAACATTATCGCTACGGCAGCTTCAGACGCAGTTACCTGCTCTGCGACGTCGCTCTGGCCGGCGACCTGCCTCCTCCCTAAGGAGGCGGGTCGTGCGGCGTCACAGCGACGTCACACGGCAGGCGGCCAATAGAAGCGGCGGGGCGGAGATGAGCGGGATGTAAACATCCCGCCCACCTTCTTGCTTCCGCATAGCTGGTGGAGGCAGGTAGGAGATGTTCCTCGCTCCTGTGGCTTCACAGACAGCGATGTGTGCTGCCGCAGGAACGAGGAACAACATCGTATCTCCTATTGGTGCGACATTATGGAAATGTCCGACACTACACAGATCACAGATTTTCGACGCTTTTGCGATCGTTTATCGGTGCATCTAGGCTTTACACGTTGCGACGTCATTACTGGCGCTGGATGTGCGTCACTTTCGATTTGACCCCGACGATATCGCAGTAGCGATGTCGCAACTTGCAAAGTACCCCTAAGTGCCACATCTCTGGAATCAGGGTCTCTGTCTCTACATCATGCTGTTCTCAGATGGGGGACCTGCTGACAGATTCCCTTTAAATATCTGAACCAGTAGAGCCAAGCCACTTTTTTACATCTGTGATGACAGTATCATTGTCTAGAAAATGTTGGCCGTGTTATCCATCTTTTATTGACCTAATATGATGGAAGTCTGAAAGTGCCAAAATCATACTATACAAGTATAGTCCAGCCAAATTTTATAATGTGCTCAGTATCACTATCATATTGTAAGCAAAACGTTGTTTTTTTTCTCTGCGCTGTCTCTAGAAATTCAGCCTTTAGCTTAGTCAGCATCTTCATGTGGTGTTCAGAATTCACTGCTCTTCCATTCTCTAGGAAATCCAAAAGAATTCCACTAGTGATGAGCGAGCACTAAAATGCTTGAGTGCTCGTTAATCAAATCGAGCAGGTCAGGTGCTAAGACGGTCGCGATTCCAATAACGAGTATAATGGAAGTCAATGGGAAAGTTCAGCATTTTTCCTGAACACTCTACCTGGAGGTCTAGGGACCTGGAGACGGAGCAGCGCTGCTGTCAGTGCCATCTAGCGGACGAACGTTTAAAGCGTTTTACTAAATACTGCGTTTTACGGTAATGTGTGTTTTATAGCAATGTAAAATATAATCTGTAATGTGTGAGTAATGTGTTAGCATTATAATTTAAAGTATAAGAATGTTAGCTTGATAGGGGGAATAGAGTCAGTGAAGGTTTTAGTTTGTGCAGTTGTCGCGGGCGGGGAGGACGCCGTCGCTGCTGCGCTCTCGCTAACGTTTGGGTCCGGCGCTGCTGCTGCTGCTGCTCGGTGGCTCGAGCGGTGGGCCGGATCCGGGGACTCGAGCGGCGCTCCTCGCCCGTGAGTGAAAGGTGTGGTTGGTTTGGGGGATTTAGTCCGTGACGCCACCCACGGGTTGTGGTGAAGATGGGCACCACCGCTGCTGGTGACGGGGATCCCGGGAGCGATGGTAGGGAGCAGCTGGGATGTTATTTTCCCCCTCCGTGGGTAGGGGTCGGTGGTCCCGGGGCCCGGTGATGTGACAGGGAGGCAGGGTCAGTGAGGTGCAGGGTTGCAGGGACAGCGCGGCGCAGTGCCGGATGGCACGGGTGTACTCCCTCAGCAAGAAAGGTACAAAGTCCTCGGCAAACCAAACGGCTGGATGGACGGGTCCCGCATCCGGCTGCAGTGTTTCTCCACGGACAGGTGATGGCGGCTGTCTTTCCCTGCACCTTGATGTTCTCTTTCTGACTACTATGGATTCCCAACGGTAGTCCGCTCCCCGGTGTATGGGTACCGGAGGAGCCCGTTTGCCCGCAGACGCTGGCCCTTGGGTCTCTAGCCTTAGGCGGTAGCTGTATACCCTCACGGTGTGGGCTGTTGCCTTCAATCGGGACTTTTGCTGTTGTGAAACCCCTGGGGTTCCAGTCACATTCGGATCTGACTATTGTCGGCGGCTCCAAGCCTGGTCGGGGTCCGATGGCCCTGCCTGTGTGTGCTGGCTTCACTTTTCTCCCCGGTCGGTACCGGCGGGCCGTCGCCCGTCCCCGGTCCTATGGTTCTGCGTTGCTCCACCACTCCTGCAGACGGCCACCACCGTCTGCCAACCTTGCTGTCAGTGCCTGGGCCAAAAACCCAGACACCCAAGTGTTTACTCCTCTCTCTTCCACCTCCTGGACTAAACTGTCACTTTTCCGGCCTCCAGGCCTGTGAACTCCTCGGTGGGTGGGGCCAACCGCTTGGCTCCACCCCACCTGGTGTGGACATCAGACACTGGAGGGAGGCAACAAGGATTTTTGTTTGGCTGGTGTCCCTGTCTAATGGGGGGTGGGGGTGTTTGTATGTTATCTGTGACGACCTGGCTAGGCCAGGGCGCCACATTCCCCCTTGGTGAAATGCAGACCGTCCGCGGGCTACCCGTCCATCACCGGTTTTATTTTTCTTTTAAAACTGTAAAAAGATAAATTAACATGGAAACATTTGAAACATAAGCATTTCTTGTGAGGACACTTCAAACGTTGCACATATACATGGCCGGCTTTAGGCATGTGCGACTTGTGCGGTCACACAGGGCGCTGACGGCCATGCTTCAAGAGGGGCGCCGCAGAGAGGTAAGAAGTTAATTTCCTGCTTCTCTGTGCGGGCGGACAGCCGCCTCTCTGTGCCGGCGGATGGCCGCCTCTCTGTGCGAGTGGCCCGCCGCCTCTCTGTGCGGCCTGCCGCCTGTCTGTGTGGGCGGCCCGCCGCCTGTCTCTGCGGGCGGCCGGCCACCTGTCTCTGCGGGCGGACGGCCACCTGTCTCTGTGCGGGCGGCCGACCGCCTCTCTGTGCGGCCGGCCGCCTGTCTCTGCGGGCGGCCCTCCGCCTCACTGTGCGGGCGGCCGGCCGCCTGTCTGTGCGGGCGGCCCTCCGCCTCACTGTGCGGGAGGCCGGCCGCCTCTCTGTGCGGCCAGCCACCTCTCTGTGCGGGTGACCCGCCGCCTCTCTGTGCAGGCGGCCCGCCCTCTCTGTGCCAGCGGATGGCCACCTCTCTGTGCCGGCGGATGGCCGCCTGTCTCTGCGGGCGGCAGCCCGCCGCCTCACTGTGCGGGAGGCCGGCCACCTCTCTGTGCGGGCGGCCCGCCCTCTCTTTGCGGACGGCCTGCCGCCTCTTTGTGCGGCCGCCGCCTCTCTGTGCGGCCGGCCGCCTGTCTGTGCCAGCGGCCGGCCGCCTGTCTCTGCGGGCGTCAGCCCGCATGTCTCTGCGGGCGGCCGGCCGCCTGTCTGTGCGGGCGGCCCTCCGCCTCACTGTGCGGGCGACCGGCCGCCTGTCTGTGTGGGCGGCCCTCCGCCTCACTGTGCGGGAGGCCGGCCGCCTCTCTGTGCGGGCGGCCCGCCGCCTCTCCGTGCTGGAGGCCCGCCGACTGCCTGCCTCTTCGTGCTGGAGGCCCGCCGGCTGCCTGCCTCTTCGTGCTGGAGGCCCGCCGGCTGCCTGCCTCTCCGTGCTGGAGGCCCCCAGGCTGCCTGCCTCTCCGTGCTGGAGGCCCCCAGGCTGCCTGCCTCTCCGTCCTGGAGGCCCGCCGGCTGCCTACCTCTCCATGCTAAAGGCCTGCCGGCTGCCTGCCTCTCCGTGCTAGAGGCCCACCGGCTGCCTGCCTCTCCGTGCTGGAGGCCCCCAGGCTGCCTGCCTCTCCGTGCTGGAGGCCCGCCGGCTGGATATCTGTCTGTGTGGGGGCTCCTGCTGCATGTTGGAGGCTGTGTGGGGGCTCCTGCTGCGTGTAGGAGGCTGTGTGGGGGCTCCTGCTGCATGTAGGAGGCTGTGTGGGGGATCCTGCTGCGTGTAGGAGGCTGTGTGGGGGATCCTGCTGCGTGTAGGAGGCTGTGTGGGGGCTCCTGCTGCATGTAGGAGGCTGTGTGGGGGATCTTGCTGCGTGTAGGAGGCTGTGTGGGGGATCCTGCTGCATGTAGGAGGCTGTGTGGGGGCTCCTGCAGGTATTTGCATATAGTTGTAGTGTGGCCTCTAGATATAACTCCTGTGGACCCCAGACACCCCTGTCCGACCCTGCATTCATCTATCTTTTATATAGTATCTACTGTATGTGTGTCATGTATATGGTGTAACATATGCAGTGGCAATATGACTGGGCCTGTGGGTGATGGGGGCCATTGCTATTTCCTTGGATGCATGGTTGACCTTGGATGCATGGTTGAACACCATTGAGGAGCAGATGGCCACTGGCTCCCTGTTTCGCCCTTGCTCTGCATCTGTGGGTCCCAGATAGGTGTAATGACATCGGGGGAGCCTGTGATGTGATGCCAGTGGGCCCTGCAGCTGCGGCTAGAGTGGGTGCAGAGCAAATGTAGGGGGTAATACATTATATATACAGTGCCTACAAGTAGTATTCAACCCCCTGCAGATTTAGCAGGTTTACACATTCGGAATTAACTTGGCATTGTGACATTTGGACTGTAGATCAGCCTGGAAGTGTGAAATGCACCGCAGCAAAAAAGAATGTTATTTCTTTTTTTATTTTTTTTTAATTTGTGAAAAGTTTATTCAGAGGGTCATTTATTATTCAACCCCTCAAACCACAAGAATTCTGTTTGGTTCCCCTAAAGTATTAAGAAGTATTTCAGGCACAAAGAACAATGAGCTTCACATGTTTGGATTAATTATCTCTTTTTCCAGCCTTTTCTGACTAATTAAGACCCTCCCCAAACTTGTGAACAGCACTCATACTTGGTCAACATGGGAAAGACAAAGGAGCATTCCAAGGCCATCAGAGACAAGATTTTGGAGGGTCACAAGGCCGGCAAGGGGTACAAAACCCTTTCCAAGGAGTTGGGCCTACCTGTCTCCACTGTTGGAAGCATCATCCGGAAGTGGAAGGCTTATGGAACTACTGTTAGCCTTCCACGGCCTGCACAGCCTCTGAACGTTTCCACCCGTGCCTGAGGCCAGGCTTGTCCGAAGAGTCAAGGCTAACCCAAGGACAACAAGGAAGGAGCTCCGGGAAGATCTCATGGCAGTGGGGACATTGGTTTCAGTCAATACCATAAGTAACGTACTCCACCGCAATGGTCTCTGTTCCAGACGAGCCCGTAAGGTACCTTTACTTTCAAAGCGTCATGTCAAGGCTCGTCTACAGTTTGCTCATGATCACTTGGAGGACTCTGAGACAGACTGGTTCAAGGTTCTCTGGTCTAATGAGACCAAGATCGAGATCTTTGGTGCCAACCACACACGTGACGTTTGGAGACTGGATGGCACTGCATACGACCCCAAGAATACCATCCCTACAGTCAAGCATGGTGGTGGCAGCATCATGCTGTGGGGCTGTTTCTCAGCCAAGGGGCCTGGCCATCTGGTCCGCATCCATGGGAAGATGGATAGCACGGCCTACCTGGAGATTTTGGCCAAGAACCTCCGCTCCTCCATCAAGGATCTTAAGATGGGTCATCAATTTTGAGATTTTTGGCAAAAAATTGCAATTTCTTGAGCTGCTTCGCCACGTCACGGCAAATCTCATTTGAAGCAGTCCTACACTAAAATATTTTTATAAGAGATGAGATTTGCCGTGACGTGGCGAAGCAGCTCAAGAAATTGCAATTTTTTGCCAAAAATCTCAAAAATTTTTTTATAATAAGTACAGTTTGGAATGTTTAGTGCTGTAGTGCACATTTGGTGCTGGCTTTTTGTTTTTTCTTCATTGAATTGGTCGGTGGTTGACCTCCACCTTGCTATGCACCCCAATTTGGGATGTATTCCGTCTGTCTGGATTTTGGCGGTTGGTGACTGTTCACATTAAGTCATCAGGCTTTGTCCACAGGCTATTTACTTCATGCAGCATTTGCTTGGACCTGTCCCGCCCACAGCCATGACTCAGTCATGGGTACGGGATTGAAATAGACCAGGTGAGTGCTGCTAAGAGTAGTTCTACCATTCATATGTGAGGCCGTATGGCACATTTTATAAAAATATTTTAGTGTAGGACTGCTTCAAATGAGATTTGCCGTGACGTGGCGAAGCAGCTCAAGAAATTGCAATTTTTTGCCAAAAATCTCAAAAAATTTTTTATAATAAGTACAGTTTGGAATGTTTAGTGCTGTAGTGCACATTTGGTGCTGGCTTTTTGTTTTTTCTTCATTGAATTGGTCGGTGGTTGACCTCCATCTTGCTATGCACCCCAATTTGGGATGTATTCCATCTGTCTGGATTTTGGCGGTTGGTGACTGTTCACATTAAGTCATCAGGCTTTGTCCACAGGCTATTTACTTCATGCAGCATTTGCTTGGACCTGTCCCGCCCACAGCCATGACTCAGTCATGGGTACGGGATTGAAATAGACCAGGTGAGTGCTGCTAAGAGCAGTTCTACCATTCATATGTGAGGCCGTATGGCACATTTTATAAAAATATTTTAGTGTAGGACTGCTTCAAATGAGATTTGCCGTGACGTGGCGAAGCAGCTCAAGAAATTGCAATTTTTTGGCAAAAATCTCAAAAAAATTTTTTATAATAAGTACAGTTTGGAATGTTTAGTGCTGTAGTGCACATTTGGTGCTGGCTTTTTGTTTTTTCTTCATTGAATTGGTCGGTGGTTGACCTCCACCTTGCTATGCACCCCAATTTGGGATGTATTCCATCTGTCTGGATTTTGGCGGTTGGTGACTGTTCACATTAAGTCATCAGGCTTTGTCCACAGGCTATTTACTTCATGCAGCATTTGCTTGGACCTGTCCCGCCCACAGCCATGACTCAGTCATGGGTACAGGATTGAAATAGACCAGGTGAGTGCTGCTAAGAGCAGTTCTACCATTCATATGTGAGGCCGTATGGCACATTTTATAAAAATATTTTAGTGTAGGACTGCTTCAAATGAGATTTGCCGTGACGTGGCGAAGCAGCTCAAGAAATTGCAATTTTTTGCCAAAAATCTCAAAATTTTTTTTATAATAAGTACAGTTTGGAATGTTTAGTGCTGTAGTGCACATTTGGTGCTGGCTTTTTGTTTTTTCTTCATTGAATTGGTCGGTGGTTGACCTCCACCTTGCTATGCACCCCAATTTGGGATGTATTCCATCTGTCTGGATTTTGGCGGTTGGTGACTGTTCACATTAAGTCATCAGGCTTTGTCCACAGGCTATTTACTTCATGCAGCATTTGCTTGGACCTGTCCCGCCCACAGCCATGACTCAGTTATGGGTACGGGATTGAAATAGACCAGGTGAGTGCTGCTAAGAGCAGTTCTACCATTCATATGTGAGGCCGTATGGCACATTTTATAAAAATATTTTAGTGTAGGACTGCTTCAAATGAGATTTGCCGTGACGTGGCGAAGCAGCTCAAGAAATTGCAATTTTTTGCCAAAAATCTCAAAAATTTTTTTATAATAAGTACAGTTTGGAATGTTTAGTGCTGTAGTGCACATTTGGTGCTGGCTTTTTGTTTTTTCTTCATTGAATTGGTCGGTGGTTGACCTCCACCTTGCTATGCACCCCAATTTGGGATGTATTCCATCTGTCTGGATTTTGGCGGTTGGTGACTGTTCACATTAAGTCATCAGGCTTTGTCCACAGGCTATTTACTTCATGCAGCATTTGCTTGGACCTGTCCCGCCCACAGCCATGACTCAGTCATGGGTACGGGATTGAAATAGACCAGGTGAGTGCTGCTAAGAGCAGTTCTACCATTCATATGTGAGGCCGTATGGCACATTTTATAAAAATATTTTAGTGTAGGACTGCTTCAAATGAGATTTGCCGTGACGTGGCGAAGCAGCTCAAGAAATTGCAATTTTTTGCCAAAAATCTCAAAAAATTTTTTATAATAAGTACAGTTTGGAATGTTTAGTGCTGTAGTGCACATTTGGTGCTGGCTTTTTGTTTTTTCTTCATTGAATTGGTCGGTGGTTGACCTCCACCTTGCTATGCACCCCAATTTGGGATGTATTCCATCTGTCTGGATTTTGGCGGTTGGTGACTGTTCACATTAAGTCATCAGGCTTTGTCCACAGGCTATTTACTTCATGCAGCATTTGCTTGGACCTGTCCCGCCCACAGCCATGACTCAGTCATGGGTACGGGATTGAAATAGACCAGGTGAGTGCTGCTAAGAGCAGTTCTACCATTCATATGTGAGGCCGTATGGCACATTTTATAAAAATATTTTAGTGTAGGACTGCTTCAAATGAGATTTGCCGTGACGTGGCGAAGCAGCTCAAGAAATTGCAATTTTTTGCCAAAAATCTCAAAAAAATTTTTATAATAAGTACAGTTTGGAATGTTTAGTGCTGTAGTGCACATTTGGTGCTGGCTTTTTGTTTTTTCTTCATTGAATTGGTCGGTGGTTGACCTCCACCTTGCTATGCACCCCAATTTGGGATGTATTCCATCTGTCTGGATTTTGGCGGTTGGTGACTGTTCACATTAAGTCATCAGGCTTTGTCCACAGGCTATTTACTTCATGCAGCATTTGCTTGGACCTGTCCCGCCCACAGCCATGACTCAGTTATGGGTACGGGATTGAAATAGACCAGGTGAGTGCTGCTAAGAGCAGTTCTACCATTCATATGTGAGGCCGTATGGCACATTTTATAAAAATATTTTAGTGTAGGACTGCTTCAAATGAGATTTGCCGTGACGTGGCGAAGCAGCTCAAGAAATTGCAATTTTTTGCCAAAAATCTCAAAAAATTTTTTATAATAAGTACAGTTTGGAATGTTTAGTGCTGTAGTGCACATTTGGTGCTGGCTTTTTGTTTTTTCTTCATTGAATTGGTCGGTGGTTGACCTCCACCTTGCTATGCACCCCAATTTGGGATGTATTCCATCTGTCTGGATTTTGGCGGTTGGTGACTGTTCACATTAAGTCATCAGGCTTTGTCCACAGGCTATTTACTTCATGCAGCATTTGCTTGGACCTGTCCCGCCCACAGCCATGACTCAGTCATGGGTACGGGATTGAAATAGACCAGGTGAGTGCTGCTAAGAGCAGTTCTACCATTCATATGTGAGGCCGTATGGCACATTTTATAAAAATATTTTAGTGTAGGACTGCTTCAAATGAGATTTGCCGTGACGTGGCGAAGCAGCTCAAGAAATTGCAATTTTTTGCCAAAAATCTCAAAAATTTTTTTATAATAAGTACAGTTTGGAATGTTTAGTGCTGTAGTGCACATTTGGTGCTGGCTTTTTGTTTTTTCTTCATTGAATTGGTCGGTGGTTGACCTCCACCTTGCTATGCACCCCAATTTGGGATGTATTCCATCTGTCTGGATTTTGGCGGTTGGTGACTGTTCACATTAAGTCATCAGGCTTTGTCCACAGGCTATTTACTTCATGCAGCATTTGCTTGGACCTGTCCCGCCCACAGCCATGACTCAGTCATGGGTACGGGATTGAAATAGACCAGGTGAGTGCTGCTAAGAGCAGTTCTACCATTCATATGTGAGGCCGTATGGCACATTTTATAAAAATATTTTAGTGTAGGACTGCTTCAAATGAGATTTGCCGTGACGTGGCGAAGCAGCTCAAGAAATTGCAATTTTTTGCCAAAAATCTCAAAAAAATTTTTTATAATAAGTACAGTTTGGAATGTTTAGTGCTGTAGTGCACATTTGGTGCTGGCTTTTTGTTTTTTCTTCATTGAATTGGTCGGTGGTTGACCTCCACCTTGCTATGCACCCCAATTTGGGATGTATTCCATCTGTCTGGATTTTGGCGGTTGGTGACTGTTCACATTAAGTCATCAGGCTTTGTCCACAGGCTATTTACTTCATGCAGCATTTGCTTGGACCTGTCCCGCCCACAGCCATGACTCAGTCATGGGTACGGGATTGAAATAGACCAAGTGAGTGCTGCTAAGAGCAGTTCTACCATTCATATGTGAGGCCGTATGGCACATTTTATAAAAATATTTTAGTGTAGGACTGCTTCAAATGAGATTTGCCGTGACGTGGCGAAGCAGCTCAAGAAATTGCAATTTTTTGCCAAAAATCTCAAAAATTTTTTTATAATAAGTACAGTTTGGAATGTTTAGTGCTGTAGTGCACATTTGGTGCTGGCTTTTTGTTTTTTCTTCTATAACTTGGAGAAGATCTGCATGGAGGAGTGGGCCAAGATAACTCCAGAGACCTGTGCCGGCCTGATCAGGTCTTATAAAAGACGATTATTAGCTGTAATTGCAAACAAGGGTTATTCCACAAAATATTAAACCTAGGGGTTGAATAATAATTGACCCACACTTTTATGTTGAAAATTTATTAAAATTTAACTGAGCAACATAACTTGTTGGTTTGTAAGATTTATGCATCTGTTAATAAATCCTGCTCTTGTTTGAAGTTTGCAGGCTCTAACTTATTTGCATCTTATCAAACCTGCTAAATCTGCAGGGGGTTGAAGACTAGTTGTAGGCACTGTATATATATATATATATATATATATATATATATATATATTTATATTTATTTATTATACACCCTACTTATGCCCTGTACCTGTCACGTGTAATGTAATTCTGAATGTTGACCTGCCATATCCTAAAGGTGTGTAATATGTGCTCTGTTAGGATTTCACTTGTGATTCGAGTGGTAGTTATCTGATCGCTCACATGTGATTTGCAATGTGTGGTCATCTGCCAAATGACGTCTCCTCCTGTTTTTCTCAAATTGAAAATGATAACAATGAGAGAAGCAGGAGGAGACGTCATTCAGCAGATGACCCAGAGTCTGCCAATCACTGGTGAGCGATCACATGACCTCTCAGATTGGCAAATTAAATCCTAACAGTGTATATTATATACTTTGGGGATTTGGCTAATCTGCAGAATGTCACACAGGGGAGACACTGGTCAGTCCAGGGCAGCAGAGCAGGGAGAAGCCGCCGGGGACCGGCCTCCTGGGCTCCTCATCCTAGTTGCATCATCCCTGGACAGATATTATATGTGTTTTATTTGAAACGCGGCAGCATCAGAGTAAAATATACACAACTGCAATAATGGAGCCAATGTCTGATTCCTTCCACCCGGAGGTCGTGCAGAGGAATCAGCGGTCAGAGAACTTATGCTGTAACAAAATAACATTGGAGTCTCATACGTGACATGGCGTCACTGCCGTCTGCACATCACATGGAATGGTTTAGTGTAGGTATGAAGGTCTGTCAATGTAATGCATCGCTAGCAGCGGAGATGTGTATTATGGGGTTCTGCAGCAGCTGAGGTGTATTATGAGGTGCTGCAGCAGCTGAGATGTGTATTAGGCTATGTGCGCACGTAGCATTCTGTCCCTGCAGAAATTTCTGCAGCGATTTGAACAGCACACATGCGCTTCAAATCGCTGCAGAAAGAGTCCGTAATGAAAAAAAAAAAAGCCGATTCCATGCGCTCTGAGTGCAGCCCCTCCCATAGACAGAGCGGGCGCTGCATGCAGAGCGCAGGAAACAAGTGACATGTCACTTCTTAGAACGCGCGCTTCAGGCAGCAGCCGAAGCGCTGTGCTCTAATACGCCACGTGCGCACGTCTCCTGCATGATCTTCATAGATTATGCTGGGGACGCAGGACGCATGCAGTTACGCTGCGGTGCAGATCGCAGCGTAACTGCATGCAAATACGCAAAGTGCTCACATAGCCTTATGGGGTTCTGCAGCAGCTGAGATGTATTATGAGATTCTTCAGCAGCTGAAATGTATATAATGAGGTTCTGCAGCATAGAAGGTGTGTATGATGAGGTTCTGCAGCAATTCAGATGTGTATGATGATGTTCTGCAGCAGCTGAGGTGTGTATTATGAAAGTCTGCAGAATATCACGATTCAGCGCGGATTTATCGTACAAATTTTCCAACAAAATTATTTGCAGCATTGCCAGCAGGTG
Organism: Anomaloglossus baeobatrachus; assembly: GCF_048569485.1. NCBI lineage: Eukaryota > Metazoa > Chordata > Amphibia > Anura > Aromobatidae > Anomaloglossus > Anomaloglossus baeobatrachus. Next base: position 92,102,919 of record NC_134357.1, read on the forward strand.
TGAGCCCAAACTGGTTAATAAATGGATTACAGTATATATGCCATAGTTCTTCCATACAAAGGGCCCCTCCCTCATGGTGTGTATGTGGTACTGCAGCTTAGGCTATTCAGGTCAGTAGAGCTGAGAAGCAGTGACACATACACAGCATTTCTCGTCCTCAAGGTGTGTATGTGGTGCTGCACCTCAGTCTGTTCAGGTCATTGGAGCTGAGAGGCAGTGACACATATAACCTGAGGACTCTTTATTACATAGAAAGCAGAGATTTTTTTTCTAATTTCGTACATTCTCCTTTAACATTTGTATTTTGGACTTTTTGGTCCAGAGTACACGCAGCATCGGCCGCTGGCTCCATCGTGCATTATCTGGCATCATCCTGTACTTTTATCCTCAGGATTTGTATAGTAGATGCTGATCCCACCAATGGGGCCATGACCTGCGCCGCTCTAAGTGTATAGAAATATATATCATCTCTCTATGAAGAGCGGCAGCGCCTTATTCTCCAGATACCTGTGCGCCCCATTGGGGGGATCCGCATGTATCATCCATGATGTAATATCCAGGGATACGGCATAAATGGTTGAAATCGGAAGACCTCTAAAAGAACGAGATCAAACGTGGTGGATTTGAGGTGCAGATTCTCCAGCACAAATTTGGAGTATTTTGTACATTTGAAGAGCTGAATTTTATTAAAATATAAAAAAAATTGGCTCCTGTCGTCATTTGTTTCCTGGGAAACTGGGTAAAAAATCAGTAGGGGGGGCACCAAAGGGCAGTTTTGCACAGGGCGCCATTCAGGCTAAGGTCGGCCCTGCACATATAAACATAAACACTTTTAATAATGACGGACGGACGGATGTCTTCCGCTCTCCCACCCAAGCAACCTAGCCCTGATGCTGCCCCTAAGAAGTGGGCAGCACCCCTTGACCCCAGACCAGGTTCAGGCTGCCCGAGCGGGAACGGGTACAGTGACTCGCACCCGGCTGTCATTTCAGGGGCCTCCACGTCCTTGGGGGACCCCTGACCCCCGGAGGATGGCCACCGGTCCTAGTGGTGGCCGGGCCCCAGCCTGCTCTGCTGCGGGCCCGTCCTCCAATCTGCCTCTCCGGAGGCGGCAATGGTTTCCATCCCTCAACTTATTTACAAGCCCACTAGTCCGTGGGTGGCCTGCCAGTTTTCGGCCATGTCCATGAGTAGTCTCTCATGCAGGTTGTAAACACATAGGGTCCCTCCGGGGACAACTTGCCAGCAACGGCCGGAATAATCACACAGTCAATCAGGTAAAACTTCGGTTCATTAAAGTCATTCAATCAAACTGCTGAGGGTCCCAACGGGGGACAACTTGCTTGCAACGGCGGACCGCTGCCACTACTTAAGGTCATACTCCTCCATGACCTCCTCCTGCTCCACATCCGGACGTCTTAGTGGAGGAGGGGGCTGGGGCCGCGTCTGCTCACTGCGGCTCTTCCTCAGTTTTACATTCAGGGCGAACCAGCCCCTCTCTCCGCAGTGGCGGGTGTAAGTCACTAGGTCGACCGGCAGTAGATCATGACCTGGGTGGCCCGTGGGGAGGTGTGAATTGACATTGCGGCGGGCCACGAATACTTCGGTCTCCAGGCCTGGCTCATAGATGAAGTCAAACCTCCTTCTTTGGTCGAACTGCCGGACTTGACCCTCGTACACTGGGCCCCGCACCCGAAAGGTGGCATGACGGAGTGCGTCTTTCTCTCGGATCACCCTCGCCAGCACTTCGACCCTCTGCTGCTCTCTAGCGGCGATCTCCCAGCCCAACGGGTTTGGTTCCCTGTCCCAGTACGGGGTGTTGGCAGACCCCTGCGCCCGGGTCGGGCCCCGTTGGACCGCACCCACACCGGCCACTACCGGTTCTCTTTCGTGGGAGTCCTGCGGTGACATGGCCTGGACTGCGGCTTTGCAGTTACGGCCTGGCGCAGCCTCAGCCGAGGCGGGGGACTCAGGGCTTGCTAACCTTACCAGTTGAGCCTTCGGGTCAGCAGCGGCTGGTTCTTCCACGGCCGGGCGGACTGCCGGAGCCGGGACGGCTTCAGGTGCGGCCACTTCCGGGGCCGATGGCTCCTTGTCGCGGATGGCTCCTTCCCGCGGGGCCTTCCACGGTAGCGAAAAGGACACAGGCCGTTCCTGAACGACGCCCCCAGGCCGGTCCTCCATGGAGGACGGGTTGGCTTCTGCTACCGGTGTTGGGGGTAGCAGACCGAGCGGAGGGGCAACAGCAGCCGGTACGGATGGCGGGGGAAGCAGGAGGGTGAGTGGGTGCAGGCCGGGCCCCTCAGCCGCAGTGGCCGGTCCTTCTCGGACATAGGGGCATGGGTCGCTTACCCGCTCCTCCAACTCTGTCTCCACCTCGCGTCTCCGCACGGCCGCCATCTCAGCCACCCAGAGCTCCATCAGGAACCGGACCTGGGCTTGAAGGCGGCAGCACATCTGTGTGGTTCGGGCTTCCACCCACGCCGCTGTTCCTGTCGTCCCCGCTTTTATAGCTTCGGCTACATCAGGCAGACACCCTCTCGCGCCCCCTTGGTACTCTTCAGCACTTCCGTTTGTTGGGGGCGGGGCTTCGCTTTCGCGCCTTCCCTGCTCGGAGAAGATGCTCGAGCGGGAGCTTTTCGCGCCAAGATGGCGGCGCTTCAAAATGTTTGGCTGGACGCCGCCGGCGGAGATCACAAGGTGCACTTCTACTTTTAAGTAAATGGGTTCAATCCTGTTTGTGACGCCAAGTTGTCGCGGGCGGGGAGGACGTCGTCACTGCTGCGCTCTCGCTAACGCTCGGGTGCGGCTGCTGCTGCTGTTCGGTGGCTCGAGCGGTGGGCCGTATCCGGGGACTCGAGCGGCGCTCCTCGCCCGTGAGTGAAAAGGGTGGTTGGTTTGGGGGATTTAGTCCGTGACGCCACCCACGGGTCGTGGTGAAGATGGGCACCACCGCTGCTGGTGACGGGGATCCCGGGAGCGATGGTAGGGAGCAGCTGGGATGTTGTTTTCCCCCTCCGTGGGTAGGGGTCGGTGGTCTCGGGGCCCGGTGATGTGACGGGGAGGCAGGGTCGGTGAGGTGCAGGGTTGCAGGGACAGCACGGCGCAGTGCCGGATGGCACGGGTGTACTCTTTAAGCAAGAAAGGTACAAAGTACTCGGTAAACCAAATGGCTGGATGGACGGGTCCCGCAGCCAGCTGCAGTGTTTCTCCCCGGACAGGTGATGGCGGCTGTCTTTCCCTGCACCTTGATGTTCTCTTTCTGACTACTATGGATTCCCAACGGTAGTCCGTTCCCCGGTGTATGGGTACCGGAGGAGCCCGTTTGCCCGCAGACGCTGGCCCTTGGGTCTCTAGCCTTAGGCGGTAGCTGTATACCCTCACAGTGTGGGCTGTTGCCTTCAATCGGGACTTTTGCTGTTGTGAAACCCCTGGGGTTCCAGTCACATTCGGATCTGACTATTGTCGGCGGCTCCAAGCCTGGTTGGGGTCCGATGGCCCTGCCTGTGTGTGCTGGCTTCACTTCGCTCCCAGGTCGGTACCGGCGGGCCGTCGCCCGTCCCCGGTCCTGCGGTTCCGTGTTGCTCCACCACTCCTGCAGACGGCCACCACCGTCTGCCAACCTTGCTGTCAGTGCCTGGGCCACAAACCCAGACACCCAAGTGTTTACTCCTCTCTCTTCCACCTCCTGGACTAAACTGTCACTTTTCCCGCCTCCAGGCCTGTGAACTCCTCGGTGGGTGGGGCCAACTGCTTGGCTCCGCCCCACCTGGTGTGGACATCAGACACTGGAGGGAGGCAACAAGGATTTTTGTTTGGCTGGTGTCCCTGTCTAATGGGGGGTGGGGGTGTTTGTATGTTATCTGTGACGACCTGGCTAGGCCAGGGCGCCACACAGTGCCATGGTAACGGAGAGCCAGGATGGGAGGAGTAGCAGAGAGCCAAAGAGTTGGCTGGTGAGACAGGCCAGAGAGATGTTAGTTCTGCAGAGGGATTCCTGTTATGTGGACGGTGCATAGTCACTTGCGCCCGTCGGGGAACCTGGAGGTATCCACCATGTGTCCAGAACTTACGGCTCACCCAGGGATGGACTTAGAAGAGTCCCAAGACTTGAAGGACGTTGCTGAGACAGAGTTCCTCGGAACGGGCCTAGTGAGACATGAGGAGATCGTGTGTAGTGATGCCCAAATATTTGAGCAGCCATGGTCAGAAGAAGATGACAGTGGGGAACGGCAATTAGTGTCTCAAGAGGTACATGATGAAACCCAGTTTGTTGTTAAGTTAACAAGTCAGGAGGACCAGAGTGCGGAAGTTGAAGACGAGGTGGTGGACGATGGAATCACTGATCTAGCCTGGGAAGGTGACATGCAGAGTGAGAGCAGCATCATAGAGGGGGAGGGATTCACACCATTGGAACAGGCAGGAAGAGGCAGTTGGATGGCCAGAGGAAAAAGGTGGGCAACTCTTCCCTATAGCACCCACATGCGGCAAGTTCTCAGGCTAAGGGTTAGGTGTTCCCCAGTCTGGCGCTTTTTTAAAGAAAATGTGGATGATAAAAAAATGGTCATTTACAACCTATGCTGTATCAAGACAGTAGGTCCTGACCACTATCAGCCTGCTCAGGCACATCTCATCAAAGCTCCCGACTGGGTGGACTGAACGCCTGGGTCTACAATCAGCGCCTGCAGGTGACACCACTGCCTCTTCCCATGTGCTATGTGCTTGCCAATCCCCTCTCCAGGATACAGGGGTGAATGCCTTCCACCCTACAGCTGTCATTGCACATTCGCAAGCACTATCAACAGCTACTTCTGATTCTTTGTCTCTGCTCAGCATTCGGCTAACCCTACCTTAGGCTTTGGAACGCAAACGCATATCTCTCAACTTTTGAAGAACAGAAAGAGAGACACTGATCCCCATAAATAACCTGATTGATGCATTCTGCCGTTCATTACGATTACAGGCACACCAAGTATATGTAAATATGTAACTTGGTGGCAGCTCAGAAACTTGGCAAGCTCACACATATACCATGCCTGGCCCACGTGCTCAACTTAGTGGTTCCACTGTTATTAAAAACCTAAAAACATTGGCCTGCGCTATTTGTGAAGGTACGCCGCTTGAGCACCCATTTCTGCATGTTAGCTAGAGCTGCTGCAGGCTTGGCAGTGCTGCAGCAGCTCTTGCAAGTACCAGATTACTGACTGGGGTGCGAATCACGAATTGGAACTCACATCACTTGTGTTGGCAAGGCATTACTTATGTTGGCGATGAGTACGTCAGCATCCCTGCCAGGAAGGAGACACTGGGCACTGCAGGAACCCCGGCATTACAATATCAACAGTCTCATCATGTGGCCCTCGCTCAACATATTAAGAGGGTCATCAAGATGCTCTTGCTACCTATTTTTAAGACGGTAAACAGGCAGCCCTCACTCAACGTTTTAAGATGGTCATCAAGCTGTTGTGTCGCCCTGGGCAAGCCAGGGGACACAGGTCACAACACCACCACACCCCACACTCCAGGTAGGCACATCACAGCTAACCACAAATCCTTGTTGCCTTCCTCCAGGGGTTGATGATGTACACCAGGGGGTGGGCCAGGCGGTTGGCTCCGCCCACCAAGGAGCTCACAACTCTGGAGGCAGGAAGTAGCCAGGCAGTCAGCTCAGGGACGAGCTTGAGTAAACAGCAGAAAGCCCAGGCAGGGCAAGTGTGAGGAGCTAAGTGAAGGAGTAAACAAGCAGGGAAAGTAAGAAAGTAGTAAAGGAGGAAAAGCAAGTAAAGTGACAGAAGAGAAAGACAGCCTGAAGGGTCCATCTTAGTGAGGGCCAGAACAGCAAGGTCAGCAACGGCGGTGACTGTCTGGAGGGGGACCGTTTGGAAGTTCCTGGAAGGACCCCGTTGGCTGTGTGCCCGGTGGTCTGGAGCAGTGTTCCGAAGGACAGTCAGCACCAGGGCAGGGGCCTCTCGGACCCCGGCAAGGCTAGGAGTCGCCAGATTTGCCAAATCCGTCAGTGACGGGGACGCAGATCCCCCAACAACCAAGTCCCGATTGACGGCAACAGCCCGACCATTACCGGGGAGACACCGCCACCGCCAGGGCACCAGTTTCCCCAGGGCCAGCGCCTGCGGGCAAAGTGTAGAGCTCCTCCGGCCCAGATTGCAGTCGGGGAGCGGGTAACCGGAGGGAATCCACCGCTACCATCAGACAACACAGGTGCAAGGAAGAGAGACATCACCGTCACCTACCGGGAGTGCAGGTGCAGCCGTCTGTGGGACCGTCCTACCAGCCGTTGGTTTACCGTACAGACTGTGTCCGTGTGTCAGGCTGAGTGAGTACCATAGTGCCGCAAGGCACAGCGCTGCCCCCGCGTCCCTGCGCCCTCCAGGCCCTACACTTCACATCTCATCACCGGGCCCCGGGATCACCAACCCCTACCCACGGAGGGGCAACACCACACCTGGCTGCTCCGCAACACCATCCCCGGGACCCCCACACTGAGCAGCGGTGGTGCAATCACCACAACCGTGGGTGGCGTCACGAACTATAACAATCCCCACACCCAACAAACACCCCCTTTCACTCACGGGCGAGGAGTGTCGCTCGAGAAACCCCGGGATCCGGCCCACGGCTCGAGCCACCAGGAGCAGCTGCCGGACCCGAGCAGAAGGGGTGAGCGCGGTGTGCTGACACCCTCCTCCCCGCCCGCGACAACTTGGCGTCACGAACAGGATCTTACCGCTCTGCCGTCAGGTAGAGGTGCGCCTTGTTACCGCCGGAGGCATCCGGCAGAAAAATTTCAGAAGCCGCCATCTTTGGCGCGAAAAGTTCCCGCTCGAGCGTCTTCTCGAGCAGTAGAGGTGCGAAGGCCAAAACCCCGCCCCGAGAGAGGAGGGGCCGGAAAGAGCTAAGGGGGACGGAAACAAGATGTCTGCGCCCGACGGAGCCGCTGGAGGAGCGGTGGTCGCAGCCGCAGCGGCACCCGCGGATGGGAATGGGCCTGCCCAGGTCCCGGTCGTACCGGCGGGAGGTGCCGCGGCCCCCGCGCTTGCTCCGGTCATGCCGTTCTCCTTGCCCTATGCGCCCGGAGCTGCCTGGCTACCGCAGTATGACGGGAAACCGGATGCCCTACAGGCCTTCCGGAAAAAGCTTAACCCGTTGCTAGAGCTGTACCCCCTGACCGATAAGCAACGAGCAGCGATAGTGCTAGGCCAGCTAACCGGCGCGGCGGAGCAGGAAGCGGAGACCTGGACCGAGGGGGGCCGGCTCTCTGTAGCCACCATCTTCGAGAAGCTACAGACTGCCTTTGAGACCCGGACTGAAGCTGAGCTGAGGATGCAGTTTTACCAGTGCCGGCAACGAGCTGGAGATAGCATTCGGGATTATGCTCTACGTCTGCAGACCGCCCTCCGCACGCTGAAGCGGGTGAACTCTATTAATGAGGCGGATAGCAACAAGATGTTAGTGGAGCAATTTGCGCAGGGGATGAGGTCCCCTGAGGATCGTAAACAACTCCGGCTGTGGGCCCTGGAACACCCTGATGTGGACTTTGCTGTGTTAAAGGAGCGGGCTATCAAGGCACTACAGCCCCCAGCTGCTGAAGTCCTGGAACCCGTCCCGTGGCCCGTCGAGACAGCTCCCGTTGCGGCGGCCTCCGCCAAACCAACCTCCTTAATACCTGCAGCCCCGAGCAGCACCGTGGAAGAACTGGCAGCCCAGGTCCGTCGCCTGGACGGAGACCTTGCCAAGATCCTTGCTGCGCTACAACCTCTGACCAGATCTCAGCCTCCAGCGCAGATACAGCTTGCTGACAGTCCCGAAGATGTTCCCTGGATGCAGCGGAGAAGCGCTAACAACCCGCGGAGCAGACCCCCAATCTGCTACAAGTGCCGTAAGCCGGGCCATATTTACCGACAGTGCCCGTTAAACGAGCAACCCCTGGGGCCCCGTGCCAATCCTCAGGAGTAGAACACCGTGGCCCCCCGGACTGGCGAGACCGATATGTCGGGGCCCGCCCTATCATCCCCGTGGCTGTGGACGGCATACCGGTGATGGCTCTCTTGGACACTGGATCACAGGTAACCACCATACCGTACACGTTGTATCGGCAGTATTGGGCCACAGACGAGCTGGCGCCTCCAGACAATAGTATAAATTTGATTGCCGCTAATGGACTTCCATTGACCCAGGTGGGGTATAAACAAGTGGCTATGACAGTGGGGCAAGCTGAACTGCAACACCAGGGTATGATTGTGATCATGAATGAACCCAGTGATCATAACCCGAAAATAGTGCTGGGAACCAATGTGATGGAACACTGCATGGCTGATGTGTTGAACCTATTGCAACAGCTAGCCGCCACAGCGGCGGGGAGCCGGCAGAGGGCTGTGCAGTGTGAGATCCGCGCCCTGATGTACCGCCAGCATGTAAGCTCAACAGGAGGGGAGATTGGTGGAGTGAGAGTGATGGATGTTGCTCCGTTGACTGTGCCCCCTAGGAGTGAGATGATGATCTGGTGTAGGGCAGCAGTAGGGCCTCAGGGGCGTGACTACCCTGCGATGATGGAGCCCATGCCCTCCGAACACTGGCCCACTGTAGTGGCCGCCCGAGGGGTGGTAGATGTGAAGAAAGGGAGAGTGCCCGTGAGAGTGTTGAATTGTGGGGAGGAAGAAGTCAGGCTCCCCCGGTATGCCACCATTGCCAAGCTGCTCACCCTGGACCCTCACACTATCCATGAAGCCAGTCCATCCACACTCCCACCTACCCCCAGCACTTCCCCACCCCAGGGGGACACAAAGGAGTGGCACCAACAGCTACATGTAGGCACTGATGATACCCCTACACATCACAGGGCCGGGGTACACAGGGTGGTGCAAGAGTACGAACAGGTTTTCAGTAAGCATCCCCTAGACTTTGGGCGGATCAAGGGGGTCCAACACCACATTCCCACAGGTGAACATCCCCCTATCAAAGAGAGGTATAGACCTATTCCCCCTGCACATTACCAGTGTGCCAAGGATATGTTGAGGAATATGAAGGAGGCAGGGGTTATTCGGGACAGCTGTAGTCCCTGGGCCGCTCCGTTGGTACTGGTTAAGAAGAAGGATGGTACCATGCGGATGTGTGTGGACTACCGGAAGATCAACCAGATAACCCATAAAGATGCCTATCCATTACCTCGTATTGAAGAGTCTTTGGCTGCACTGAGAACTGCAAACTACTTCTCGACCCTTGACCTCACCAGCGGATACTGGCAAGTGGCCGTGGCCCCAGAGGACCGGGAGAAGACCGCCTTCACCACCCCGATGGGACTCTGCGAATTCAATAGCATGCCGTTTGGGCTGTGCAATGCCCCTGGGACCTTCCAACGGTTGATGGAGTGCTGTCTGGGACATTTAAACTTCGAGACCGTCCTGCTGTATTTGGATGATGTGATTGTTTATTCCCAGACGTATGAAGCCCATCTGGAGCACCTGGCCGAGGTGTTCGCGTCCCTTGCCCAGTACGGGATGAAATTGAAGCCCTCAAAATGCCACCTGCTGAAACCCAGAGTGCAGTATCTAGGGCATGTGGTGAGTGCGGATGGCGTCGCCCCCGACCCTGAGAAGATTACTACCATCCAGAGCTGGCCGACACCAACTACAGTGAGGGAAGTAAGGCAGTTCCTGGGTCTGGTGGGGTACTTTCGGCGCTTTATAAAGGGATACACGAAGATGGCTGCCCCCATGCAAGATCTCCTCATGGGACAGACCAAAGGTGGTAGACCCATTGGGGCCCCACTGTCGTGGGAGGACAAGCATGAGGAGTCCTTTTGCCAGTTGAAGGCGGCCTTGACCGGAGAAGAGGTCCTGGCGTACCCTGACTATGGGAGCCCGTTCATCCTCCACACGGACGCCAGTAATGTGGGGCTAGGAGCGGTCCTATCCCAGGTCCAGGATGGAAAGGAGAAGGTGATTGCCTACGCTAGCCGAAAACTCCGGCCGACCGAAAGGAACCCTGAGAACTATAGCTCCTTCAAGCTTGAGCTATTGGCGTTGGTGTGGGCTATCACGGAGCGGTTCCGCCACTACTTGGCAGCAGCCAAATTCACCGCGTTTACGGACAACAACCCGCTGACTCACCTGAACACGGCCAAGTTGGGCGCGCTGGAGCAGCGGTGGGTAGCCCGGCTAGCCAACTATGATTTCACCATAAAGTACCGAGCTGGTCGTGTCAACATAAATGCCGATGCACTCTCCCGGATGCCCCATTTGTCAGAAGAGGGGTGCGAGGATGACGACCTCGAGGAGATTGAGTTGCCTGCGTTTCACCAGCTGCCTACTGAGAGGGTACAAGTCTGTCAGCAAAGGGTGGATCTGGACCCGCGGCCCAGTCAAGAGTGGCAGGACGCCCAGGACCAAGCGCCGGCTGTCCGCCTTGTCAAGACTCTGGTGGAACAAGGTGCTATGGGAATAGACCCTGCCGCTCCAGCAGAAGCTCAACGCTTGTGGAAAGAACGAAAACGACTTTACCTACACCAGGGGAGGCTGTACCGTGAGCTGATCAACCCGAAGACCCATGAGAAGATATGCCAGTTGATCGTTCCTCAAGCTGAGGTCGCTACTGTCTTGCGGGCATACCATGATGGTGCCGGCCACTTCGGGTGGAAGAAGCTGGAGATGCTGCTGAGGGAGCGGTTCTATTGGAGTGGGATGCGTGAATCGGTGGAAGCCTGGTGTCGAGAGTGGGGTCCTTGTACACTGAGGAGAAAGGACGAGACTAGCCAGAGGGCACCGTTACATCCCATAGTCACCCATCAGCCGCTGGAGCTGGTCGCCCTGGACCATGTCAAGCTCACCCCTAGCCGAAGTGGGTACACCTACGCATTGACCATGGTAGACCACTACTCAAGATTCATGGTGGTAGTCCCCGTTAAGGACCTAACTGGTCGAACCGCTGCTCGAGCGTTCCAGGCTTATTTCTGCCGACCCCATGGGTACCCCGAGAAGGTGCTGACTGACCAAGGCCCGGCTTTTGAAGCAGAGGTGTTTCACGAATTCTGCCAGTTGTACGGCTGCAAGAAGATCCGGACCACTCCGTACCACGCCCAAACCAACGGCATGTGCGAGAAAATGAATCACTTGGTCCTGGGGCTCCTCAAGACGCTACCGGTGGAAGAACGGAACATGTGGCCGGAAAAGCTACCTGACTTGGTCGACATGTATAATAATATCCCGTCCAGCTCGACGAAGTGCACCCCAGCGTATCTGATGAGGGCTCGGCCTGGCCGCCTGCCGGTGGATCTGGAGATGGGGTTGGAAGCCCCGGAAGCACTCCCCTCAACGGCAGAGTGGGAAAGTCGGAGGAGGGCACAGTACCGGCAAATCCAGGAGTATGTGGAGAAAAACCTCAGTCGAAGTCGAGAGCAGCAAGAGCACCGGTTCAACCAGAAGGCGCCTGCAGGTCCTTTCCAGCCAGGAGATGTGGTGCTGAAACGGAAGAGAAAAACCCACAAGTTGGATGATCAGTGGGAGCAAGTCCCTTATGTCATACAGCCCACAGAATGGGGAGATGGGAAGACCTACCAGATCAGTCGTGACCAAGGGGACACCCTAGCCACAGTTTCCCGGGACCATCTAAAGAAATGCCCCCCAGCGCTGAAGGCAGAGGCTGAAGTACCGGTTCCTCCACCAGTGGAGAAGGCAGCAGAGGTAATCCACACTGTAATGGGTGACTTCCCAGCAGACTGGCCTACACAGAACGGCACGGTGATTCTTCCAGTGATACTGTTCCCACAACCCGTGGATGAAGAAGTAGTGGAAGCGGTTAACCGTGAGCCAGAACCAGTGCCAGTGCCCAGGGATGAACCTGTACCCAGCCCCCCTGCACCTCCACCTGCTCCACACTATAGCAGGGAGGAGGAACCTATTGTTCCCTCTACCCCGCTGTCTAGCACCACTGACACCGGGCCCCGAAGGTCCACCCGTTCCAACCTAGGTAGACCCCCACTTAGGTACAGGGAGACCGTTCTATGAGTGAAAGGGGTCCGCAAATGTAAAAGAGTGTTGTTGTTGTTTGAAAAAGTTTAGAAAGTTTTGAAAAATGATGATAAATGATTATACCGAGTACTTCACCAGATTTGCTTTGTGATTTGCAACCGGCAGGAGCCGGCACCGTTGTCCCCGTGGGGACCGTTTAAAGTTTAATTGGCATGGGAACTATCTATGGACAAGCCCGTGAACTTGCAGGGCACCACAAACGTTAAGTGGCTTGTAAATATGTTGGGTACCGTTACCGTTTCCGCAAAACCGCCTCCGGAGAGGCAGGTTGGAGGGAGGGCCCTGAGCAGAGCAGGCTAGGGCCCAGCCACCAAAGGAACCGGTGGCCACCCTCTGGAGGGGAAGGACAGATCCCGCTCGGGTAACTTGTGCTGGACTGTGGGTCAAGGGGTGCTGCCTGGGTTTTAGGGGCAGCATCAGGGCCAGGTTGCTTGGGTGGGAGAGAGCGGAAACCGTGACCGTATACCGTTGCAACGTTTAAGTAAATGTGCCTCCCGTCTTGGGAAGAGTTTTGATTAAAAATGTCATTTATGTTTTGCTTAACCCTGTTATCCCCTTTTTACAGAAAAATAAAACCGGTGTAGGACGGCAGCCCGCGGACGGTCTGCATTTTGCTAAGGGGGAATGTGTCGCCCTGGGCAAGCCAGGGGACACAGGTCACAACACCACCACACCCCACACTCCAGGTAGGCACATCACAGCTAACCACAAATCCTTGTTGCCTTCCTCCAGGGGTTGATGATGCACACCAGGGGATGGGCCAGGCGGTTGGCTCCGCCCACCAAGGAGCTCACAACTCTGGAGGCAGGAAGTAGCCAGGCAGTCAGCTCAGGGACGAGCTTGAGTAAACAGCAGAAAGCCCAGGCAGGGCAAGTGTGAGGAGCTAAGTGAAGGAGTAAACAAGCAGGGAAAGTAAGAAAGTAGTAAAGGAGGAAAAGCAAGTAAAGTGACAGAAGAGAAAGACAGCCTGAAGGGTCCATCTTAGTGAGGGCCAGAACAGCAAGGTCAGCAACGGCGGTGACTGTCTGGAGGGGGACCGTTTGGAAGTTCCTGGAAGGACCCCGTTGGCTGTGTGCCCGGTGGTCTGGAGCAGTGTTCCGAAGGACAGTCAGCACCAGGGCAGGGGCCTCTCGGACCCCGGCAAGGCTAGGAGTCGCCAGATTTGCCAAATCCGTCAGTGACGGGGACGCAGATCCCCCAACAACCAAGTCCCGATTGACGGCAACAGCCCGACCATTACCGGGGAGACACCGCCACCGCCAGGGCACCAGTTTCCCCAGGGCCAGCGCCTGCGGGCAAAGTGTAGAGCTCCTCCGGCCCAGATTGCAGTCGGGGAGCGGGTAACCGGAGGGAATCCACCGCTACCATCAGACAACACAGGTGCAAGGAAGAGAGACATCACCGTCACCTACCGGGAGTGCAGGTGCAGCCGTCTGTGGGACCGTCCTACCAGCCGTTGGTTTACCGTACAGACTGTGTCCGTGTGTCAGGCTGAGTGAGTACCATAGTGCCGCAAGGCACAGCGCTGCCCCCGCGTCCCTGCGCCCTCCAGGCCCTACACTTCACATCTCATCACCGGGTCCCGGGATCACCAACCCCTACCCACGGAGGGGCAACACCACACCTGGCTGCTCCGCAACACCATCCCCGGGACCCCCACACTGAGCAGCGGTGGTGCAATCACCACAACCGTGGGTGGCGTCACGAACTATAACAATCCCCACACCCAACAAACACCCCTTTTCACTCACGGGCGAGGAGTGTCGCTCGAGAAACCCCGGGATCCGGCCCACGGCTCGAGCCACCAGGAGCAGCTGCCGGACCCGAGCAGAAGGGGTGAGCGCGGTGTGCTGACACCCTCCTCCCCGCCCGCGACACTGTCTTTGCTAAAAATTTTAAGAGGGTAAATGGGCAGCCCTGATTAATTTAAAAGTGCCCCTGTTCTGAATTTTAAGAGGGTAAACAGGGGGCTCTTGCTCAAGATTTTATTAGGGTAATCAGACCGCCCTTGCTCCAAATTTTAAGATGGTAAACGGGTGGTCCTCGCTCAAACCTTTAAAGGGTCATCATGTGACATTCTCTCTTATTTTTCCACGGGTGAATATACTACTGTGACACCCCATGGAGCCCAGGATAGGAGATTCAATCCTAACCTGGTATACCTGTCGCCGGACCAGTGGTTTGCAGAGGTCGTGGCATGACCCGATTCCGTGGCCCCGTGGTACACAGTAAAAGGGGCAAGCAAGGATTGTTCCTGGAGAGGTTGTCACTGGTTGCAGTGGTGACTGGGGTCCCGGCCTCCTCCACCTGTGGAATGCGGCCAGGAATAAGGCCGCTGCTGCAGGGTACCTCACTGGGAAAGATGTTGGGGTGCAGCCGGGATGATATCACTCCCCGCTGGCGGAGCGGCCCCCGAGAGAGAGAACGGGTCACTGGGAATCGCCGGGTCACAAGGCGTTGACAAACAGAGTCAGAGTCACTGGGTTGCGGGTTTCAGATTTGCTTACTCACAGGTCTTTATGTCGCATCCAGGATGCTGGTCTTTACTGCGATGAATCCGGTCGTTCCCAAGCAGGGCAAAGGTCAAAGTCTGGTAGGGCAGCCTGTGGGCTTTCTCCTTTTGTGCGCTTGTGTGGTGGTCCCTTCCTAGTTTCTGGAGCTCTTGGGAGCTGCTAATCTGCCACTTGAAGCTGGGCTGGTTCCAAAGGGGCAACGTAATCCTCCCCTATTTAATCCTATTCTCTTCCATGCCACACGACTACCGGTCACAGGCTCTCAACTCCTTCCCAGCTAGCCACCTCTCCCATTCCAAGTCTCTGCTGGCTAAAGGACCTGGAGCCTCCTAACTGGCAGCTCTCTCTGCTTAGGGGTCCTCAGCCATCCACTCGCCCAGTCCAAGGTAAGGAAAGGGTGTATGAGCCGGTCTGGACCTGGTTGTTCCTCTGCTCTGCCTCCCTGACAGAGTGCTCCCTCAGGGAGCTGGTCACTGAGTCAATCCTGCACATGCTCCTACCTAAGGAATCTTCTCTCTGTCTCTGTGTGTGAGGCTGTGTGATGCAGAAAACGAAACTTACCAGACCTTAACCTCTTCCTGCCCAGGATGGACGGACATTATAAAATACATAAAATACATAAAATACAATATACCCTGTAGCAACCAGTCTCAGGGGCGATACAATACCCTCTTTCATAACTTTTTCAAGATGTGTATGAGGTCTACCACTACAATTCTCTAGCATATATAGATGTAAAGCTTCCAGAGGTTAAATGTTTTTTTCAGGCCTTGCACTTAGTGCATAGGGTTTCCCACTATAGGATTCCCACTCCTTAAAAATGGGAAAAAATGTTTTCTTAGGCTTTCCTCTATAGGTCTTCCAGGGTGTATTCCAGCCCCCCTTTTAATTTTTGGCAGTTTTTGCATTGTTTGCATATGCTTTGTGAGTATCAGAGTCCCTCCTTCATAAATTGAAAAGGATGTGTCTGTCTGACCATGTCACACACAAAATAATATACCCAGATAAAGTAATAAAATGGTAAAATTACATTTACGGGCGACTATCAGTGGGTTTAGTTTTATTTTCCTCTCTACACACCCTCCCAAACAATACTGCTCATCCACTAAAAGAACACCATACCCAAAGTGAAGCATGGTGAAAGCAACATTATGTTTGGCTTTTATTTTTGGCAGCATGGTCAAGATGGAGAGAATTGTGAACAATTCCAAGTATTAGTCAATTTTGGAACAAAGCTTTAAGGCCATGTGCACACATTAAGTATTTGGTGACTTTCTTACCTCGGTATTGTAACGCTTGCTGCTGCACATAGTAAAGCGGTGAGTAGGACCACAGGTGGAGGGGCTTGACTAAGCCCCCACCGTGAGGCAGACGCCAGGTGTCACTCCCAGGGCTGAGACCGGGACTGTGGCAGCTGACCCCTAGGGCACGGATGGACTCAGGTGCAGACAGGTAAAGTGTCTAGTGTAGACAGGCATCACCGGGATGGCTGAGGCAGAATACATGGCCAGGGCAAACAGGCAGAGTCACTAGTAAATCTGGGAACACCGCAGTAGCTGAGGCAGCTGGCAAGGCCGGGGCTGAAGGACACAGTCAATAGTAAAGCTGGGACCACTGGGATAGTCAAGGCAGATGGCACGGCTGAACTCCAGGGTACAGACAGGACCGGGAGACAGGCAAGTACAAAGTATACTGTAATGGGAAGCACAGCAGACAAGGGGACCTGATAACTAGCTGGCTAGGGCCAAACCACTAATAAACTAATTGCGTTGATCTGGCACCTACCCTAGTGGGAGAGTGCCTTAAGTACGCAGTGCCTCTGAGCGATAGGAACTTTCAGGAACTGACACACTTGCCCTTTAAATAAAGGGCAGTGGCACAAGCACGTGCACGCCCCAGGATCCCTCCCAGAGGAGGCAGAATTAGTGAACGCCCACGTGGAGAACTGTGGGAAAGCTGGGGAGCGTGGCGAGGATCGGCTGTGGTGGTGAGTGAGTAGGCATGGGCGTCCCTGTGGAGAGGTGAGCAAAGAATGCAGGGATGGCAGCACTACAGTACCTCCCCTTACCTCCCCCTTCACCAGGCCAGAAGGAGATCTCTTCTCCAGAATGATGTCCTCAGAATTGATGGAAGAAGAGATGGCTGGTGGAAGGGGTAGGCTGGATGGTCTTTGTTTAGAAGACTTCCTCCAGAACACGGAACAAGTAACCAGGACAGACATCTCAGAGGGTTCAGGGGCACCTTGAGATTCCCCTTTTCTCTATACAAAGTCAATCATAGCCGGCTGACAGGCAGAACACAGGGAACGAATGGCAAGATGGTACCTCAGAAGGCCTGGATGGATGGACATTAACCAGACACTTATCGTGGTATCGGAGGTACCTCACCGGATCTGCAGTCCAGAACAGGCTCATGAGCATAGAGCCAAGGCAGACCTAAAAGAAACGGACAAGACAAATTTGGAAGAACAAGGAAGGAGATTTTCTCTGAATGGGATTGAGGCTGCCAAGGCATTTTCTTGTCTCAAGGAGGCATTTACCTTTGCCCTGGTCCTGGTTTAGCCTGACCTTGATAGACCATCTGTTGTTGAAGTGGATGCATCAGAAGTAGGAGTGGGGGTGGTATTGTCCCAGGGGTCCCTTTCTTTCACTCACCTTCAACCTGGTCTTTTTTTTAATAGGAAATTTTCTTCTGCTGCATTAAATTACACCGTGTGCAGAATTATTAGGCAAGTTGTATTTTAGAGGATTTTTTTTTATTATAGATCAGTAACTATGTTCTCAATCAACCCAAAAGACTCATAAATATCAAAGCTTAATATTTTTGGAAGTTGGAGTGTTTTTTTTTTAGATTTGGCTATCTTAGGAGGATATCTGTTTTTGCAGGTAACTATTACTGTGCAGAATTATTAGGCAACTTAATAAAAACCAAATATATTCCCATCTCACTTGTTTATTTTCACCAGGTAAACCAATATAACGGCACAAAATTTAGAAATAAACATTTCTGACATGCAAAAACAAAACCCAAAAAAATTAGTGACCAATATAGCCACCTTTCTTTATGATGACACTGAACAGTCATGTCATTATTTTTTCATCTTTTAGACGGCTATGTGTCCACGGTAGAATGTTGCTGTGGATTTTTCTGCATGAAAATCCGCGACTTTCGTGGCAAATCCGCACCTTTTTTTTGCCGCAGATTTGCCGCGGATTTACCGCGGAATTGCCGCGGATTTTGATGCGGATTTTTTTTTTTCCCCATTCTATAGCCAAAATCCGGATCAAAATCCGCAACAATAATTGGCATGCTGCAGATTTTTCCGGATCAAAATCCGCGGCAAATCCGCCGCGGAAAAATCCGCAGCATGGACACAGCATTTCCAAAATGCCATTGAAATGGCTTGGAAGTGCCGCTGCTGCAGATTTTCGGAAAATCCACGGCTTTTCCGCGAGAAATCCGCGGCAAAATCCACGCACATAGCCTTACTGGCCAGTCACACTGTGGAGTAGTTGGATGCATGTGATGGAGCATTGTCCTGCATGAAAATCATGTTTTCCTTGAACGATACCGACTTCTTCCTGTACCACTGCTTGAAGAAGTTGTCTTCCAGAAACTGGCAGTAGGTCTGGGAGTTGAGCTTCACTCCATCCTCAACCCGAAAAGGTCCCACAAGTTCATCTTTGATGATACGTTATTACATGACACCCCTCCTCATTACAGAGATGCACATCACCTGATTTACTTAATTGGTAGTTGGCTCTCAAGCCTATACAGCTTGGAGTAGGACATGTATAAAAATTATCATGTAATCAAAATACTCATTTGCCTAATAATTCTGCACACAGTGTATGATGGGGGTAACCAGGAGTTGTTGGCCATTAAGTGGGCTCTCGAGGAATGGAGGTACTTTCTGGAGGGGGCTAGACATCCGTTCGTGGTTCTCACTGACTATAAAAATGTAATTTATCTGGAAAATGCCAAGAGACTTATTTCCCAGGCAGGCCAGATGGGCCTTATTTTTTTCTTGATTTCATTTTTACATTTCTTATATTCCTGGGTCTTAGAATACTCGTGTAGATGCTCTTTCTCGGAGCCTGTGTCTCATCCAGCAAGAGGAGGTTAGTCCGACCCCTATTTCCCCCTCGGGAGTGGTGATTGCTGCTACCAATGTTGAATTGGAAATAGTTAAATCACAACATTTGGCCCCTACTGACACCCCCCCAAGATAAATTGTTTGTGCCTGTCAATCTTAGGATCCGTATTATCCAGGATTTTTATGATTTGGTTTTGGCTGGCCACCCAGGGGTAAAGGGAACCACGCATTTGGTTAAATGGGATTTTTGGTGGCCTTCTTTACATCAGAATGTTGAGGCGTTTGTCCTGTGCTGTGAGATGTGTGCCAGGAGTAAGGCGCTGCAGTCCACCCAGGCTGGTAAGCTCCTCCCTTTTCCTATTACGGACTATGGTCGCACATCTCAGTTGATTTTATTACTCATCTCCCTGCCTCTGAAGGTATGACCGCCATTGGGTTATTGTTGATCGTTTCTCCCGTCAGTGTTATCTCATCACGCTTCCTCGATTGACTTCATCCCATGATATGGTAAATGTGTTTATTTATAATAATGTAGTTAGTTTGCATGGGGTTCCTGTTAATATTGTTTCTGATTGGGGCTCACAGTTTATTGTCAGGTTTTTATTCGGTGCTGGAGAGGAGAAGCTGATTTAATGCCATGCTTCTGCCGAATGAAGAAATTGTTGATTATCAATAAATTCTTTTATTTCATAGGTCTACACATTTCAGGGATCCAGTCCCCTTCTTCAGCACAAAGAGCAGCCGCCATTATTTTAGAAGCCTTCAGAGAGGTTGTGACTTTCACAACCCAGATAGGTGAGTATAAAATTATGTTCACCACATTTTATATCTGGTAAGACCTTATTTGCGCTCTCTATTCTCAGGTTTGCATCTATTGTCAGATTTTGAAAGGCCTTTTGTGGTCGGATTGGGACAGAACTGTCATTTTCTTCGGCATACCACCCTCAGTCTAATGGTCTTTCGGAGAGGACTAACCAGTCACTAGAAACTTATCTCAGGTGCGTCTGTTCTCACAATCAACTCAGATGGGGGCTTACCTGCCTTTTGCAGAGTTTGCTCTTAATACTAGACATCATGAGTCTTTGGGTACGTCCCCTTTTTTTGTAACTTTGGGTTTCATCCCAGGTCTCCAGCTTTGCTCGAAGGATGGGAGGAGATCCCAGGGCTTTCTTAGACCACTAATAGATTAAGGATAGTATGGGAGGGGATTTGCTGACAGCTCCGGAAGGCAGCCTTTGGTTAGAAGGTTGCACTTGATAAACATCGGTCTCAGGAGGAAGAGTTGGTGGTCTCAGGGGGTCAGGAGGATTAATCCTTCTCATACCTCTGTACTCAAGTGAGTCCCTTGCACACCTGGGCATACTCTGGCTCTCTGTTGGGTCACCTATCACCCATCAATGGCCATGAGGGGTGATAGGTGACCCATGAGGGCGGAGCTAGCGCAGGTGCTCGCTTTGGCCATGTTTTGTGTTATAAGAGACTCCCTTCGGGTTGTGGTATTGGTGGGAGGTTAGGCACCGTCGCTCCCAGCTATTATGCGGTACAAGGGTCCCGGGACACTGGGTCCTCTAGTGTCAGCTGTTGCCAACTGATATGGGACGTCATGTCTTCTGGTTCAGCAAGGTGGTGGGAGGTTCCTTCCATTCAATTTTCCTCACCGCCTCTTTTGCCACTATGGGTTGAAAGTGGAGACTAAGCGTTACCTCAACAGTGTCAGCTGATCCATGTGAGAGATCTTTAAACCCGCAATCTCCTCTGGATCAGTGCTTATTATTTACAGTTGTGCCTGGATAGTAAGGTTAGTTGTTGTGTTTATGCTAGTTTGTTCTCTGCTCTGGTCTTTTGGTTTTGGCTTTTTTCCTAGCCTACCCTAATACCTGTTTAGTGGGTTCTACTTTTCCTGCTGCTATTGGTGCATTTGATTCAACTGTGGGCTGTGTGCCCAGCCACCAGCCACCCCTCTATTGTCACCTGGGAAGAGCTCTGCCAAAGTCCCCTCTCTAGGACCAGAAAGCGGGTGAAAAGTACCCCGGCCCTTTAAGATGTACAGTTGGGTGACGGTTAGCGCAAATTTTGTCTGGCATACTGCGTTTGCCTGCCTGCAGTCCGATCATCCCATCACTACTCTTGCATTACACCAAGTTTAGAAGAGAGAGTGCGGAATTGAACCGCATATTGATTCACAGTCTGAACTCTTTGACGCAAGTGTATAAGAGAAAGCGCAGGAGACACAATAAAGCCCAGCTCATCAAATACTCTTCAGAAGGCCTGCAGAAATACCAAAATATCAGTAGTAATGGGCCCAAGTGAGAGCTTCCCCACAAAGGTGTGATATCAGGAATGCTACTTTGGACTGTTCAGAAGAAAACTGGTGGGCCAACAGTTCAAAGTGCAGGGTACACTGGTTGATGAAGACTTGTCATTGCTTGGGGTTGCGATCGAAGCAAAGTGGGGCAGACAAACGAGGTACAGATACAAGCAGAGCAGGAACTGGAGCGTTCAGGTGGATATTCACTGACCGTAGATGGGCCAGAATTTGATTTTCCCAACACATTCACAACATCTCTTAGTATATTTGACAGAGGTGGGGAGCTGGAGTCCATGACCTGATCAAACTGTAAAGCTCGCTGCTGCAGATGGTAAAGCGGTGAACAGGAATGGACCCTCTTGACCGCAGATGGAGCCTGGATTAACCCTTTAGTTGGAGGGACTTGACTAAGTGCCCACCGTGAGGCAGATGCCAGGTTCCACTACCAGGGCAGAGACCGGGACGGTGGCAGCTGAGCCCTAGCGCAGGGACGGACTCAGGTGCAGACAGGCAGAGTCTCTAGTGTAGACAGGGACCAATGGCATGGCTGAGGCAGAATGCATGGCCAGGATGGACATGTAGAGTCACTATTAAATCTGGGAACACCGGAGTAGCTGAGGCAGCTGGCATGGCTGGGGTGGACGGACACAGCCACTAGTAAAGCTGGAACCACCGGGATAGCTGAGGCAGATAGGATGACCGGGGAAAATGGACACAGTCACTAGTAAGCTGGTATCACCAGGATAGCTGAGGCTGATGGCATGGCCAGATAGTGGAGTACAGTCTGGACCGGAAGACAGGCAAGGACACATTACACTGTAACTGGAATCACAGCGGACAAGGGGACCTGACAGCTAGCTGGCTAGGGAACAAGATACTAACTACCATATACAGTGCCTACAAGTAGTATTCAAACCCCTGCAGATTTAGCAGGTTTGATAAGATGCAAATAAGTTAGAGCCTGCAAACTTCAAACAAGAGCAGGATTTATTAACAGATGCATAAATCTTACAAACCAACAAGTTATGTTGCTCAATTAAATTTTAATACATTTTCAACATAAAAGTGTGGGTCAATTATTATTCAACCCCTAGGTTTAATATTTTGTGGAATAACCCTTGTTTGCAATTACAGCTAATAATCGTTTTTTATAAGACCTGATCAGGCCGGCACAGGTCTCTGGAGTTATCTTGGCCCACTCCTCCATGCAGATCTTCTCCAAGTTATCTAGGTTCTTTGGGTGTCTCATGTGGACTTTAATCTTGAGCTCCTTCCACAAGTTTTCAATTGGGTTAAGGTCAGGAGACTGACTAGGCCACTGCAACACCTTGATTTTTTCCCTCTTGAACCAGGCCTTGGTTTTCTTGGCTGTGTGCTTTGGGTCGTTGTCTTGTTGGAAGATGAAATGATGACCCATCTTAAGATCCTTGATGGAGGAGCGGAGGTTCTTGGCCAAAATCTCCAGGTAGGCCGTGCTATTCATCTTCCCATGGATGCGGACCAGATGGCCAGGCCCCTTGGCTGAGAAACAGCCCCACAGCATGATGCTGCCACCACCATGCTTGACTGTAGGGATGGTATTTTTGGGGTCGTATGCAGTGCCATCCAGTCTCCAAACGTCACGTGTGTGGTTGGCACCAAAGATCTCGATCTTGGTCTCATCAGACCAGAGAACCTTGAACCAGTCTGTCTCAGAGTCCTCCAAGTGATCATGAGCAAACTGTAGACGAGCCTTGACATGATGCTTTGAAAGTAAAGGTACCTTACGGGCTCGTCTGGAACGGAGACCATTGCGGTGGAGTACGTTACTTATGGTATTGACTGAAACCAATGTCCCCACTGCCATGAGATCTTCCCGGAGCTCCTTCCTTGTTGTCCTTGGGTTAGCCTTGACTCTTCGGACAAGCCTGGCCTCGGCACGGGTGGAAACTTTCAAAGGCTGTCCAGGCCGTGGAAGGCTAACAGTAGTTCCATAAGCCTTCCACTTCCGGATGATGCTCCCAACAGTGGAGACAGGTAGGCCCAACTCCTTGGAAAGGGTTTTGTATCCCTTGCCAGCCTTGTGATCCACGATCTTGTCTCTGATGGCCTTGGAATGCTCCTTTGTCTTTCCCATGTTCCCATGTTGACCAAGTATGAGTGTTGTTCACAAGTTTGGGGAGGGTCTTAATTAGTCAGAAAAGGCTGGAAAAAGAGATAATTAATCCAAACATGTGAAGCTCATTGTTCTTTGTGCCTGAAATACTTCTTAATACTTTAGGGGAACCAAACAGAATTCTTGTGGTTTGAGGGGTTGAATAATAAATGACCCTCTGAATAAACTTTTCACAATTTAAAAAAAAAAATAAAAAAAGAAATAACATTCTTTTTTGCTGCAGTGCATTTCACACTTCCAGGCTGATCTACAGTCCAAATGTCACAATGCCAAGTTAATTCCGAATGTGTAAACCTGCTAAATCTGCAGGGGGTTGAATACTACTTGTAGGCACTGTATGCTCGAGTATAAGCCGACCCGAATATAAGCCAAGTCACCTAATTTTAACACAAACAACTGGGATAACTTATTGACTTGAGTATAAGCCTAGGATGGGAAATGCAGCAGCTACTGGTAAATTTAAAAAATAAAACCAGATACCAATAAAATGTAATGTGCCCCATCCTTGTCTACTGTACTAATGTGCCCATCCTTGTGCCCCTTCCATGTGCACTGTAGTGATGTGCCCATCCTTTAGGAGGAACAGAAGCCACAACCTAGGACACTCATCGGACCAGAACCAAGAATTTGCATACAGGGCGGGATATTTTATAAAGGCATTTGTGTGGTGTATAGGGGGAATCAGGGGAAAACATGCACCTTTATGAAATGCAGCATAGACGCTAACTAAAGCAGGCTTTACACGCTACGATATATCTAACAAGATGTCGGCGGGGTCACGTCGTAAGTGACACATCGTTAGTGATATCGTAGCATGTGACCGCTATGAACGAGCAGAAATACTCACCTTCTTGTTCATCGTTGACACGTCGCTCATTTTCTAAAAATCGAACGTCCTGTTGTTCATTGTTCCCGAGGCAGCACACATCGCTCCGTGTGACACCCCGGGAACGATGAACTGCAGCTTACCTGCGTCCCGCCGGCAATGTTGAAGGAAGGAGGTGGCGGGATGTTTACATCCCGCTCATCTCCGCCCCTCCGCTTTAATTGGCCGGCCGCTGTGTGACGTCGCTGTGACGCCGAACGTCCCTTCCCCTTCAGGAAGTGGATGTTCGCCACCCACAGCGAGGTCGTTTGGAAGGTAAGTACGTGTGACCGGGGGTAACAACATTGTGCGACACGGGCAAGAAATCGCCCGTGCCGCACAAACGATGTTGGCGGGTGCGATCGCAAATGCACGATTAATTGTAATATATAAAGCAGGCTTAAGGTGCTAGTTTTGGTTTAGAACTCAAAAATCTGGACACAGGTTCCCTTTAATATTATGCGCCACAACATTGAACACTGATTGCAGAACCTACTTCTAGGATATATACATACGGTATATACATGGTACACCCCTGATAACGAAACTACTTTTGCATTCCTTTTGATAGATCAAGAACATTTCCTTATATTTCACATAGACTTTTACATAAAGTTTTATATACATGCAAAAAAAAGCATTTCCTTGCCTGGTACAAGGTTATACAAAATGGAAATGATAAATATATTTTAGATGCTATTGGAATGCAACTTGTAAAACAGAATCCTAGTTGCAACATTAAAGATCTAATTTATGTCTTTCTTTATGGGAAAGTCATCGTATTTCTTTAAATTCTGTGAATTTTACAGGTGTTTTTAAGAAGTGAGAAAAAAAAAAAGATATTTGCAGTATTTAAAAATACCGTGCTGGCGGTGCCTGGTTTCTGACATGCATGTTTTTGACATACAGAATATGGGATATGGTCACAGCTAAATGTTTCTCTTATCTAAATATTCTTAGTCGACAATTTTGAGAGAAATGATTTAAGCCCTAAGCTATACCCATCAATTTATGCGCCCAGGTTGCTTGATGCTGGGGGGAACGTATATATATTCAAATTTGACCTGTGTAATAATATACAGGTATATGGCAGCAAACTAAATATTTACCAAGGATGAAGGAAAATCTAGCTCTGCTATAGATAGTTGGATTTTTTTTACTGTCTGATAAAGTAGACCTTGGGACAGTTCTGCCTTGTATCAGTGTATGAGCAGAGCTGGATAAGATATCTGATGGAGTATGTATTTTATTGCATTTTTTCCTTTATCCTATGTGCATGCCTCAGTACCATCCACTGTTTAACTTTTTAATAATATGGCTACTATGGCCTTGAAGGAGCAGCAATTGTTTTTTTAAAGTTCTTTTACGCCATATCCCCTTCCAAAAGTGCCATAACTCTTATTTTTTCAACTAATAGACTTAAAGGGAACCTGTCACCAGATTTTGGCCTTCTTAACGAAAACTAGCACCTTAAGCAGCGCCTGTGCTGCATTTTATAAAGGTGCACGTTACCAGCTGAACATCCCCTGTAGACTCCAAAAATACCGTTATAAAATCTCCCACCCTGTATGTAAATTGTCTCTTCCGGTCTGATCGGTGTCCTAATCTGCACTTCCTGTCCCTCCTTTCACCCTCCTCCTGTGTGGATCGACGTGGATGACGCTTCGGACACCATCCACGTAGGCGGGAAAAATCTCCATATTCCCAGCTTGCGCAGGTGCACTTCGGTCTGTCCTGTTGCGGGCAGAGCTCAAAATATAGGTGCATGAACCGGCGAGTTTTCTGCGCAGGCGCGTGATTTTGCCCGATGTGGATGAAGTGGGTGAAGTCATCTGCATGACTGGGCAAAATCGCGTGCCTGCGCAGAGAACTCGCCTGTTTGCGCAGGCGCACCTGTGTTTTCGCCTCTGCCCGTAACAGGGTAGAGTGAAGTGTGCCTGCCCGAGCCAGGAATATGGAGATTTTTCCTGCCTATGTGGATGGCATCTGAGGTGTCATCCACATCACTCAGCACAGCAGGAGGGCGAAAGGAGGGATAGGAGGCGCAGATTAGGACACCCATCGAACCGCACAATTTACATACAGGGCTGCAGATTTTATAAAGGTATTTTTGGGTCCACGGGGGTTCAGGGGGTAACTTGCACCTTCATGGAATGCAGCACAGGTGCTGCTCATGGTGCTAGCTTTAGTTTTGAGGGCCAAAATCTGGTGACAGGTTCCCTTTAAATTGTGATAGCAAATGCTAAACATTTATTTACCATCTCCAAGAAATAGGTGTGCCATTATGTCCTAATTGCAGTCCTCTAAATACAATAGTGAGACGAATGGATGATATTGGTAACCAACATCCCACTGCAAAGGCAGATATCAGTATAAGATCTGATCCCAGGTCATTTGGACCCCTTCGTTTTTACAGTCAAATGCGACATCGACAACTAGGTGGATAGTTAGAGGAAAGAGGTTCCATATGGACCCACAGCGAGTCACAGCACTAGTGGGTTACCAGAGTAGCATGATGCCTAACAAGATTACCTGACCTGCCATCGCATAATGGATTACCTTTTGGTTTATTATTGACAATCAATAAGGCTTTAAAGGGGGTTTCCAGGACTTTAATATTGATGACTTATCCCTAGGATATGACATCAATGTCTGATAAGTGGTGGTGTGACATCTGACACCTCAGGCTCTCACGCAGTTGTTCCTGGTCCATCACCGTCCGGAATTACTTCATCCATGAAATAGTGGATGTAGACAGGTACTGCAAATCCATTCCCTAGTGATTTGATTAGGGGAGAGGATATGAGGTACCATCTGTGGCCACTATACAGTTCATGGAGCCATGTTGTGCAGTTCCATAACTAAGAAGCTCTGGCCGATGGAGGTATGGTGAACAGTGGCGCGTGTCGCACCCCCACTATTGAGATATTGATGAGCTACAATTAGGAAAAGTCCTCAATGTTAAAGTCTCCTTTAATATCCTGAAATACCAAAGCATTATAGATGACCCAAACACCACTAGTGAAAATAACGAAAAATAATAATAAAGCTTGATAAATTTCATAAAAAGTGTTTTTTGTTCTTTGATGTCCAAATTATATTAAAAGCTAATGAGTTATTTAGGCATAAACCAAAACAATTCTGTTGAAAAAATATTACTGCAAAAACAAAACCCTTTAGGCGGGCTTTGCACACTACGACATCGCAGGTGCGATGTCAGTGGGGTCAAATTGAAAATGACGCACATCCGGCATCGCATGCGACATCGTAGTGTGTAAAGCCTAGATGATACCATTAGCAAGCGCAAAAGCGTCGTAATCGTATCATCGGTGCAGCGTCGGCGTAATCCATAATTACGCTGACGCGACGGTCCGATGTTGTTCCTCACTCCTGCGGCAGCACACATCGCTGTGTGTGAAGTCGCAGGAGCGAGGAACATCTCCTACCGGCGTCACCACGGCATCCGTAGGATATGCGGAAGGAAGGAGGTGGGCGGGATGTTTACATCCCACTCATCTCCGCCCCTCCGCTCCGATTAGCTGCCTGCCGTGTGACGTCGCAGTGACGCCGCACGGCCCGCCCCCTTAACAAGGAGGCGGGTCGCCGGCCAGAGCGACGGTCGCAGGGCAGGTGAGTGCATGTGAAGCTGGCGTAGCGATAATTTTCTCTACGCCAGCTATCACAATATATCGTACCTGCGACGGGGGTGGGGACTATCGCGTGCGACATCGCAGCATCGGCTTGCGATGTCGCAACGTGCAAAGCCGCCTTTAGGCTTCAGTCAGATGTCCTATGTTCTCGTACTAGTGCTGTCTGGTTTTCACAGATAGCGCTTGTACCTTTGTCAAACTATAGGGCCATCTACATGTCCGGGAATTTTTGTAGGCTAAGAAAAATTAAGGAGTATATCCAAGTGTTGGATCAAAATTGCCAGTGCAAGATTTTGGGTCTGTGCAAAAATCAGACACAACTCGAATGACATCTGAGTGCAGAAAGGAGAAGGCGGACCAAACTCTGATTTAAATTTTTTTCTTTTATATGTAAATTAGCTGTAGTACCCGGCGTAGTAACTGTCTCTCTGTCTCTCTCCCAGTCTCTGTCTGTATGTCGCTGTCTGTCTGTCTGTCTCTCTGTCTGTCTCTTTCCTTGTCTGTCTGTCTCTCGCTATCTCTGTGTCTGTCTCTATGTGTGTGTCTGTCTGTTTCTCTCTTTGCCCCTCTGTCTCTTTGCCCCTCTGTCTCTTTGCCCCTCTGTCTCTTTGCCCAGCTGTCTCTTTGCCCGGCTGTCTCTTTGCCCGGCTGTCTCTCTGCCCGGCTGTCTCTTTCCAGGTCTGTCTCTTTCCCTGCTCTGTCTCTTTCCCTGCTCTGTCTCTTTCCCTGCTCTGTCTCTTTCCCCGGTCTGTCTCTTTCCAGGTCTGTCTCTTTCCCTGGTATGTCTCTTTCCCCGGTCTGTCTCTTTCTAGGTCTATCTCTTTTCCGAGCTGTCTCTTTTCCCGGTCTGTCTCTTTCTAGGTCTATCTCTTTTCCCAGCTGTCTCTTTTCCCGGTCTGTCTCTATGCCTGGTCTGTCTCTTTAGAGACAATAATCCAGCACCAGGGAAAAAAGGCTTCATCATAAATTAAAATTTATCTTTTATTGGATCCCAAATTAAAATCCATAGACAGATGTATTAAAATTCTAGGAAACCTGACATGTTTCGGATCTAACAAATTTGATCCTTACTCCTTACTCATAGGTCCTAGGGGGACTTGTTCTACTGTCACTGCGTTGAGAAACACGTGATGGTGTCTTTGTGGTGTTGGATGTTGATCTCCCCGAGGTCAACCATCCTTACCTATGTTGTCTCTTTGCCCAGTCTGTCTCTTTGCCCGGTCTGTCTCTTTGCCCGGTCTGTCTCTTTGCCCGGTCTGTCTCTTTGCCCGGCTGTCTCTTTGCCCGGCTGTCTCTTTGCCCGGCTGTCTCTTTCCAGGGCTGTCTCTTTCCAGGGCTGTCTCTTTCCAGGGCTGTCTCTTTCCAGGGCTGTCTCTTTCCACGGCTGTCTCTTTCCAGGTCTCTCTTTGGCCGTCTCTCTCTCTCTGCCTCTTTCCCCGTCTGTCTCTGTCTGTGTCTGTCTGTCTTTTTCTGTCTCTCTCTCTCTATCCATCTCCCCACCGACATCATATTACCTCCCACATAAGCTTTTTATACTAACAGTTTATTTTGTTCCTATAGCAACCACTGACAGTTGCTATTTATAGCCTGTAGCTCCCACCTCCATTCAGTTTAATAGAGGCAGGATTTTTGGAGAGTAAGTGTAAAGTGCGGGGTTAAATTTTCTCGCCCAAACATAGTTTATGATGTTCCCTGAGTCACATGGGGTGTCTGTGCAAAATTTCTGATTCTAAATGCGACGGTGCGGATTCCTTTAGCGGACACACACACACTCACACACTCACACACACACACACACACACACACACACACACAGCTTTATATATTAGACTATTGACGTGACTGAGGCTTTACATAGCCTTTTTCCATCCCCACCAAAAGCAACTTAATACTTTCTCAATATTAATAGGTTATGTGTACCCCAAAATAGTGTCCAAGCTGTAACATCCATGCTGGCGTTTTCACACTCTCCTGCTCCCCTTCCCTAGTGAGCACGTTGGTTGCCTCACCTGTCCAGGCACCCTGCGGCGGTGGTCCCGTAACCGTCCCATGCTGCAGCCTCACGGAGTATCTGTACACCTGACAGGCTCCAGGCCTCTGCCCGTAGGGTTCTCCTGTGGCCACACCGTCTTTCTTAAAGGGCCAGAAGTGCCTTCCAGGTCAGCTGGGAGGAGGCAGGTGTGATGCCCCTGACTATCAGGTCGTCACAGAGTACTGCACAAGCTGCCCTTCCATGCAGTATTCCACCTCCCTCTTGGTTCTGGGTCCCTACTTAAGTGGTATTGCCTCCAACAGCAAATCAAATTCTAGAGACACCCTGCGCCACACCCACCTGACACACCAGTGGACGGCTTGAGTGGAATAGAGTCGCTCATCTGGGGGGGGTCAGGAGGGGAGGTGAGGAGTGTAGTTAGTCTGTCTGTGAGTGCAGAAGGAGTTGGAAGTAGCCCTCGAGCTGAGAGGAGCTCAGAGGAGGTCGGGAGTGGTGACTAATGAAGTAACTGCCTAGGTTGCAGACAGTGATCTGGGCCTAGAGGAGTCATACCCCCGGTCGCAGGGGATTGTGGCGAGGTGCTCGGACCTGTTGAGGACGTCCAGCAGCCAAGCCCTATCACCGGTCCGGGAGCGAAGGCACGACGGGGTACATGGACCCTGAGTTGGGGAGTAGCTTCAGGCAACCCAACAATTCACCTGAGGAGAACGGAGCCTTTACGATCCATTCCCACCCGCTCCAGAATCGGGGCATTAGTGCAACTAGGGGGATAGGACTTTCCAACCAAAACAGTCCAGAAAATCCCAAGTGTGAGCCCTGAGAGCGAGCTCCCATACTTAGCCATAGTAGGGAGCGGGGACCGGCTAGTTCCATGCTACCGGGCCATCAAGTTGAAGTCAAACTAAGTGCCAGGAGGCAGTTCACGGATCACCAGGCAGCACCACTTGGGGACGGGACCTGAACGAGCTCCCCTCAGCGGCAGCGGTACCCAGAGACTTGGTTTACCCAGTTGTCAGTGTCTGCCTATGAACTGAGTGAGTACGAGAGTGACCCCTGCATCCCCATGGCACCCCCTCACCGAGTCCCGGGGCACCCCCTACCTGTGAAGGGTTACAACACCTTGTTGCCCCCGCTCCATCATCCCCGGGTACTCCCAACGGCAGCGGTGGTACTCCCAATTACCACACACCATGGGCGGCGTCACAAACTATAACTTCCCTGTAAATACCCCCCTTTTCATTCGAGTGGCCGCACGACCCCCGGGTCCAGAGATCCTCGAGCCACAGCGAACCAGGATCCGAGCAGCTCAGCAGCTTCCACGGGGGCGGTAAACAGGTATTTAAGGTAACTCTGCCCCATGGGCAATGAGTTTGAGTTAGATTCATTGCTTTAGTCAGGTTCCCTAGCACTGTGCTGCTGCCGTTGTCCTATTGTGCTAGTTCTGTTGCTGGTGTGCCAACCCTGCAGCGGATCGAACCGCTCGGATCCGGGGGCTAGTGATTACTCGTGGCTCGAGGGTCTCTGTACCCGGGGGCCAGGGGCCACACTCAAATGAAAAGGGAGTATTTACAGGGCATTTGGTATAGTTTGTGATGCCACCCGTGGTGTATGCTAAATGGGAGTTCTGCCGTTGCCGTTGGGAGTACCCGGAGTGATGGAGTGGGGCAGCAAGATGACGTTACCCTCCACGGGTAGGGGTAGGCCCCGGGACTCTGGATGGTGATGCAAGGACGCAGTGCAGGGGTCAGTCGGGTACTCACTCAGCATTGAAGCAGACGCTGACAACAGGGTAAACCAAGACTCTGACTGCTGTTACCTCTCGAGGGGAGCTCGTCTGTGGCCCGTCCCCTGCAGCACTGCCTGGTGGTCCGTAAGCTGCCTCCTGGCACAAAAGTTTAGATTGTCCGTTTTGGCCCGGTAGCTTGGAGCTTTCTGGGCCCCGCTCCCCACTATGGCTAAGTGAAGGAGCCTGCTCTCAGGAACTCACGCTTGGGATTTCAGTGGGCTGCTTTCTAGGAAAGCCCTATCACCCTCGTTGCGCTAGTGCCCCCAATCTCTGAGCTTGGTGGCAACAGTCCATAAAGGCCCTGTCCTCCACAGGTTAATTGCCGGGTCGCCTGAAGCTTCTACCCGACCTAGGGTCCGTGTACCCTGACGTGCCTTCGGTCCCGGACTAGTGATAGGACCAGGCTGCTGACCATCCTCCTTGATGGGTTCTAGGCACCTAGCCTCAATCCCCTGCGACCGAGGGTCCGACTCCTCTAGGTCCAGACCATCGTCTGCAACCTAATTTACTTCTCCCCTGCGAGCTCCAACTTCCAGCTTCCTCAGAGCTCCTCACAGCTCGAGGGCTACCACTGAACTGATTTGACACCTCCCACCTCCCTGTCTGACCCCTAGGTGGGCGGCCCTATTCCTGCTTAAGCAGCCCGCTGGTGTGCCTGACAGGTGTGGTGCAAAGTGTACCAGTACTGCTGGTGGGGGCAGTACTGCAGGAGGCAGTACTGCAGGAGGAAGACCCAGAACCATGGGAGTTTGAGTGAGTCCTGCACGGGGAGGGCAGATTGTGCAGAACCCTGTGACGACCCGAATAGTCTATTGCATCACATTTGTACCTGTTTGCATTATAGAGTAACGCTGCCGTTACCTTTACCTGCTGCTGCGAACTGTTACACCAACCGCCTTTCACAATACCTGCTGCCACAAAGTATCGTCACCAGTGGCTACCATCCATCCGTCAATCCATCCACCCCGGATGGTTTCTCTATACCTGCTGCTGCCACAACCTGATATTAGAGACTGTTGCTCCCGTACCCCTGGGGCCAGCCAACGCAACACCAGTCTTCCAAAGTGACACTGGGACCAATACCTGCAGCATAACACCTCCACCATTAGGGGCTCTGGAGAAGACAAGGCTCAGGTGAGTAGTCAAGTATTTCTGGGTTTTCTGTGTGTTGCGGCCCAGTGGGTTCACTAACATCTCTGCTCGCCCAGCGAGAATAACACAAGCCCTCATACAGAAAAGTCTTATCAACAAACAAAAAAAATTCCTGCAGTAATATGCCCTTAAATAAGTAAAGGAGTTAAGAGAGTCCAAGAGTCCACAGCATTGACCAGTTATTGGTGGCAATGAATTTGCTATGAGATCAAATATGAGATTACAACAAATATAAGCAGAGTTACCCTTTATTCACAACTAAATTGTGATATGAAAGGAATTTGTTAATATGTGTAAATGAAATATATATTAAAAATAGTCCTCTCCTATATCTGGACCCCTGTGTGCATGACCTTACATTTAGTGTTGGGTTATAGTGTAGGTCTGGGAGCTTCTCGTGGATATTTGCAATGTCACCAATGACTACCAGTTTCGTCCTTCTCACATGTATCATGGGGTTTCCCTGTAAAGGTGCGAACAATGTCCACAAGTCTTAATGAGGTTCGTTCTGTTTACACAGTTGTTTTACTTCGGTCTGTAACATTCCGAATGTCATTACTTAAGCATCTACCAGTTATCACCTCCACATGCTAATGGCATTCATGCAAGAGGTATAGACACCTACTATGTGATACCAAACAGTTTGTTAACAAGTTTCAGTACATGGTATCGCTTCACAAATTAAAGAGTGACACCTTAATAGGCACAATATATCAAATAAGTTAGGAATCTATATTTTTGCAGTCATTTTTAAACAAAGGACAGAAAAATTCAAAGGAAACTCAAGTTTAGCCGTCATTTTCCATAGCAAGGAAACATTGTGCTGAGTGTGGTGGTGGAATAAAATAGTTCTGTTATTCTAAAGACCGCGTTACACGTATCAATTTATCGTGCGTTCGCATGTGCGATCGCACCCGCCCCCATCGTTTGTGCATTACGGGCAATTTGTTGCCCGTGTCGCAGAAAGTCGGTAACCCCCATCACACGTACTTACCTCCCGAACGACCTCGCTGTGGGCGGCGAACATCCTCTTCCTGAAGGGGGAGGAACATTCGGCGTTACAGCGACGTCACACAGCGGCCTCCAATAGAAGCGGAGGGGCGGGGATGAGCGGGACGTAAACATCCCGCCCACCTCCTTCCTTCTGCATTGCCGACGGTCGCAGGTAAGCTGCAGTTCATCGTTCCCAGGGTGTCACACGGAGCGATGTGTGCTGCCTCGGGAACGATGAACAACCGGAGCACAGAAGGACGTTCGATTTTTTGAAAATGAGCGACGTGTCAAGGAGCAACGATAAGGTGAGTATTTTTGCTCGTTCACAATCGCTCATTTGTGTCACATGCTACGATATGTCAAACGATGCCGGATGTGCGTCAGTAACGACGTGACCCTGACGACATATTGTTAGATATATTGTAGCGTGTAAAGCGGCCTTTATATCATAATTGCTGAGCTTTTACCACTAATTGACTTTCATTTTGCCTTACTGAAAGGGATTTTTAGAATATGTCAGGCTCCAATGCTATCTTTTGGCAAATTAAAATCAATTATTAGATGTCAGGTATAAATTTCCATTAATACATGGTCCTTCTTATGTAATTTATCACAAACATATACTGGAGATCAAAATGAGAGGACAATGTATGATCACTTGCTTTTTTTCCAGAAATAATGTAATCTACATTGATCAACATTTGAAGAGTTTTTTTTGTAAGGGGTACACCATGCCACTAGAACAGTGTTTTACAAAAGATCCAAAATTTATCAACATAATAGGTTTATTTTTCCCAAAAGATGATCATAATTAGACAAACAGCATTGATTGTAGCACAGAGAAAGATTATAAATACATTTTCTGAAGGTAACAACAGTCACCAATCAGTAGGAAGTGTACAGTTCTTTGTTTTGAATGACTTCAGCACATCTGCGGCCACAAGACATCACTAGTCTCTCACACTGCTCTGGTGTGATTTTGGTCCAATCTTCTTCCAGTCTCTTCCACAGTTGTTTGACTGTTGTGGGTTTCTTGGCCATAACATTTGTCACCAAGGATTTTCCAGAGGTTTTCTTTTGGGTTTAGATCAGGACTCTGTGCTGGCCATATCATTGTTTCAATGTTTTCTGTTTTAAGGAACTTTTTTACCCTCTTTTGTTTTGTGGCAGGGGGCATTGTCCTGCATGAAAATTGCTGGCTGATTGAGTGATGAACGCAAGTATGGGCTCGTGCACACGTTGCGTAATATCATGCATTTACGCTGCGTTTAGCACCGCAGCGTAAATGCATGCATCCTGCATGCCCAGCACAATCTATGAAGATTGTGCGTAATCCGTGCTCACGTTGCTTTTTTTAACGCAGCGATTTGGATGCTAAAATTTTGACCCAAATCCGTGCGTTCAAAAATGCAGCATGTCAATTAATTTGTGAGTTTTGGATGCTGCTCCCACTCTGTCTATGGGAAAGCCAGCATCCATAGCGCATGAAATCGGCATCTAATCTGCTGAAACACTGCATCCATTACGCAGTGTTTCTGCAGCGATTTGAAGAGCATATGTGCTGTCAAATCGCTGCAGAAATTTCAGCATTTCCATGCAAACAAGCCCTAAGGAGCCACGTGTTCTTGAAGAAGGTTCTGATACACAATTGCATTCACTCTGCCATGTAGCTGTATGGGAGATCCAACTCCTGCTGCAGAAAACATTCCCCAAACCATGACACTTCCTTCACCAACTCTCACTGACTTAACACTTATGCGGGCGTCACACGGTACGATCTATCGTGCAATTGCACGATCGATCGTACCCGCCCCCGTCGTTTGTGAGTCACTGGCAAATCGCTGCCCGTGTCGCACAAAGTTGTTAAACCGCCGTCACACGTACTTACCTGCTGAGCAACCTCGCTGTGGGCGGTGACTATCCTCTTCCTGAAGGGGGAGGGACGTTCGGCGTCACAGTGACGTCACACAGCGGCTGGCCAATAGAAGCGGAGGGGCGGAGATGAGCGGGACGTAAACATCCCACCCACCTCCTTCCTTCCGCATAGCCGGCGGGTGCCGCAGGACGCAGGTAAGCTGTGTTCATCGTTCCCGGGGTGTCACACGGAGCGATGTGTGCTGCCCTGGGGACGATGAACAACTGGCGCCATTAAAATTAAAAGATTTTTTGAAATTAAATGACGAGTACATGACTCACGATTTGTGAACAGCGTCGCTTGGAGGTTTCACACGAGACGACGTCGCAAGCGATGCCGGATGTGCATCACGAAAACCGTGACCTGACGATGCATCGCACGATAGATCGTCTCGTGTGATGCCCGCATTAGGAAATTGTGTGTTGTTCTGTCGTGGGCGGAATAGGGGACGCTATGCTCACCCACTGCTCGGGTCCGGCTGCTGCTGCTGCTCGCTCGGTCGGTGGCTCGAGCGGTGGGCGGGATCCCGGGGACTCGAGCGGCGCTCCTCGCCCGTGAGTGAAAGGGGGGTGGTTTGGTTTAGGGATATTGTCCGTGATGCCACCCACGGTTGTGGTGAGGTTGTGACACCACCGCTGCTCTGGACGGGGATCCCGGGAGCAGCTTGGATGTTGTTTCTCCCCTCCGTGGGTAGGGGGGTTGGTCGTCCCGGGGCCCGGGTGAGGGTTAGGGACGGCAGGCGGGTTACGGGGCCTGGTGAGGTGCAGGGTCGCGGGGGCAGCGCGGTGCCGCCCGGCACGGTGGTACTCACTCAGCCAATGAAGAATGCAAAGTCTCCAGTAAAGCAAACGGCTGGATGGACGGGTCCCGCAGACGGCTGCGGTGTTTTTCCCCTGCCCCAGTTTGGTAGTGCAAGTCCTTTCCTGCACCTTCGTGTACGCTCTTCCTGCGCTCCGGTTTCCAGCTGGCTCCCCGGTTCAGTACCGGTGGGTCACCGCCCAACACCGTCTGCCTCACTGGCTACACGATGGACCTAGGCTCCAACCTAGGCCCCAGTCTGCGTCTGCCTCTCTGCAGACCTCCTCTCTCTTCCTCTGCCTGGACTTGTCTGAGCTGGTTTTTGCCTCAGGCCAGCTAGACTCCTCAGTGGGCGTGCCCATCTGCCTGACTCCGCCCACCGGGTGTGTCTGTCTGAACCCGAGGGAAGAAATCAGGTCTCACTGGGGATGACTGCTGTGAACTGCTGGGGGTGGGGGTGTGTGTGTGTTGTTACCTGTGGCCCCTGGCTTGTCCAGGGCGCCACAGTTCTCTAATTT
The DNA here is from genome assembly GCF_048569485.1 of Anomaloglossus baeobatrachus. Classification (NCBI taxonomy): domain Eukaryota; kingdom Metazoa; phylum Chordata; class Amphibia; order Anura; family Aromobatidae; genus Anomaloglossus; species Anomaloglossus baeobatrachus. The sequence goes on from NC_134357.1 coordinate 92,139,702, forward strand.
GATCTCCATTCTAAAACAAATATTCTTTATCATATGCAATATTTTCTGACAATAATAATTTGGTTTTAAACATGGTTTGTTTTTTTTGTTGTTTTATTTACATCCATACATCCTTTTTTTTCCTTTCTTTTGTACAGTATTGTAAATAAACAAGTCATTACTCAGCAGCATATATACTTTTTCCTCTATTTACTGCCTGGGAGATAACCAGAGAAGAAGGTAAGAAGCACTGTTTTTTTTGCAGCACGAATATATTCAGACTGACAAAATCATTGGTATATTAATGATAAATATATAGCTGTAACATTTTATACTGCCATATTTTCTGGAAGCTCAAGATCCTGCTTTCAGTTTCGGCTGTTTCTTTGAATCAGCTTGCTCTTCCTGCGGGTGGCACACATTGCTTGGCTACCAGACATGTTCTTGCATATGTTTTTGCATATATTTTTTAATTTAACAATGTGGCATTTGATGGATGTGGACCCACTGCGCCACAGGCCAGGTTTACCCTTGAGGGATGTGACTAAGAGACCTAGCTTCCGCTAAAGCCTCTGGTGGTGAGAATAGGCTTAGCTGCACGTAGTCGCCAGGTGCTACTCCAGGGCAGTCCCCATGTCTGCAGCAGCTAACTGACAGGTCAAGGCTGGCATATGACGAACAGGAAGACAAAGGCGAAAGACTTAAGCTGGATTGACACACAATAACAGCAACAACGACATCGCTGTTACGTCACCATTTCCTGTGACGTAACAGCGACCTTAGATGATCGCTAGTTAGCTGTCAAACATGTAATATTAAGCAGCAACGGAGCAGCGATCATTTCGACCTCGACGGTCATTGTGCAGTGTCACACGCATCGCTATGCGACGACTCAGACCTTGACAGAGACGTGGTGTTTACCCCTAGACATGTTTTGCGTTGCCTCTTTTCACGCCCCTCTGTTCTGATTGGTGATCGCTACAGCGCCTTTGTGTTGCCTTTTTCACGCCCCTCTATTCCGATTGGTGATCACTACAGCGGCGCCTGATTGGGTGACCGTGCCAAAGAAAGGAAGACACAGTAGTGCTTTCATTCATTCTATTTCATTTCATTCAGATCCACAAAGAACGACACACTAGCGACACCAGACAGAGAATCTACTACGTGGAACAAAGAATGGAAGTTAAAGAATGAAATCACTGTACCGCCTTCGGCAAGGTACCCAATCGGAACGCTGTTGTAACCACCAATCGGAGTCGTAGGGGCGTTGCAAAAAACACTGCAAAAAACACGCCCTTGCCCTGCCTTCAGTCCTACGTCACTGCCTTCAGCGTCGTCGTGACCGTCGCTGCTGCGCTGTCAAATACAAGGATGCTGAGCTTATCATCATGGCGCAGCGGGATAGCAGCGATCAAAAAATGACCTGGAATATTCAGGAGCTAGCAGCGATTTCGCAGCAGGGGTCTGATCGTTGTTATGTGTCACACACAGCGACGTCGCTGTTGAGGTCGTTGCTACGTCACAGAAAATGGCGACTTAGCAGCGATGTCGTTGTCGTCGTCGCTATGTGTGACACCACCTTTAGCCAAACAACCCTAGGTTAGGGCGGGCAGCGCAGGTTGAGGAAATGGAGCTAAGGTTAGGAGAGAAGAGATTGGGATAAATGGAATGCAAGCTTCATCGGTTTCAGGAGAATCAAACAGAAGTGCTTTCAAGCAGAGTTCAAGAGAGGAATTGACAAATACCTATACTCAGGCAAGGTGCGAAGGGAATAGCTGTCTAATAAATCCACCACTGACAGCAGTTTGGTCAGAGTCGCAACACATAAAGTGACACTGGTCTGATTTGAAAAATGGAGCTAGTTCATTAAAGAGAAACTGTTAACAGACCAAAAGTGTCCAGTTTTTGCACTTATTTTATTCCCGCAGCTCCCCCTAGTATTCCATTATTTTGTTTTATAAAATCTGCCATACAGTTCAAGAGATATGGGACGTTATATTTAATGCTAATTTTTATGATCTTTACTAAGTTAATAATGTCCATGTTATTCTCTGCAAATGTCTGCTGATCTGATCACCTGTTGCTGTTAACTAGATAGATCATGCTGTCAAACTCTGACAGTGCAATCTAACACGCTCCATTCCGCTTTAACACTTTCATCTGCGTCCGCAGTCAGTGCAGTGAATATTCATGAGGCATAATGAGCGGGGCTAGAAAGGAACAGCAGCGCCGGAGACAGTTAAGTATAAAAATCCATTTAATGTCAGTGAATGGGTGTCCTCTGGTACATGTCACATGGATCACATCAGTGTGCGGTCCGTGTGACATCTGTGCTGTCGGCCAAAAATGGACCTGTGGCCGTTTTGAGCAGCCAGATATGCAAGTGCTCCACAGGGACACATAGTCCACGTCAAAACACGGATGTGTGTGCAGACCCATTGATTTTAATTTGTCTATGTGTGTCCGTGTCTCCAGTACGTGTGGTAATGGATATCACACGTACTGAAAACACGGATGTGTGAAGGGGGCCTAACACAGTATTTTTGCTATTCAGAGGAGAGATCGCAGTGTATGTACTTCAAGTTCCTTAAGGGAAAATCAATTACAAGTAAAAAAAAGTTTTAAAAAAATCGGAAAAAAATTAAAAAAACTAAAAGTTGAAATTACCCCCAAATAAAAATAAAACAATAATCAAAAATACACATATTTGATATCATTCAGAAATGTCTGATCTATCAAATAAAAAATCAAAACGCCTGAATTATGTTTTATTGGTTGCTGCAACATTGCATTAAAATACAATTGCAAGCAATCAAAACATCACATCTAGTCAAAAATGGTATAATAAAAAACGCCAACTCAAGACGCAAAAAATAATCTATCACTGAGCCCAGACCTGAAAAATGAGAACTCTACGAGTCTTGGAAAATGGAGACAAAAGCTCAATTTTACAAATTTCAGGGGGTTTTTTTCACCACTTAGATAAAAGTAAAACTATATGTAGCGCCCTTGAAGCTATCAGGAGCTACAGGGAACTGTATCCTATCCAGGATGCAGGGCCTACCCCCTGGGACCCAGAAGACCAGTGCCAGTAACACCAAAACATTTATTTTAATCCCTGTTTTTCCCGTTCCCAAAGACAGGTGACAGGCTAGGGTTGGACCCAATGGATCCCCACCTAGGGGTGGAACCAATCCAGTCCACTAGACGACAACCAGAGGGGAGGGGTCAGTATGGTTACATCCGTCTCCTCTCACTTCCACTTACTGACCCACCAACCAGAGACAGGTGCAGTGGAAGACAGCCACCGGGTCACCACACCAGCACTGGAACTAAGGGGACCAGTGGTGAGGACCAGCCTTCATCGGGTTGCCAGCCATAACAACGCTGTGAGTAAAGAAACCAGTTACACTGCAATCCCTTGTGTGGCCTACATTCTTTCTGCGCCCAATAACATCATCTACCCCTTGGGGCCTGATCCTACTTGCGGAGGGCCCAACATCCAGGCTGGCACCAACATCAGCCCCAGTAGTGAGAAACTGTGCAGCGGCAGCTCAATCTAAATAACTGCAACCCTCAAGTGGCGTCATGACAAAACTTTTATTATATTTCCCCTGTAAATAACCCTTTTCAAGCGACCCCCAGGGTCACGGAACCGGCCAACGGCCACCCAGTGACTGTCCCAGTAAATATACTGCCCAGGATTGAGTACCCTATAGCCCTGGGGTGCGTCATATACATGTTTGGTATCTACGAACTCGTACCGACCTGAGGAATCATAAAGCTCGGTCAGTTTTACCATATAGTGTACACAGTAAGTGTCGTGCCCAAGGTTATGGGGTTCTCAGTCCTGAGCGGTATATAACTGCGGAATGTAACTTTGGTGGTCGTTGCCCGGTTCTGTGCCCTGGGCCCTTTTTGTAAAGGGGATATATTTACAAGGGATTAGGATAATGTTCACATTTGACGCCACTTGCGGTGTTGCGGCTATGTGGATGGAGCCGCCGCTGCACAATGTCCGCTACTGGGACTGATGTTAATAGCAGCCTGGATGGTAGGCCCTCCGCAAGCAGGGCCGGGCCCCAGAGGGTAGGTGATGTGATGGGTGTCGGAAGAAGGTAGTCCACTCAAGAGTTCAGTGCAACTGGGTTTTTTACTCACTTTTGCTGGTGGTAACTGGTTACCCGAGGCCGGCTGGTTTCACCTACAGGTTCCCTTAGTCCCAGTGCCAGTTTAGTAATCTGGTGCCTTCTTCCCCTGCAACTGGGGGTCCCCGTCCGGTGGTGTTTCTTTCCACTGCTGTCCGCCTGACAGAAGCGTAAACCCTGTGGGGTTGGAATCTCTGGTCCTGTTCTGTCTCTCTTTACTACTGAGTCTCGGATTCTTAGGGTCAACGAGGTCCTTGATGGTCCCCTTGCTGTGCAGGTGTTAACAGGCCGCCTTGGAGGTTCTGCCTGGCCTAGGGTCCTGTACCCTGTCGGTACATAGTTGCGGGAGTACTCCACCATACTCTACCGGCAGCTACCCTCTTGGGCACAAGGTTACTGTCACCCCGTGTCAGTGCATCTCCTCCGGTCCACCTTCACCATCTCACTCCTCAGATCTGACTTACTGCCCTTAGTCCGCCCCTCCCACCTGGTCAACTAGTGCACTGGACTGGCTCCACCTCTGGGCGGCCATCCATGGGTCTGACCCTAGCCCTGTACCATTGTATGGGGGATTGTTGGGGAAAACTGGGTTTACCTGGAATGTTTGTGCGTGACCGGCACTGGTCTTCCGGGTCCCTATGGGGTAGGCCCTGCATCCTAGTGAAGATGCAGAACCTTGTAGCTCCTTAATGGCTTCAGGGGCGCTGCATAAGCAATTGCACTTTTTTGCAATTTCACTGCACTTTGAATCTTTTTCCTGTTTTCCAATACAATATGGGGCAGAATGAATGTTGTCATTCAAAGGTAGAACTTGTCTCACAAAAAACAAGCCCTCATATGTGAATGGGTTAAAGCAAAAACTTGGCTCCATCACTAAAGGGTTAAATAATATGATACAAATAAACATTAAACCACTAGCACTAATTAAAATATAGAAGAAATGAACATTTTTTTAATGTTACATTAATGTTATACACAAAAGTAGAAAGGTGGAGCTGTGTCTAGAATTATACTCCTTGGTCTGTCTGCATCCGGCAGGACCGCTGTGGCATTGAGACAATTAGCAGAGGATTCCTGGCTGACACCCAGCACCAGAGGCGAGGTTCAGATGATACGCCCCTGATTCATAGGTATGCATCCCGCAAATCGAGTTCCATGCAAAAAATAAACTGTCTGTATATTTGTTAAAGAAAAATAAGATAAAAATCAGCCTTTTTGGAAAATGCAGTTGATTTTCTTTCTGAAATAAAAGCTTTTTATTTTTTTTCAAAATACCTTTGTAAATTGGTGGATGATTATATTGAACCATTTGTTTCTGGGATAGTAGACAAGGAAAATTCCTAGATCTCAAAGATACTTTTGCAGAAATTGACACGAACGGAAACTTTACTCACTTCAGTTGATACACAAATACAGAAGACAATGTTCCTCTTAAAACATGTACAGGACCTAAAAGTGCAGAAAAGCTGCTTAATGCATGTAGGACTTTATGTATTTATGCAATTACTGCAAGACCAGCAAAGACCAATGGGTGACCGCAGGAGTGCCTGCACTGGTGTTGCAGAATTTTTTTTAGTTCTTGTGTGGCGCCCTGGACAAGCCAGGACGTCACAGAACTACACCAACACACCCCACACCCCGGTTAGGCACACCGAAGTCAAACACAAAATCTTTGTTGCCTTCCTCCAGGGGCTGATGTCCACACCAGGGGGTGGGCCAGGCGGTTGGCCCCGCCGACCGAGGAGTTCACAGTCCTGGAGGCGGGAAAAGGAGTCAGTTTGAGAGCAGTTTAGTTTTGGAGAGGAGTTGAGGAGGAGTGAAGTGAAGTGATAGAGGAGCAGTCTGACGGCGTCCGGGTGTGTGGCCCGGACAGTACAGCAAGGTTGGCAGACGGTGGTGACCATCTGCAGGAGAGGCTAATTGGAGAAAACCGTAAGGTCCGTGGACGGGCAGTGGCCCGACGGTACCGGATCGGAGAGCAAAGAGAAGCCAGCACCATCCGGCAGGGCTTACGGACCCCGACCAGGCTAGGAGTCGCCATACAACTGGTCAAATCCGTTAGCGAAGGGAACCTCCAGGGTTTCCCAGCAGTCAAGACCCGATTGAAGGCAACAGCTCACACCATGAAGGGAAACACAGTCACCGCCAAGGCTACAGTTCCCAGGGCCAGAGCCTGCGGGCAAAAGGGGCTCCTTCAGCATCCATCAAGCTGGGGAGCGGGTTACCGGTGGGAAGCCATTGGAACCGTAAACACAACACAGGTGCAGGGAAAGGCAGTCACCATCAACCTACCGGGAGAACTACCGCAGCCGTCTGTGGGACCCGTCCATCCAGCCGTTTGTTTTACCGGAGACTTTGCATTCATCATTGGCTGAGTGAGTACCACCGTGCCGTGCGGCACAGCGCTGCCCCCGCGACCCTGCACCTCACCAGGCCCCGTAACCCGCCTGCCATCCATCCCTACCCCTCACTGGGCCCCGGGACAACCAACCCCCCTACCCATGGAGGGGAGAAACAACATCCAAGCTGTTCCCTGTCATCGCTCCCGGGATCCCCGTCCAGAGCAGCGGTGGTGTCACAACCTCACCACAACCGTGGGTGGCGTCACGGACAATATCCCTAAACCAAACCACCCCCTTTCACTCACGGGCGAGGAGCGCCGCTCGAGTCCCCGGGATCCGGCCCAGCGCTCGAGCCACCACCGAGCAGCAGCCAGACCCGAGCAGTGGGTGAGCGCAGCGTCCCCTCCTCCGCCCGTGACACTTGCATATAGATTTTCTTGGGATCCTTTACAATCCCCTTCAAGCAACCAAGAAAACAAAGATCCTCTTTTTTAGGGCTCTTTTCCACTTGCGATTTCTATGTGCGAGTGCGATCCATTAAAATATCGGATTGCACTCGCACCAGTGCAAAACTATGGAGCAGTGTCCTCTTGCCTTTTATTTCTCGTCATGAATCGTGCTCTCGGTGCAATCATAGCATGCTGCGTTTGACAGTGAGTCTCGGCTCACACACCCCCATACAAGTCTATGGGAGCGTGTGAAAAATTGCACTGCACTCGCATGTTATGCGACTGCAGTGCAATATACGCAGAGACAGACAATGGAGGAGATGGGAGAAAGTGCTCCCTCCCTCTTCTCCGCAGCTGTGATACGATCGCAAAATCACATCACAATTGCATGACCCTCGTCTGACGCTCGCAGAGGGTCATTAGCATATCGCATCGGAAGCGGTACGCAAGTGGAAAAGAGCCCTTATATTTAAATCTGACAGCATGTCAAACTTAGCTCTTAGCTGTTTAGGACCACAAATGTCCATTGAAATCAACAGGAATCATGCAATACTTCTGTTTACCTGAGTGTAGTTAGTAGGCTTGGGGCAGAATCATGGGTGTGTGGCGCCCTGGACTAGCCAGGTCGTCACAGGTACTGCAGAACACACACCCCCACCCCGAGACAGGCACATAAGCCAGACACAAAATCCTTGTTGCCTCCCTCCAGGGGCTGATGTCCACACCAAGTGGGGTGGAGCCAGGTGGTTGGCCCCACCCACTGAGGAGTTCACAGTCCTGGAGGCGGGAAAAGGAAGTCAGATCAGTTAGGGAAGTGCAAGTGTGAGGACTGAAGAGTAGTGGAGGAATAAACTGACGGTGTCCGGGTGTGTGGCCCGGGCACTAAGAGCAAGGTTGGCAGACGGTGGTGGCTGTCTGCAGGAGAGGCGAATCAACGCGGAACCGTAGGACCGGGGTCGAGCGGTGGCCCGCCGGTTCCGAACCGGGGAGCGAAGTGAAGCCAGCACACAGGCAGGGCCTGCGGACCCCGACCAGGCTTGGAGTCACCGTTAAAGGTCAAATCCATCAGTGACCGGAACCCCAGGGGTTTCCTAGCAGCCAAGACCAAATAGAAGGCAACCGTCCGACCAGTAGAAGGAAACACAGCTACCGCCACAGCTAGAGTTCCGATGGCCAGAGCCTGCGGGCAAAATGGCTCCTCCGGCACATATATACGCTGGGGAGCAGGTTACCGGTGGGAAGCCATCGGAGCCGAACATACACAAAGGTGCAGGGAAAGGCAGCCATCACCAACCGTCCGGGAGAAGCCACAGCAGCCGGCTGCGGGACCCGTCCATCCAGCCGTTTGGTTTACCAGAGACTTTGCGTACATTTGTGGCTGAGTGAGTACAACCGTGCTATCCGGCACCGCGCTGCGCAGTCCAGGCGACCCTGCACCTTGCCAACCCTGACTCCCCGTCACCTCACCGGGCCCCGGCACCACCAACCCCTACCCACGGAGGGGGGAAAACAACATCCCAGCTGCTCCCTACCATCGCTCCCGGGATCCCCGTCACCAGCAGCGGTGGTGCCCATCCTCACCACAACCCGTGGGTGGCGTCACGGACCAAATCCCCTAACCAAATGACCCCCCCTCCTTTCACTCACGGACGAGGAGCGCCGCTCGAGTCCCCGTATCCGGCCCACCGCTCGAGCCACCGAGCAGCAGCCGCAGCAGCGCCGGACCCGAGCGTTAGCGAGCGCAGCGGCGGCGTCCTCCCCGCCCGCGACAGGTGCATTATTCTGCACCAATAACATTGTGTCTGGAATATTCATCAGAAGTGGCGCAGGGGATGCCGACAGATAGCAGGTTTGTAGGACCAGGGGTGGACACATCATTGGTGCAGCTTGTGCAGGGTCCCAAGAGGTAAGGGGGCCATCTTGTGGGCAGGGCACAGACCACGGCAGGGGGTCTACTTGAGACGTTCGGATCCGGGGTCGTGGCGATGGCTTGAGGGGAAGCAGGACCCGGGCCTGAGCACCCGTCTGTAGCCCGCAAGTGAAAAGGGGGGGATTAATAAATGGGGAAGGTTTTGTCAGTGACGCCACCCGTGGTGTGCGGTGATTGTGGGTGACACCGCTGCTGCCGCTGGGGGTTATGCCCGGGACTGATTGAGTGGGGCAGCTGGATGTTATCCCCTCCACGGGTAGGGGAGGTGTTGTCCCGGGGCCCGAATACAGGTGGGATGGTGCTGTGGAGCGCAATTTGCTGGTTGGACCGGGTGGTATTGGTGTACTCACAGTTCCTCAATAACTTCACACAGAGTCCAGATGGAAAACCACATTGCCAGTGACCGGTGACCTCCGGCAGGTGTGTTCGGGTCCCACACCCTGGTACAGCAAACAGGGGTCCCTTCCTCCTGCACTTAATCTTTGTGTCCTTGTTGGTGACTACTCCTCATGAAACGGGGAAGTCCACTCCTGGTGATAATGTGTGTTGGGAGCTGTGGCCCGCGAGAGCTGACCCGTGGGATCCTAGCAGGCAATTACAGAGCCCTATCCCCTTTGTTGGGCTTCTGTCTCGCTCTATCTGGGCCTCTTGTGGGACAAGACCTGAAATCTAGCCCCTGGCTGGTCAATTAGTAAGATGCTTGAAGCTGACCTTGCTCTAGGGTCCAGGTACCCCATCGTGCACGGCCTCTGGACTGGATTCCTGCTGTTGGTACCGGCGGGCTACAACCATGCCGCAGTCCACTTAAGGTCTCCCACGACCGGATCTCCATCACCTGTGGCACAAATATTACTTTTAAGTCTATGCCAAATTATTGAAAAGTCTACAGAATTCACATTTTTCTTTGTAGCTCGTTTGGAGTTTTTGTCATCTTGTTTTCAAACTTCTGCATATTCTGGGTATACGTTTTTCGGGGGTTTTTCTGATTGGTTTGGGAAAAAAAACACTAAGAAAAAACAATACCAGACATTAATATTATGGGGATTTTGTTTTGCCAAGCATTAAAAAAACTGATAAATAGTGGATGATGCAGCCCCAAAGAGCAAACAATTATTTTTGATAGATGCTCTTGAAGGAATGTAAGACCATTGTGCTAATATAATCAAAACGGTGGCGGCTCTTTTCAGTATTTAATGGATGCTATATCAGACTTCTTTCCCTTAAAAAGCGAAAGTTCTTTGGATGCTATAATTTTTTTGTCCTTGAATCATTAGACAGCGTTTGGAACAGAAATCTGAAAATACAGATTTGGATTGACATTATACCACTTTCTTTACCTCTAAAATAAACAGTCAAAACATGAACTTTTTGGAGCCCTTTCTGCAACTCCTGACCCAAGTCTCATTACCTCCCCAATGTTAAACCTCTAACAACATTGAATAAAGTGTAAAGATTTATTATGGAGAGATAAGGCTGGGTTCACATATAGCGACAGCAACAACGATGTCGCTGTTACGTCACCATTTTCTGTGACGTAACAGCGACCTTGTAAGTCGCTGTTATGATCGCTGCTTAGCTGTCAAACACAGCGACGCGGCAGCGATCATAACGTTGCTACATGTGCAGAGAGCAGGGAGCCGCGCACACTGCTTAGCACGGGCTCCTTGCTCTCCTAGCTACAGTACACATCGGGTTAATTACACGATGTGTACTGCAGCTACATGTGCTGAGAGCAGGGAGCCGCGCACACTGCTTAGCGCTGGCTCCTTGCTCTCCTAGCTACAGTACATGTGGCGCCCCTGACCTGGTCAGGCACCACTGAGTACTGCACCCATGCTGGGGACAGTACAACACAGGTAATCCAGAAGGCTGACCGGGGTGTGGAACACAGGCGCATAGTGATCAGGTCTCACACATGTACCCATGAGAGGACCCCTGGGGATCCCAGGAGGGGGCAAGCCTTCACCTTCACTGGAATAGTGGAGGGGGTAGAGCCTCCATCTCCTCTCAAGGGGTGTGGTGGAGAGTCTGGTTGCTAGGTGGCATAGGCAAGAACAGGAGAGGAGGAGCAGTGAGTCAGTTAGAGCAGAACTCCATAGGGCTCAGTGAGGAGCAGACCTGTGGGGCAGTTGCTGTCTAACAGCGCCCGCGCAGTGGCTACAGACGGGGGAGAACGGTCAACTAGGAGTGCTGCCTGAAAGCCAGCTTCAGCTAGAGAGTGCACGGAGTGGGAAGTAAGGAGACTGCTAGAGAGCACCAGGCCCAACCGGGCGGCAGATCCCGAAGCGAGGATAGATTCACCTTTCCCTGCTAAACCTGCCGGTGTGGGGCTCTTAAAGCCCACACCACAACACTACAAAAGCCGCAGCCACGTAACCGCAGTGAGGGCCCATAGGTCATAGGAGGCAAGAGGCTGGAGTGGCCTGGTCCGGGGAACAAGCAAACGGCAAACAAGAAGGGGAGAGAGGCTTGGAGCATCTTCCCTGGGTGACCCCCATAGGGACTCAAAGTCGGGGTCACCCCAAACCACCAAGGGCTAAGGAAGGCGAGTCAGTAGTCACCCTCATAAAGTCAGCCTGAAGGATACCTGGTTCCTACCTGGTTCATCTCAGCTACGCCCGGGTTACTCACCCTGCCATCTAATGTGAGTAAAAACCCTGAAAGACATCCTGCCTGTGTGGTCATTCTGCGACTTGTGGTACTACAAACCTACACAGGGCCCTGGGGCTTGCCTCACTCTCAGGAGGCTCCTACATCTAACTGCACACACCATCAGCCCCAGGCGACCCTCAACCTGCAGTGGCGGTCCCTACTGGCCGCAATACTGAGAGTGGCGTCACGATCAAAACAGAAGATTTCCTACCAGTGACGGAGATCCAGCAACGTGGAGTCCCTGAAGGTAATGCACCGACACCGACACAACACCTGCGGGGCTTCACATCTGGCGCTGTGAACAGGATAAGGACTAGACCTGTTCAGACAGGTGACCATGTGCCTGGGCGGTCCGCTTGAAAAATTGGAAGCGCCGCCATATTGCCACCATGAAAAGCGCGCTGAAAAACAACAGCAGCCCGCGCTGGAAGAAGTTACCGCCCACGAAGAGGTGTGGCTACCCAGAGATCCCCTGCAGAGTTCTGACCTTGCCGGCTATGAGAGCGGAAGCGTCGAGAAACGGCGAGAGAGAAGGGAAGCCACAAACCTGCTGCTGCGGAGAGCAGAAATGGAATCCAGACGCGGATACCCAGAGCCAGGCTCTGCTGCCTGGTGGTGCCGGGAGCTTGCCATCTTCTGCGACCAGCTGGAGGCCAGGATTGTGCGACGGCTCAGAGAAGAACGCACGGAGCTCCTGGAAATGGCTGCGGCGGTGCGGACCTATGAGGAGGGAGCCGCGCGGAGCCTGCCGGATCGAGCGGCGACGACGATTCAGACCCCGATGGGTGAGTCGAGTGATGCCCCGGCCAGCGCAAGTGCCCCGACCCCTGCTGCCACGCTCGCGGTCCCAGAAGAGGCGCCCGGCGCGGCGACGCTGGACCAGGCCGCAGCCACGCTAGAAGCGGCCCGCCAAATCCAGGCCGCCGCAGCGATGCCCCGCCTGTCCCGCAGGGCTCCGACCACCACGGCAGTGCTCATCCGTGCTGCAGGTGTGACGCTGACCCAGGCTGCCACCCTGCTGAACCCGGTCCGCCAAGACCCCACCGCAGCAGCGACGCTCGTTCGCGCCGCAAGTGAGATGCTGAACCAGGCCGCAGCCCCGCCAGGTGCGGCCCGCCAAGCTCCGATCGCTGCAGCGACGTCCAGCCCAGCCTGCAAAGAGCCCCCTGCAACAGCGACACTGATTCAGGCCGCCGCCATGCCAGGCGCGGCCCGCCAAGACCAGGCCGCCGCCATACAGGGCGCGGCCCGCCAAGACCAGGCCGCCGCCATACAGGGCGCGGCCCGCCAAGAAGAGAAGACTACCTCACTATTTTCCCCGGCCTGCAAGGCCAGAGCAGACACCGCTCCCCAGCTCAAAGAGGTCCCTGCCAGGAAGACCCTGATAGGAGAGGACCCCGCATACTGGAAGCTGAAGGCTGATCTGGAGGCCCAGTTCCCGCAAGAGATGGTGGATCGGTACCTGCTCCCTCCGCATACCCCCAAGGAGATTCAGGCAACCCCTGCAGCCGCGCCAGAGAGCCCACCGCCCAGACCAGCTGAAGAGAGCCCATCCCCAGCACTGCCACAACCAGAGTGCAGTGAAGAACTAAGGGGGAGAGGAGGCCAGGAAGCTGAGGAGTTGACTCCGACGCCAACCGCAGCAGACCCCTACCCAGAGCCGGAGATGCTGCCCTATTCCCGCTGGGAGGAGGAAGACCTGACACCTTCTGCTGAGGAAGATCTGCCCCAAAGCCTCACCTGGGAGCTTGTAAGCTGCACCTCGCAGAACCCAGCCCGCAAGACACGGCGCAGCAGATCAAAGCGTCCTCCAACACCACAGTCTCCAGAGCAGAGGGAGGTCACAGCCAGAGACCTGCAGGAGAAAAGGTGCCTAAGAAGGTCCGAAGCCCAGGCTAGAGGACCCCTTTACAGAGGAATAGTAGAGGACTTCAACTTGAAAAGCGGATACGGCTTCATTGTAGTAAAAGGAATAAAAGAGGGCATATTTGTAAATCGGAGAGATGTTCAAGCCCACCTGCCCAGAGGACATTCAGGCAGAAATTTGAAAATTGGGGACTTAGTACAGTTCACCTTGCATCAAGGAGAAAGGGGCTACTATGCCTTGGACGTAGCACCATGTCCCAGACAAGAAAGACAAGAAAGACAAGAAAGACAAGAAAGAAAAGACAGAGATACAGAAACAGATGCAGAAAAGGAAACAGATGAAGACCAAGAAAGGAAAGATAAAGAACCTACAGATGAAACAACCACAGACAAAGATCCTACAGATGAAACAACCACGGACGACGACGGAGAACAAGAAAGTCACAGGTGCCGGTGCCCTACATGCCCACGCCCTAGTGAAAAAGAGGAGTAAAGTAAAGGAAAGTAAGAAGTTTTGACCAGTTAAAGTTTGAAAAGTTTTGTTTGCAACGTTTAAGAAATGCGCCCACAAAAACTATTGTGAGAAATAAACTTTAAGGCTATGAACTTGCTATAGCCACAAACTCTCGCAGTGTAAAAAGTTACACCAGTGGCACCACCACCAGGGCCAGCCTGTTTAGGGGCTTGGCTCGTCTGCAACCAGGGGGGCCCGTCCGTAGAAAAGGGCCTTGGCTCACCTGCGACCAGAGAGCACGCCTGTTTATGGGGCCTTGGCTCACCACCACAAAGAGGGTACCTGGTCAGCACCAACTGTGGAGGCCGCCTCTGCATCCTGCCAGAAGAGGCTGACGGCGCGGATCCACCAGGCCAGGTATACCCTAAAACCACCAGCCCATGAAAGCCGCCTCTACATCCTGCCAGAAGTGGCTGAAGTCGCGGCCAACGGGAGAGGAAGATTGGAGGAAAGGTCTGGGGAAACGGATGGCCCAGACCTGGTTACCAACAGGACCGGTGACCTGCCTCCTGAGAGGGTTTTGGGTGGGTTAACGGACTTGTGGGTGGAGGGTGGTGATGTCTGATACCTGGTGCTTTTAAAAATGTTTTACATGTTTTAATGTTTTATGCATTTTAAAATGTTGTCTTGCAGCCCGAGGACGTGCTGGTGATAACTAAGGGGGAATGTGGCGCCCCTGACCTGGTCAGGCACCACTGAGTACTGCACCCATGCTGGGGACAGTACAACACAGGTAATCCAGAAGGCTGACCGGGGTGTGGAACACAGGCGCATAGTGATCAGGTCTCACACATGTACCCATGAGAGGACCCCTGGGGATCCCAGGAGGGGGCAAGCCTTCACCTTCACTGGAATAGTGGAGGGGGTAGAGCCTCCATCTCCTCTCAAGGGGTGTGGTGGAGAGTCTGGTTGCTAGGTGGCGTAGGCAAGAACAGGAGAGGAGGAGCAGTGAGTCAGTTAGAGCAGAACTCCATAGGGCTCAGTGAGGAGCAGACCTGTGGGGCAGTTGCTGTCTAACAGCGCCCGCGCAGTGGCTACAGACGGGGGAGAACGGTCAACTAGGAGTGCTGCCTGAAAGCCAGCTTCAGCTAGAGAGTGCACGGAGTGGGAAGTAAGGAGACTGCTAGAGAGCACCAGGCCCAACCGGGCGGCAGATCCCGAAGCGAGGATAGATTCACCTTTCCCTGCTAAACCTGCCGGTGTGGGGCTCTTAAAGCCCACACCACAACACTACAAAAGCCGCAGCCACGTAACCGCAGTGAGGGCCCATAGGTCATAGGAGGCAAGAGGCTGGAGTGGCCTGGTCCGGGGAACAAGCAAACGGCAAACAAGAAGGGGAGAGAGGCTTGGAGCATCTTCCCTGGGTGACCCCCATAGGGACTCAAAGTCGGGGTCACCCCAAACCACCAAGGGCTAAGGAAGGCGAGTCAGTAGTCACCCTCATAAAGTCAGCCTGAAGGATACCTGGTTCCTACCTGGTTCATCTCAGCTACGCCCGGGTTACTCACCCTGCCATCTAATGTGAGTAAAAACCCTGAAAGACATCCTGCCTGTGTGGTCATTCTGCGACTTGTGGTACTACAAACCTACACAGGGCCCTGGGGCTTGCCTCACTCTCAGGAGGCTCCTACATCTAACTTCACACACCATCAGCCCCAGGCGACCCTCAACCTGCAGTGGCGGTCCCTACTGGCCGCAATACTGAGAGTGGCGTCACGATCAAAACAGAAGATTTCCTACCAGTGACGGAGATCCAGCAACGTGGAGTCCCTGAAGGTAATGCACCGACACCGACACAACACCTGCGGGGCTTCACATACACATCGGGTTAATTACCCGGTGTACTGCAGCTACATGTGCAGAGAGCAGGAGCCGGCACTGGCAGCGAGAGTGGTGGAGGCTGGTAACGAAGGTAAATATCGGGTAACCATGGAAAGGGCTTCCCTTGGTTATCCGATGTTTATCTTGGTTACAGCTTACCGCAGCTGCCAGACACCGGCTCCTGCTCCCTGCTCACTTCATTTCGTCGCTCTCTCGCTGTCACAAACAGCGATGTGTGCTTATCAGCGGGAGAGCGCCTTTGAAGAAAACTAACCAGGGCTGTGTGTAACGAGCCGCGATCTCACAGCAGGGGCCAGATCGCTGCTCAGTGTCACACACAGCGAGATCGCTAATGAGGTCACTGTTGCGTCACCAAAACCGTGACGTAGCAGCGATTTCGGTAGCGATCTCGCTATGTGTGAAGCACCCCTTAGTCCTTCAGTTTGCAGATTTATGGCTTCAGTCTTGGTTGTTTTGTTTACTGATGGTGATAAGACCATCACCAGATTCCTATTCCTAATTTTAGCTGTAAAGGAGCCTTTCTAAATAAATTGTATTTGGGATGCCAGTAGGGGTTTGATTGTAGCCCAAATGTCACTTGTCATAATGAAATGCTTATCACTATCATTTTATTTGCAAAATGGTATGCACCATTCTGCAGTTCTGGTAAAACCCTCCACAGTGTTGTCACAATCTAAAAACCCAAGGATCTAGGGCACCAGACGTTCTGCCCCGGTTGATCACTTTATTGATAACCCTGTACATAACAAGTGCAATGTTTCAACCACACAAGGCTTTTATCAAGCCATAAAGGATAAAAAGTGTGCATATCAACATCTATGAACAAAGTGCTATTTATGGTGGATTATTTATGGACCACTCCCAAACTAGTCCTTCTGATCCTGGTCCAACCTCTGTTACCTTAAAAGCACTACATAATGACACACATTGACAACACATAATTTGAAAAGATGACATAAATTTTCACCCATAATTCACTATAGAACATCATATTGGATGGGAGATATCCAACAAGTTTTGAATATATGGATATAAGGTGCAAAAAAAAAAAATTTCCATCATCTTTAGCTTAAGACACTCCCAAGGACTCTATCATAGGCACTTACATTACATTGCATTTGAGACAGAACAAACTATAATAAGATATAAGTGGGAGAGGTTATTAGTCACATCCATGAAATTATGTGGGGTCATAAGGAGAATTTGATGATTTTGAATTTGGTGCTAAGAACACTGATAAAACATTGAGATTACAGGCAACCATATCGACATGGTAGAACGTCCACCCCCCGTTGTGACGTCATAACAAGCCCTTTCATGTGACAGCTGCAGTCACATGTTCATTGTGATCCCGATGGGCACGTGACCGTGACGATGTACAAGACACCCCCCCATTGTTGTTATTATTATTATTATATTAAACCTGTAGGAGCAAGAATTTGAGTGCTGTATAATAGCTTTATGTGTTCCCCATTCTGTGTGCCCTGTTTCAGTATACATCTATGGAATTTCGATCATGCAAAATGCACATAATTTAGTATTTTCACCATGCATCCTTTAAGACACATTTTTCTTGTATCACTAACCACCTCCCAACATGGCCAATTTCCTTTTTTGCATTTTTGATTTTTTCCTTCCCCTCTTCCAAGAGACATATTTTTTTTCTTTTTCTGTCCACCTAGCCATATGAAGACTTGCTTTTTGTGGGACGGGTTGTACTTTTGAATGACACCATTCATTTTACCATACAGAGTACTGGAAAACAAGGGATTGTAATTCTGACATTGTTTTGTGGGGATTGTTTTCACGGTATGTGGTGAAAATTACCTGGCAATATGATTTTGTTCATCGGTAGAATTACGGCAATACAAAACTTGTTAATTTTTTTAATTATTCTTAGTGAAACAAATTAGAAATTAAAACATATTTTTTTTCTTGTGTTCAATTTTTCTAAGACCAGTAAAGTTTTTTCATATTTTGCTTTGTGAGAGCCAAAATGGAGAAGCAGTGTTTGAAAGAGCATACCCTAACTGCTTTCATAGGAACTAAAGCATAAGTTGCAGCGAGGCGCTGCTAATCAAATGTCCTTCATAAATTGTTCATCAGCAAGAGTTACCACCTCTATAAAAGCAGAAGTTTTGGCAGTTTGTTGGTCTGGAGCATTCAGACAGGTGTGAACACAATGCCAATAAGGAATTAATCATCAATGATTGTACAGAAGCAATTCTTGAAATGCAGAAAGAAGAGAAAAGATTGACATAAGAATAGGAAAACATTGGAAAAAATAAAGTTGGATCCAAAATGACCGACTTCAAAATGGCCACCATGGTCACCACCCATCTTGAAAAGTTTCCCCCCTCCAATATACTAATGAGCCACAAACAGGAAGTTGATATCACCAACCATTCCCATTTTATTTAGGTGTATCCATATAAATGGCCCACCCTGTAGAAGTAAATATATGGTCATCTCTCCAACAGCTAAAATTTGGCTAAAACTGGGTCATGCAACAATGATCCTAAGCACACCAATAAATCTACATAAGAATGGCTAAAAAAAATAAAACAAGGTGTTGGAATGGCCCAAAGTCCAGTTAGTCACCCAATTGAAATGCTTTTGCAGGCCCATAAGAGAGATGTTCATAAACAAATACCCACAAACCTCAGTGAACTTAATGGGGTATTTTTAAATTGTTTATAGAGTAGTTCAGAGCAATGCAATCTCCTTAGTTTCCTTGCTTCCCAATTTCTGGTGGGGAAGGCTAGCTAAGGAACAGATCACTAACGAATCACGTTGCTCAGGCACTTTCCCTGGTGAAAGAGTGCATTAAGTACTCAGTGCCTCTCAGCGATAGGCTGAGGGGCACTTCCAGAAAATGGTGAGCCTGCCCTTTAATCAGGCAGTTGAACTCCCTAAATGCTGCGATCGATAGTGAAATCAGCATTCAGGTGGCAGGGTGAGGATCGCGTTCCTCTCCCAAGCGAACGGGACCCTGTAATATGATCACAGGGACTCGATTGCTCCCATGATAACCCTGGTTCATCACCATGATGACATCCAGGTTACCCAGTTATGGAAAGCCTTACTCACCATGCCAGATGCATGTTTGTAAGGCTGACAGCTATAATGCACTGCAATGATATTGCATTGCAGTGGATTATATGAATGATCACAGTGACAAAATGAATGTCCCATAAAGAGACTAAGTTAAAAAAAAGTTTTAAAAAATTGGTAATTTTTTTTAAAAAAATCTGAAAAAAAAAATTCAATAAACATGTAAGTTTATGTAAAAAAAAACAAAGAAAAACTACTTGTATTTGGTATTGTCATGTCTGTAACAGATCTCAAAAACTGTCACACTAGTAGTTCTAGTAATTCCCTTCAGTGAACAGTGTAAAATAAATAAATAAAACACTTGGCAAATACTATATCTTTCAATCATATAGTTGACAAAAAGTCCTTTACAAATAAAAATTGTACCTCTGAAAATGTCATCTTACCCCACAAAAAAACAAGCCACAATACAGCTCTGTTAGACAAAAAAAAACTATAGCTCTCAGAATACAGCAATGCAAAAACTTTTTTTTCTATAAAATAGTTTCTATGGTGTAAAAGCGACAAAACATTAAAAAAAAAGTACGGTAAAAAAAAGATATACGGCTGTAAGAATAAAACTGTCTTATCACTTTTATGACAAAGTGAACAGTGTAGAAAAAGCATTTCCTGAATTCTTGTTTCTTCATGCTTTAGCCTTACAAAAAGAATTGAAAGTGATCAAAAAGTATTATGTGGCAGAAAATGGTACCAATAAAAACTCCAACTCATCCCGCAAAAAAAACAGCCCTCACATGACTTTGTAGGCAGAAAACTAAAAAAACCTATAACCTTCAAAATCCGCTAAAGCAAAAATCCTTTATTTTCTAAAAATATATTTTTAGGATGATAGTAGCCAAACCTAAAAAAAACGATATCTCTATAATCATAGTGACAGGAGAAATAAATGCACCTAATAACTTATACCACAAAGTGAAAGGTGTAAATAAAAAAATAAAGCCAATTCTTCAACTGCTGTTTATTTGTTTATTTTGCCTCCCAAAGATCGCAGTAAGGTGTGGCCCATATTTATCCTGCGCTCTACGCTGAGCACTTACACTAGGCATTATGTGCAATTCTCTGAAAATAGTTATTCAGACAAAATTCCCAATGGAAAATTCACTGTATGGGGCAGATGGAGTCACTTTGAACTCCTGTCTGACCTGTGGTCTGGTGGTATCCATCTTTTTATGTGTCTTTATAGACGTGCACAAAAGCATGGTCATCAACAGTTTTATTCACATTTGAAAAGACCTTCATCGGTGGCAGAGGCCAAACGGAGTCTGGAGTAACTTGGCTGCCTCATTAGGGAATGGATCCATTGGGGGTTTCCCCTGAATCCCATATTTCAGAGATGTAAATGGAAACCCTAATGTAAGCGCTCAATATAGAGCATAGGACAGGGCAGCACGGTGGCTCAGTGGTTAGCACTGCAGTCTTGCAGCGCTGGGGTCCTGGGTTCAAATCCCACCAAGGACACTATCTGCAAGGAGTTTGTATGTTCTCCCCGTGTTTGCATGGGTTTCCTCCCACAATCCAAAGACATACAAATAGGGACTCTAGATTGTGAGCCCCAATGGGGACAGTGTTGCCAATGTATGTAAAGCGCTTTGGAATTAATAGCACTATATAAATGAATAAAATTATTAATTAATTAATTATAGGATAAATGTGAACTGACACAAAATGTTCTGTACCCAAATCACCAAATGGCATTCAATCCAACCTACAAACACACAAGTCCGCATCCAGGTCCATAATCTGTTAACATAAATATAGGGGGCTTCCACATGACTGGTAACTCAAAGGTTCTGGAAAAATGCTATGGCCCCCCCCTCAAAAAAGAAATCCAGCAAAATTTGTGCTCCCAAATGCAAATGATCCCCTTCCTTCTGAGCCCCACAATGTGCCTGAAACACAGTTAGCGTCCACATGTTTAGCATTGTTGCAGTTAGGACAGCCCGTTTAATTTACGAGGTGCAGGTTTCCAGAAGCATGGCACTACAATGCACTGGGCACGACAAGGGTGTTTTTCTAATATTTAATTCTACAAAATTTACTGCGTTTGCCTCAATGGGTGTTGTTCCAGAGACTTAATTACCACTACACCCACAGATGTGTTCCCAGAGGAGTGTGATGTCCAAAGGAAACTCTATGATCCAAAAATCAAATGGTGCTTGTCACAAACCACCGGGGGGGTCACTCAGAAATCCCCCGCGCTGGCTACCAGTACGTCACAATCGGGGGGTAACAAGTGGGGGTCACCCCTCCTTTATACCTCCCGACCGACAGACAGAGCACGTGACGCGCTCTCTAGCGCCCCTCTTATAGTCAGGCCAATTATGGAATTGCCCGACAATAAGCAAGGAGGCCGCTATACTACTTATGCCGATTATTGAAGGGTCCCCGGTGAGAGTAAGGTATATATTCCCCCGACCTCCGCGGGCGGAATATATAAAATCTCCCCGAATCTCACTGGCCTCCCCACAATAATCCTTGGCACAACTCGCTGCCACCAACCGCTTCACGGTAACTATTAGCCGAACACACAGACGTGGGATTCAAGATCGAGATAACAGAACAGCCCAAGATTAATTATATAATTTAATCAGCCTAAAGCACACTAGAAACTACAATATATACAATAGGGAATCTACAGAATATACATATGTCAGAGTACAGTTACAATCAAAGCATGGGTTACAAACAGGCATACACAGTTCCAGCAGTTACCTTGTTGCGTCTGGCCACAGGGGGGCGCTGTAGACCAGGTTTCCAGGAACTCCCTCACAGGTCTTTCCCAACCAGGCCCCCGAGCAGAAGAACACTGGAAAATGGCCGAAGTAGGGTTATCAACCTGGGCAAATCCAGGTCCCCTCCTACCTTTGTGACCTCACAGGGAAGCACTGCCACTCCCCCTGCATGGATCAGAATTATCCAGCAAAGGGGATATTGGCCATAACTTTGCCTGGGAGCGTCGTAGGCGGACGCCAATGCTCTCATTGTGACAGTTATGAATTTAGCTACAGAACGAGGGGACTCATGACCTGTCTGCCAGTTCCCCATTGGCTGATATCACGCCTGGGGCATTTCCCAATGTCCTGCTCCCATAAAAAGGGGGTGCCGGCATCGTCCACATGCGGAGACACCATTTTTATGGTTGCCATATTTATCGGAAATATGGCTTGCGAGATATGAACCATTTTTTACTGGAGTCGTTCTGTCTGGCTATTTCCATAGCCTTGCTAACTAGCTAGCAGCCCCCACTACAGGGTCACGGCAGGGAGTCATCCTGTGTCCATTGTCCTAAAGCCACCTAATTTCCATATCACAGGACATGGCCATGGAATTTGTTGCTAAACCAGTTGTGTGAAGGAAAGGGGGGGTGACACCAGGAGAGGGCTTCCTGACATACTTGAATATCATGATTTATCGTCATATCTCCGGATTTACCTCACACCTCCCCCCTTTTGAGGGCGCTAGGGGGCAGCACACTCCGGTGTTCCCCCGTGCGCCCGTCCGCGACCTCTCCTTGTCGGGACAGCCCGTCTGCGTTACCGTGGTCACGGCCCCTTTTGTGGCGAATGGTGAAGTTGTATTGCTGGAGCGCAAGGCTCCATCGCAACAATCGCCCATTCGTCCCAGAGACGGTGTGCAACCAGCTGAGGGGATTGTGGTCCGTCTCCACGATGAAGTGGCGCCCGTATAGATAGGGTTGCAGACGCTGCAGGGCCCACACTATGGCCAGGCACTCCTTCTCCATTGTGGAATAGGCCACTTCCCTCGGTAACAGCTTCCGGCTCAGGTACAAGACTGGGTGCTCTTGGCTCGCAGAGTCCACCTGGCTGAGCACCGCACCGAGGCCGAAGTCACTGGCGTCGGTCTGTACTACAAACGGCCGCGTGAAGTCGGCTGCCTGTAGCACGGGCGGGCTGGACAGGGCGTCCTTTAGGGCCCGGAAGGCTGTCTCGCAGTCCATTGTCCAATCGACTGCAGAGGGCAGCTTCTTCTTGGTGAGGTCCGTCAAGGGCTTTGCCAGGCTACTATAGCATGGAACAAACCTCCTATAGTACCCAGCGGTCCCCAAGAAGGACATCACCTGCTTCTTGGTCCTGGGGGTGGGCCAGGATGCGATGGCCTCCACTTTCTCAGGCTCGGGCTTCAGTGTTCTCCCACCTACCCGGTGACCGAGGTACTGGACCTCGCTCATGGCCAGCTGACACTTTCCCGGCTTGATGGTCAAACCTGCCCGGTGGACCCGCCTGAGCACCTGTGCTAGATGCTCTATGTGATCTTCCCAGGTGGGACTGAAGACGGCAATGTCATCCAGGTACGCGGCCGCGTACCCTTCAAGTCCCTTGAGCAGGGTGTTGACCATCCGCTGGAAAGTGGCAGGGGCATTCCTCATCCCGAATGGCATCACCGTGGACTCGTACAGTCCAAATGGGGTAATAAAGGCAGAGCGTTCCCTGGCCTTGCGAGTCAGGGGGATCTGCCAATATCCCCGGCTCAGGTCCATGATGGTCAGGTACTGAGCCCCGGCCAACTGATCGAGCAGGTCATCGATGCGTGGCATTGGGTACGCATCGGCGACCGTGACCGCATTGAGCCCCCTGTAGTCCACGCAGAACCGAGTGGTTCGGTCCTTCTTAGGGACGAGGACTACAGGCGAGGCCCAAGCGCTGTTGGATGCCTGGATCACCCCCAGCTTCAGCATCTCGTCAATCTCCTGGCGCATGTGTTGCTGCACCTCCAGGGAGACCCGATATGCTGAACGCCGGATCGGGGGATGATCCCCAGTGTCCACGTGATGGACAGCCAAGTCAGTCCTTCCGGGCTGGTTGGTAAACAACCCCCGGAAGGGGTGTAGGGTGGCCCACAGCTGGGACCGTTGGTCCTCCAAGAGCTGGTGGCCAACCTCCACATCCTCAATGGATCCGCCTGCCCTAACCTGGGCTAGCATATCCAAGAGGGTTTCCGCTTCTCCCTCCTCGGGCAGGTTGCACACGGGGAGCGCACATGCCTCCCGCTCATGATGTGCCTTCATCATGTTCACATGGAAGGGCTTCCGCCTTCCACGGGCAGGGTCCAGGGTGACCAGGTACGTCACAGGGTTGAGCTGCTGGTACACGAGGTATGGGCCTTCCCAGGCTGCCTGAAGCTTGTCCTGTGGTACGGGGACCAGTACCCACACCTTTTGACCCACTTGGTAGGTCCTCTCACAAGCGTTCTGGTCGTACCAACGCTTCTGATCGGCCTGGGCTTGAGCCATATTGTCGTGTACCAGTTGCGTCAAGGCCTGCATTTTGTCCCGGAAGCGCATGACATACTCGATAACCGACACTCCAGGGGTGGCCAAATCCCCTTCCCAAGCCTCTTTCACCAGAGCCAGGGGGCCCCGCACACGTCGCCCGTACAGGAGCTCAAACGGTGAGAATCCTGTTGAGGCCTGTGGAACCTCCCGGTAAGCAAATAACAGGTGTGGGAGATACCGCTCCCAGTCACGCCCATGGGAGTCGACCAACATCTTAAGCATCTGCTTTAGGGTGCCATTGAACCGCTCGCACAGGCCATTAGTCTGTGGATGGTACGGGCTGGCCACCAGATGTCGCACCTGGACTTGCTTACAGAGGGCCTCCATCAGCTGGGACATGAATTGGGTCCCCCGGTCCGTGAGCATTTCCTGGGGAAAACCCACTCGGGAGAAAATCTCCAGCAATGCGGTGGCCACCTTGTCAGCCCGAATGGACGACAAGGCCACTGCTTCTGGGTACCGGGTGGCATAGTCCACTACCGTCAGTATGAAGCGTTTCCCGGAGCTGCTGGGGATGGCCAGCGGGCCGACCAGATCCACAGCCACCCTCCTGAAAGGCTCATCGATGATTGGCAGAGATACCAGTGGGGCTTTGGGGCGTGGCCCCGCCTTCCCCACTCTCTGACAGGTTTCACACGAACGGCAGTAGGCAGCCACATCGGCCCCCATTTTTGGCCAGTAGAAATGCTGGTTTAACCTGGCCTTGGTCTTAGCGATCCCTAGGTGTCCGGCCATCGGAATCTCATGTGCGATCCGCAACAACTCCGTCCGGAACGGATAGGGTACCACCAACTGTCGGTCCCTGGGCCACGCCTCCGGTGAACCCTGCTGGACCGTGGCCCGGTACAGCCGTCCTTGGTCCCAGACCACTCGCTCCGGGTCCGAGTCCGAGGGAGGCTGTGCCGCCTGCTCCTTAAGAGCTTTCAGGCTGTCGTCAGCTTCTAACGCTGCCTGAAACCCCTGACTAGATGTGGCCAGAATCGACGAGACTGTCACATCTTCAGTCAGTACCCCGGGACCTGTGTCCTGGCCTCCACCTGACTCGGCTGCCACTTGGTCAGAAGGGGAAGAGCTGTCGGACCTCCGGGAGGCCCCTTGGCTTCCAGCACTCCCACTGCGGGTGACAGCGGCCACAGCCGCTGCGACCGTGGGTCGTGCCTGCTCCTCCTCCGTTCCTGACCAAGTCGCCGGTTCAGGCAGACCTACCTGGCTTCCTGACACCCCGGTTGTGGGGGAACCATGCACCGAGATCTTACCTGGGAGCACTTCCGCTCCTGGACCGGCCCCAATCTCACCTGCCTGTTCCCCTCCTGCAGCAACAGAACCCCGCTGTGAAATCTCTGGGGACCCCACATTTGCTGTGGTAGCCCCCACCCCACACACTGGTCCTCCCCCTGCAGCACCCTGCTCTCTGCTTATCCCTGCAGAGGGCAACAGATCCCAGCTCACAGGCTGGTTACTTGTAGAGGCATTGTCACACCTTTCTCTGACCCCCTCCCCTGTCACAGCTGCAGCTGTGTGTGTGTCTATGGTGTCTATGCAAGCAGAAATATCAGAGTTCACTCCCTCCTCCCTTACATCATTCATAGATAACACATTAACATTGTCAGGAGTCATGTCTGTACTGGCTGAAGGTTCAGCCCTTGGTTGGGGCCCAAACTGGGAGGTTATCTGCCCCAAATCTGTCCCAAGTAGCACGTTTGCGGGGATCCGATCAGTTACCCCCACCTCCCTCACCCCTCGCCCTGCGCCCCAGTCCACATAAATGTCAGCAACAGGCAGCGCCGGGTCAATGCCTCCAATCCCGGAGACAGCGAGGGTTTTTCCAGGGATCAAGTCTTGGGGGGACACCATCTCAGGCCGCACCAGAGTCACCTCCGAGGCGCTGTCTCGCAGTCCTATGGTCACAGACCGGCCGACGGTGACAGGTTGGAAGCTGTCCAGGGACCTACCACCACCCCCACCCACACAATACACCTTGGGCGGCCCTTGGGACGGGGACGGAGCCGGGGCCTTGGGACGCTGAGGGCACATGGCCTTGAAGTGTCCAGGTAGGTTGCACTGGTGGCACCGTCTTGGTTCCGCCACGGGCCTGGAGAGGGGAGTTGAGGGGGACACCCCCTGCAGTCTAGGGGCAGGTGGGGCAGTCGCAGAATTCATCTTACCCCCTCTCCAGGTGCTGCTGGTGGCCGCTCTCCTGGCCTCAGGGGCCCGGTTGTTGGAGTAGTCATCGGCAAGGGCAGCTGTAGCCGTGGACCCCTTTGGCTTCTGGTCTCGGATGAACTGGCGGAGATCCTCAGGGCAGTTCCACAAGAGTTGCTCCGTGATGAACAAGTCCAGGATCTCCGGTCCGGTGGAAAGCTGCAGGCCTTGGGTCCAGTGGTCGGCAGCTCGGGCAAGTGCCCGCCGGTGGTCAGCCCAGGAGTCCTTTGGTCCCTTCTGTAGGCTCCGGAACTTCTTGCGGTAGGACTCTGGAGTGAGGTTGTACTGTTGGATCAGGGCCCGCTTGATGGTGTCGTAGCCCTGATCTGCCTCAGCAGGCAAGTCCCCAAGGATATCCAGGGCCTTACCCCTTAAACGGGGGGTCAGGTATTTGGCCCACTGGTCCTTGTCCAGATGGTGCTGCAAGCAAGTCCGTTCAAAAGCAGTCAAGAAAGAGTCCAAGTCTCCATCCTTCTCCAGCACTGGGAAGTCCTCAACACGGACCTTTGGAAGTTTGGTGTCTCGAAGGTCACATGTGGCTGATGAGGGCCGGAGCTGAGCTAGCTGCAGCTGGTAGTCACGGTCTGCCTGTCGCTCTCGCTCTTCACGCGCTGCCTGCCGCTCTCGCTCCGCAGCCTCACGCTCTGCGTGCCGCTCTGCCCTGCGCTCTGCCAGGAGTTCCTTGTAGCCCTTCTGGTCTCCAGCCTGGAGAAGGGCCATAGCCATTTGAAGAAGGCTATCCGAGCCTCCCAGGCTCGGTGGAATGGCACGTGGTGATCTGCGGCACGCTGCAGAGCTAGGCGATTCACTGTCCCTTTCAGAGCGGAGGGCTGGCATCTGGCTCGTTGAGGAACCTTGGGTGAGCTCCTCCTCATCTTGTCCAGCAGTGCCAGGTTGCGCAATGTCCTCGGCAGAACGGTTTTCTGGCGTCGAGCTCCTGGAGGACTCGTGGGCAACCTCCTCATTGCTGTCCACAGCACCGTCCTCCCTCTCTTCGGCTCCTGCCTTAGCATTGGCCAGTTGCATAGCTCTGCTCCTGGTGCCATCAGCCATTCTTGCAGACTTTTGGTCACTGACACAGAACTGACACCTGATGCCTCCACACACCTTACAGTATCTGCACTCTGACACTCTAGTGTTGAGCTAGTCTGAAGACCCCAGCAGCCACAGCTGCTGCAGGCAGTCTTTAGTGTCTGGGAGTATGGGTCTCACACTCACACACACTATTATCTCGATCCCACCGCTATGCCACCAATATGTCACAAACCACCGGGGGGGTCACTCAGAAATCCCCCGCGCTGGCTACCAGTACGTCACAATCGGGGGGTAACAAGTGGGGGTCACCCCTCCTTTATACCTCCCGACCGACAGACAGAGCACGTGACGCGCTCTCTAGCGCCCCTCTTATAGTCAGGCCAATTATGGAATTGCCCGACAATAAGCAAGGAGGCCGCTATACTACTTATGCCGATTATTGAAGGGTCCCCGGTGAGAGTAAGGTATATATTCCCCCGACCTCCGCGGGCGGAATATATAAAATCTCCCCGAATCTCACTGGCCTCCCCACAATAATCCTTGGCACAACTCGCTGCCACCAACCGCTTCACGGTAACTATTAGCCGAACACACAGACGTGGGATTCAAGATCGAGATAACAGAACAGCCCAAGATTAATTATATAATTTAATCAGCCTAAAGCACACTAGAAACTACAATATATACAATAGGGAATCTACAGAATATACATATGTCAGAGTACAGTTACAATCAAAGCATGGGTTACAAACAGGCATACACAGTTCCAGCAGTTACCTTGTTGCGTCTGGCCACAGGGGGGCGCTGTAGACCAGGTTTCCAGGAACTCCCTCACAGGTCTTTCCCAACCAGGCCCCCGAGCAGAAGAACACTGGAAAATGGCCGAAGTAGGGTTATCAACCTGGGCAAATCCAGGTCCCCTCCTACCTTCGTGACCTCACAGGGAAGCACTGCCACTCCCCCTGCATGGATCAGAATTATCCAGCAAAGGGGATATTGGCCATAACTTTGCCTGGGAGCGTCGTAGGCGGACGCCAATGCTCTCATTGTGACAGTTATGAATTTAGCTACAGAACGAGGGGACTCATGACCTGTCTGCCAGTTCCCCATTGGCTGATATCACGCCTGGGGCATTTCCCAATGTCCTGCTCCCATAAAAAGGGGGTGCCGGCATCGTCCACATGCGGAGACACCATTTTTATGGTTGCCATATTTATCGGAAATATGGCTTGCGAGATATGAACCATTTTTTACTGGAGTCGTTCTGTCTGGCTATTTCCATAGCCTTGCTAACTAGCTAGCAGCCCCCACTACAGGGTCACGGCAGGGAGTCATCCTGTGTCCATTGTCCTAAAGCCACCTAATTTCCATATCACAGGACATGGCCATGGAATTTGTTGCTAAACCAGTTGTGTGAAGGAAAGGGGGGGTGACACCAGGAGAGGGCTTCCTGACATACTTGAATATCATGATTTATCGTCATATCTCCGGATTTACCTCACAGTGCTCCTTCCAGCCTGAGCCCTGTAGTGTGGCCACATGTGGGGTATTGCCATGTTCAGGAGAAATTGAGCAACATATTATGGGGCTAGAAATCTGGGGTTAAAACAACATTTTAGTGGTAAAAATGTAATTTTCCTTCCCCACCCAATAGTATAAAGTTTTGTGACACACCTATGGTGTCAATATGCTCACTACACCCCTGGATGGATTGGTTTAGTGGTGCAGGTTGTAAAATGAGTCACTTGTGGGGCAATTCTGCTATTATGGCACCTCAGAGGCTCTGCCAATATGACATGCCACTCACAAGCCATTCCAACTGAATCTGAACTCACCCCTTCCCTTCTTCACTTTGCACTGTGCCTAAAAAGTAGTTAGTGGTGTACTCAGGAGAAATTGTATAACAAATTGTATGGTCCATTATCTCCAGTTATCCTCGAGAAAATGAAACATTTGGGGTTAAAGCAACATGTTTGTGGTTAAAAATTTATTTTTTCATTTTCATGGCTCAACGTTATATAAAATTCTGTGATTTGTTACAAGTGAAAAGGTTTTGGTACCGTGTTAGCCAGTGATTTATGGCCCGTTACAAAATCTGAGGAATCTATTCCAGAGACTCACCAGACCTCTGATCCTACATGGATATTGGGACAATAAAACTCTCACACCACTAATCAAAGTTAATTAAGGATTCACTTTCTAAGCTCAGTGTTTGTTTATTTATATGTCTTTTATTATGCCATCCCTCTGCCCTATTTGTGCATATATTTGTGTTTCTTCAGATATTTTGTCATACCATGCCTGATGAAGGAACCTGAGATGTCTCAAAAGCTTGCTTTGTAACATCACTTTATTTTATTTTAGTTAGCCATTAAAAGGTATCACAAGATTATAATTTTGGTCCTCTCACTGAGAACATTCAATAAAAATTCTGTGAAGCACCTGGGGGTTTAAGGTGCTCACCAAACATCTAGAAAACTTCCTTGAAGGGTATATTTTTCAAAATGGGGTTACTTGTGGAAGAGCTCCACTATTTAAATACCTCAAGGGCTCTCCAAACACGACATGGCATCTACTATCTATTCTAGACATTTTTATGCTCTAAAATTCAAATGGCACTCCTCCATTCCAAGCCCCGCTGTGCGCCCAAACAGTTGATTTTCACCACATGTGAAGAATCAGGATACTCTGGAGAATTTGCACAACAAATTGTATGGTGCATTTTTTCCTGTAAAGAGGGCTCACGGAATTCGTGACGCACATCCGGCCTCGTTAGCGACGTCGTTGCGTGTGACACGTACGAGCGACCACTAACAATGTAAAATACTCACCAAATCGTTGATCGTTGACACGTCGTTAATTTCCCAAATGTCGTTGCTGGTTTAGGACGCAGGTTGTTGGTCATTCCTGAGGCAGCACACATCGCTACGTGTGACACCCCAGGAATGACAAACAACACAGTACCTGCGTCCTCCGGCAAAGAGGTGGGTGTGTCTTTCATGCGGCTGATCTCCGCCCCTCCGCTTCTATTGGACGCCTGCCGTGTGACATCGCTGTGACGCCGCATGAACTGCCCCCTTAAAAAGAGGCTGTTCGCCGGCCACAGCGATGTTGCTAGGAAGGTAAGTCCGTGTGACGGGTACTAGCGATATTGTGCGCCACGGGCAGCGATTTGCCCATGACGCACAAACGACGGGGGTGTGTGCTTTCATGAGCGACATCGCTAGTGATGTCGCTGTGTGTAAAGCAGTCTTTATCCTTGTTAAAATAAAAGATTTGGGGTTAAAGCAACATGTTTATGGTAAAAAATGTATTTTTTTCATTTTCATGGCTCAACGTCATAAAATTTTGTAAGCACCCGTGGGATCAAGGTGCTCATCAAACATCTAAAAAAATTCCTCGAGGGATTTAGTTTCCAAAATGGGGTCACTTGTAGGGGAGCTCCACTGTTTAGGCACATCAGCGGCTCTCCAAACGCGACATGGCATCCGCTATCCATTCCAGACAATTTTGCGCTCTTAAATTCAAATGGCGCTCCTTCCCTTCCAATCCCTGCTGTGCACCCAAATAGTAGATTTTCAAAACATATGGGGTATCAGTATACTCTAGAGAAATTTTATAACAAATTGTGAGGTGAATTTTCTCCTGTTAGCCTTATGAAAATGCAATATTTGGGTCTAAAGTAACATTTTTTGTGGGAAAAAGTAAAATGTTCATTTTTTCCTTCCACATTGCTTTACTTCCTGTGAAACACCTGAAGGGTTAATAAACTTCTTGAATGTGGTTTTGAGCATTTTGTTAGGTTTGTTGGGTGCAGTTGTTAGAATGGTGTCACTTTTGGTCACTCTCTTCCACCTAGGCCTCTCAAAATCACTTCAAATGTGATGTGGTCCCTAAAAAAGGGATTTTGAAAATTTTGTTGGAAAATGATACAGGTAAAATATATCTTTGTACCGTGTTAGCCAGTAGAGATAAAAAATTGTTTAAAAGAACTGAAGTCCTCAGTGGTTGATACCTTTTAATGGCTAACTGAAAAGATGGTAATAATAGCAAGTTTTCGAGACTACTCAGGTCTCTTCATCAGGCTCAGTAAGTTGGAAAATGAGAAATTGCTGATAAACTTTTAACTTCCTAACGAAAAAAATTATGTTTCCAAAATTTTGTTGATGTAAAGTAGAGATGTGGGAAATGTTATTTGTTAACTACTTTTTTGCAACATAACTTTCTGGTTTAACGCCCACTGTAAATATACATTGGCGCTTTCTAGGCTCCATGCAGCGCCGATGTATAATTTTGGTCCACAGTCAGGAAGGGATCGCGACCCCCTAAGATCCACAATCACAGGGATTCTGGTGCAGAACGGCAGTTCTGCCTGGAGACATCATCAGGACCTGATTGCATCGGGTCCAGATGATGTTAACCCTTTGCGATCTTCTATGTGCCGCGATCAATAGCGATTGCAGCACATAGAAGTTAGAGAGAAGCAGTGAGCTCCTACTCATACTTCTCCGGCTCCTCTGTGACACGATCAAGGGGGAGCCGGAGCTCACATAATGATCTGCCATGTACGGTGGCCTGTCAGACTCACTCTGCAGCAGGATCTGACAGGCGATCTGCAGCTGGACACAACCAGTATAATGCATTGCTATGCTACTGCCTGGCAATGCATTATACCACCGATCAGACTGACGAAATTGAAAGTCCCATATAGGGGCTCGCAAAAAAGTAGTTAATAAATAACATTTCCCACATCTCTACTTCACATCAACAAAATTTTGGAAACATAATTTTTTTTGTTAGGAAGTTAAAAGGGTTCAAAGTTTATCAGCAATTTCTCATTTTCCAGCAAAATTAACAAAATCCTTTTTTTAACGGACCACATCACATTTGAAATTACTTTGAGAGGCCTGGGTGGGAGAAAGTGACCAAAAGTGACACAATTCTAAAAACTGCACCCCTCAAACTGCTCAAAACCACATTCAAGAACTTCACAGGAACTAAAGCAATGTGGAAGGAAAAAATTAACATTTAACTTTTTCCCACAAAAATGTTACTTTAGCCCCAAATATTGCATTTTGATAAGGCTAACAGGAGAAAATTCACCTCACAAATTGTTGTAAAATTTCTCTAGATATACTGACACCCCATATGTTTTCGAAATCTACTATTTGGGTGCACAGCAGGGATTGGAAGGGAAGCAGCACCATTGAATTTAAGAGCGCAAAATTGTCTGCAATGGATAGCGGATGCCATGTCGCGTTTGGAGAGCCGCTGATGTGCCTAAACAGTGGAGCTCCCCTACAAGTGACCCCACTTTGGAAACTAGATCCCTCAAGGAATTTTTGCAGATTGACGTTGAGCCATGAAAATGAAAAAAATAATTTTTAACCATAAACATGTTGCTTTAACCCCAAATCTTTTATTTTAACAAGGGTAACAGGAGAAAATACACAACACAATTTGTTGTGCAATTTGTCCAGAGTATGCTGATTGCTCACATGTGGTGGAAATCAACTGTTTGGGTGCACAGCAGGGCTTGGAAGGGAAGGAGTGCCATTTTAATTTTAGAGCATAAAAATGTCTAGAATAGATAGTAGATGCCATGTCGTGTTTGG
This sequence comes from Anomaloglossus baeobatrachus, assembly GCF_048569485.1. Lineage (NCBI taxonomy): Eukaryota > Metazoa > Chordata > Amphibia > Anura > Aromobatidae > Anomaloglossus > Anomaloglossus baeobatrachus. The sequence goes on from NC_134357.1 coordinate 92,172,683, forward strand.
AGAGCCCTTGAGGTATTTAAATAGTGGAGTTCTTCCACAAGTAACCCCATTTAGAAAACTATACCCCTCAAGTAAGTTTTCTAGATGATTGATGAGCACCTTAAACCCCCAGGTGCTTCACAGAATTTTATAACGTTGAGCCATGAAAATTAAAAAATAAATTTTTAACCACAAATATGTTGCTTTAACCCAAAATGTTTAATTTTCACTAGGGTAACTGGAGATAATAGACCATACAATTTGTTATACAATTTCTCCTGAGTACACCAGTAACTATGTTTTGGCACAGTGCAAAGTGAAGAAGGGAAGGGGTGTCATATTTGAGTTCAGATTTAGTTGGAATGGTTTGTGAGTGGCATGTCACATTGGCAGAGCCTCTGAGGTGCCATAATAGCAGAATCCCCCCACGTGACCCCATTTTACAACCTACACCCCTAAACCAATCCATCCAGGGGTGTGATGAGCATATTGACACCATAGATGTGTCACAAAATTTTATACTATTAGGTAACGTATTGGAACATTACCGAACTCCTCCCTTGGTGTCACATGATCCTCCCTGGATACCAGGGGTGGACCCAGGGGAGACATGGTAACTATATGGACCATGTGATCGGAAATGGCCACGATGGGCGTTTCCCACGGAAGTACGCGCTCGGCATTCATTTAAAACCCTTTGAAACTTGGCGAGGGCAGCAGCACTGAGCGATATGGTATCTACTCACTGCACCCAGGTGAATGGACCATTTGGGACACTGTAAACGGACATACGGGATCCCTTGGGTAAGACAGTATTATATTGGGCACATTTTTCCCTATATGGGAGAGATTTAGAGGTTTATGAATTTTCCTCTTTCCCCTATAGGTGGCAATTTGGACAACTGGGAAGCGATTCAGCTCCCAGCTGCCATGATCTGATCCCCTGATGAACCCCAAGTGATGAGTGGGGGGAAACGCGTAGGGTTAAGGATTACTGTACCAGGCATGTGTTATCTACTTATAAAGATTGGAAGACTTGGGATACCTAACCATTGAAGCCACTGTAGCCCTGGAGGACTACCAACAAATAGTAGGGTGTCCTATACATACTAGTGGCAATTTCATACTGATCATTTGTATGCTAATGATGTTGGATCATCTATATCTGTTATAGTGTATAATCTAATAATGTCAGATTTGCTTTTTTTCTGATATATATCTATATACTTAGTTTGTATTCTTATATGCTGGGAACCTTCTATATGTATCGGAGATTCGTTCCTAGACTTTTCTGGCCTTGTATATTAATACTATAACAGTGGATATAAATATATACTGGTATTTCCCAACTCAATCTCTAAATGGACGTGTGTCTGGCATTAATGTGCTGAATCTATTGCACCTTGCACCTTTTGGTAACTGGTGGTGGAACAATCTGAGGTAGATAGGAACAGAGAGGGTGAGCCGGCGTGGAATGGGGGCACCACACAATTAGGGTGCTTAAAGCCCCATTGTCAGGTAGGACCAAGAGGAGGGATAGACAGCACCCCTTGTACCCAACTTGAAATATCCTGTCATTATATTCACCTCTATCATCTTCCTTATACCTCTCTACCAAGTGTGTATTTTTCACACTACACACACACTGTGTGTTTGTTTGAATGTCATTTTGTGACTTTTTAAATATTCTGATTAATAAAATTGATTGTATGGGTATTACTATAAATTTAGTTTTTTCTCTATAAAGTACCCTCACTATATGGTCTTGGTCTAATACTATTGGGTAACTAAGCAAAGCGCTTTACTTGGTTACCCAATATTTAGCCTGGTTACCAGCGTACACCGCTTAGTGCTGGCTCCCTGCACACGTAGCCAGGGTACACATCGGGTTACTAAGCAAAGCGCTTTGCTTAGTTACCCGATATTTACCCTGGTTATGTGTGCAGGGAGCCAGCGCTAAGTGGTGTACGCTGGTAACCAGGGTAAATATCGGGTAACCAAGCAAAGCTCTTTGCTTAGTTACCCGATATTTACCCTGGTTACCAGCGTACGCTGCTTACACAGTCGTTGCTTGTTGGTCTCCCGCCGTCAAACACGCCAATGCATGCTGCACAGCGGGAAACCAACGAGCAAAAAATGAGCCAGAACAGTATGTAACGATCAGCGATTTCACAGCAGGGGCCAGGTCGCTGCTTAATGTCACACACAGCGAGATCGCTGATGAGGTCAATGGTACGTCACAAAACCTGTGACTCAGCAGCAATCTCGCTATGTGTGAAGTACCCTTACAGCTATCTAACTATCTTGTCATCTCACTGTATTGTCACTACTTTGCTGCTCGTGGTGGAGTAATCTTTTTATTCCTGTAAACTACAAATTACAAACTGTCCTCACCTTCTCTAATTGCTCAGTATGTTATTAGGTTCATTACCAAGTGAAAGGTTCCTGGTTCCAATCAAGGAGCAACCATGCAAAAGATTATGGCCAAGAAAATTGCCAAACTGCATCATTTGAGTGCCATGACAATTGGAAGAATACAAAATGAAGTCCATCCATCCATTCAAAAGCCAAGAGGAGGACATCCAAGCAAAATATTGGTATAAACAAGTCGGATCATCACAAGGTCTATTAGTTCTAACGCAACAAACACAGAAGTGGAGGTGGCTCGTATGCTTCATAATAGTGAGATCACAGACATCCATGCAAGCACCGTGTGACGTATGTTACAAAAATCTGGAATGGTGGGGCTTGAAAAAAGATGAAAAGCCTGAACTTCAATATCATCATAAGCGTCGGCTTAAGTTTGCGAAAAAGTAAGAAAAGTGTACAGTAGAAAATTGGAAACGGGTGATTTGGAGCGATGAGATGAAAGTCAATAGACTAAACTCTGGTGGGTTTAAATGGGTCTGGAAGAAACAAGGGTAAAAGGGGCAAACGGATCGATAAATTGAAGGAACTGTGAAGTTTGGTGGAGGAAGCATGAAGATATGGGGTTGTTTCACAGTCAAAGATGTTGGATACTTGACCAGGATCGATGGTGGTCTCAATTCTGAGGTATATGTTGGTATCCTACAATACCAGTTACTTTGTACACTTGAGTACAATGAGTATGAAAAGGACGACATAGTGTACAGCAGGACAACGACTTGAATGAAACGTTTGGATTGGCAAAGAAATGTTTCAATCACAATGAAGTCGAGGTGCTGGATTGGCCCCCACAGTCTCCAGACCTCTATCCAATACAACACTTGTGTACAGAGTTGAAGAAAAAGCTGTATACATACCTAAGTGAGTTGACTAGTATGCATCAACATTGAAAACATGTAGAAGAGACCTGAGATCAGATTTCAGATGAGACATGCTTGATTCTGATGGAGAGCATGTCCAGAAGAATTCAGGTAGTGTTGAAAGCCAAAGGTGGATTTACAAAATACTAACAAAATAATAAAAATTCAAATTTTGATTTTTAGAAACAAAATAGTAACAATGCAGTGACATGACAAGAATCTGCTTACCTATTCATATGCTATATAGTTGCTAGTCAACTTTATCTATGAGATAGCCAAGATGATTGCCAGAAAATTAAGGTAGTCTCACTTTTGAAGTGGTAGGGGATGGTGAGATATGGAGCCTGAAAGCTAAAAGGTCAAAACATTGTTACCCTTTGCTTGTCAGTGTATTACTGCATATCTTCAGAAGGTGAGAAGGAGTGGAAGGGAGCTGAACAGATAACGGTTTTATAGGAATTCATGGGCTGGAGAGAGCTGATTGGGATGTTAAGAGTTAACCCCTCTCCTGAAATGTAACTGTGATGCCCCTGCAGTAACCAGGTGTCACAAAACAAGGTAACATCACTCTAACAGCTCGGGTCCTACATAACTGTGCCAGTCACTACACACACCAACACACCAGGACACTTACACTTAGAACCAGGTGACAGGGCTGGGCACTGTGAGCAAACAGGCAGCCACCTGGGGGAGGAGCAAGTGGCCTGGGGGGTGTGGGTAGAGAGTGAAAAAGAGTAGAGAGAAGGAGGGAGAAGGTGGTGGAGAGGAGTCTGAAGTGAGCAGTAGTAAGGAGGAGAGAGTTGACAGCAAAGGTGTCAAGACAGACAAAGGAATCTTGAGACACAGAGAAAGAGAAGGAAACTGGAAGGAGAGTGAGGAGTAAGAAAGACGGTGGAGTAATAGTAAAGACAACGCCAGGACCTGAGGAGAAACTTCAGCCATTCAGGGGAGAAAGTAGCTGGAGTGTGGGAGATCAAGCTCCAGGGACAGTGGAATCCTGTGGGGGTTGAAATCCAGGGCTCCCAGTACTTTGCACGCACAGGGTGCAGATCCCAGAACAGACTGGGACTTCAAGCCTTCTGTTAACTCTGCCAGGCGGGTGGGTTTCCAGGACTCCTCTGCCACCACTAACATCCAATGGATCAGCAGAAAAGGGAGGACCGGGACATATTCCCTTAAATAGTCCAAGCTGCCTGCGGCAGGACCCAGATGCTGGACAGACCTCCGGGTGCTTCAAGCCAGGGAGGACCCTCACACAGACACAAGTGCATCGGTGGGGGAGTAGCACTAGGTCAGCTGGCACAGAAATACAGGACTTGGGCACACCTAGGATCCAGCACGTCCCCAGGGTGCGAACCCAGCTGTAAGTAAAAGCGACCAAACTGCGCTCCCCTGTCTGGACTGAGTTATTTCCCTGTGCCTCCACATTAACCCCTTACCTGCCCCTGGGGAAAAGCCCTACTCGCGGAGGGCTGCAGCGGCGGCCATACCATCCCTGGCCACCGACCGCGAGTGACGTAGTCGGACTATATTTTTATTATTTACCTTTTATTTAAAAATGATCGATGGTGCCCCCGGATCTGGGACCCCTTGAGCCACAGACCGCCTGGCTGCCCCGAGGCGCGACATAACTACTGCACATTCTTGGCCAGGGTCTGGAGGCCGAGCTTCATGGAAAACAACTGTACACTGTAAAAAATAAAAGCTCTCATTGCAAGAAAATGAAAACAGAGAGTGATAGAAGAAGGGTCTTAATTCCACGCCAAGGACTCAATGGATCCAGGAAGAGATTAATGCTTCTTTAATAACATGCACAAGTCTACATGTTTCTGGAGACACAGCTCCCTTCATCAGGACATTGGCAAAAGAACATCAAATTTGGTTTCAAGTGAGATGGATTCCATCGTTTGCGTAAACTGCTCCCTGACCTTCTATTATTTCTGCTTGGTTTTCATCCCTTTGTCTTTAGGACCTTGCGGATTTCCTCAGCCTGTCAGTTACTGTTCATCAGTACTTCCCTTCTCTTTATATACCTTCACTTCCTATTACTGGGTGCTGGTGATATTTCATATACAGTATCTTTGTCAAGTCTTCGGTTCTAGCCATCGGTTTGCATAAATCTGGAGAATCCCGGTGGTTGTTGTAGTTGTTTTACCTTGTTTGTTATCCCTGTGTGTCCTTTAGTGCCTAGTGGGATTGACGAAGAGCTCATCCAATCCTCTCAATACCAAGGGCCCAGATCAGGGTCAGCCTAGGGACAGGTATTGAAAATCTTGTAAATCGTCCATGGGGGCGGGCCATGTGGCGTCCGTTGCTGTATCTTACGCTGTCCCCCATGCTCCAAATCATCCCTCAGGACGCCGCCCACTGCGCCCGAGGTTGCGTGCACGCCGGGACACCTGGTGACGTGGTCGCACGCACGAGAGTGTGGGCGGCGCTGTGATTGCATCGCAAGTGCGCGCCCATACTCTCGTGGGCGCGCTCTGCCCTCTGTACGTCGCTCAGATCCTCTCCGCTTCTCCTGTAGTGGCCTGCTCCGCTCCTCCCATCTATTTCCTGCTGCAGGGTACGATGGGAAGGAGGTGATGTCGGGCCGGCGCAGAACGCTGGAGGCAGAGGGGAAAGGGCGGGCACGAGAGTATGGGTGGGCACTTGCGATGCAATCACAGCGCCGCCCATACTCTCATGCCTGCGACCACGTCACTAGGTGTCCCGGCGTGCACGGGACCTCGGGCGCAGTGGGCGGCGTCCTGAGGGATGATTTGGAGCATGGGGGACGGCGTAAGATACAGCAACGGACGCCACACGGCCCGCCCCCATGGACGATTTACAAGATTTTCAAACCGAAAGGTACAGTTTTATAAAGTATTTATTTTGGTTTAAAAGGGGGCACAAAAAGTATAGAAACCTTACTAGAATGCAGTCCACGAGCTGCAGAGGGGGAAACATTTAGGTTGAAAGCCAAATTTCTGATGACAGGTTCCCTTTAAATGAACATATACAGTTATGAAAAAAGTTAAGGAAATGTTTTTTGAATTGTGTTCAACTTCAGAGTATCATTCTAAAATGTAACATAGTAGTAGAAAAAAAGCCACACACCCAAAATTCATAAGTTGATCTAAAGCCGCTAGGCAAAATTTAAATACCTGAACATGAGGCTCTTGGTTTAAAATTCTGATCAGACTGTGTAAAGTTCACTGCCACGTCAAGGCAAACCTCTGAGTGGGTGCCTAAAGGATACTTTACACGCTGTGACATCGCTAGCGATCCCGTTAGCGTTGTAAAATTCTAGATCGCAAGTGCGATCTTTCGAGATCGCACATGCGCAAAATGACCTATGTGCGACCAAAAAGATCGCACTTGCGATCTAGAATTTCACATCACTAACGAGATCGCTAGCGATGTCGCAGCTTGTAAAGTACCCTTAAGGCTAATTTCACACATCAGTTTTTTCCATCAGGCACAATCCGGAAAAAAACGGGTAAAACGAATCCGGTGCCGAATCCGTTTTATCCCCATTGATTTGTATTAGCGCCGGATTGTGCCTGATGGCCTTGCGTTGCATCCGGCTTTTGCCGGATCCGTCATAATTGCCTAAAGCGGCGGCCGGAGGGAATGTATCTTGTAACGTTTTTTTGTCCGGCAAAAAAAACGCATCGCGCCGGATCCGGCGCGATACGGCTTGTTTTACAATGGAAGCCTATGGACGCCGGATCCGGCGTAATGCGGTAAAAAACGGATGTGGCCGTCGGATCCTTTTTTGTAAAAATGAGCATGCTCCAATGTATTGAAAAAACCTGATCCAGCAAAAATAACGGACGAAAAGGATGCAAAAACGGATGCACTGGATCTGTTTTTTGACAGATCAGGTATATTGGAACCATCAAAAAAAGGATCAGGCGCATCCGTTTTTGCATATTCTGCGCCGGATCCGTTGCATCAGGCACACACCGGATTGTGCATGATGCCAAAAACTGATGTGTGAAATTAGCCTAATCTATGCCATTCTAAACTGTCACTGCATAGTAGAGCCGTTGCCAATCCAAACTACTTGTAACTAGCCCTGCAAACACAAAAAAAATATTTCCAATAATATAGTAATGATTGTTACGGAAAGGGGAACAATATTTAAAATTTTAACATTATGCATCATTTTCCATTAAAAAAAAGATGCAAAAACTGTTTGAATATCTAAACCTTAGACAATTTTATAGCTCTTTATATTGGATGTAAGAAAAAACCCTGAAAATATGTTTGGTCTTGAACTCCTTAATAAATGTCGGATGCAGAATAAGAAAAGAAACAATCGTACATTTGTTAAATCCTTCATATTCAAGAGGGTAGGTGCCTTCAGGAGTGATTCCAATGTATTTTACATTAACCAGCAAATGTTTGGTAATCTTTTCCTTGAAACTTAAATGATTTTTAGATTTACATTTATCAACAGATGGTTTCATTTATTAAAATACATCCATTAAAATTTTACATAACATTGGGATTCCTGCCAAAATGTCATTCATAGTCATTGGGAGCCACTGGTGTAACATAACATTATTATTGAATTATAGATGTATTCACCTCTAGAGTGGAATGCGGATAACACAATTATTATAGATCTGGCAAAGGTCTGGATATTACAGCATGAAGATTGGATGACCAATCGTAACTTGGAACATAGTATGTCCCTTAGCAATAATTATAGTGATTTTGTTGTATCATTTTTTGTGCTATGGGTTGCCTTGTAGCATGTCTGCTAAAAATGTCTTCTGTCGTAGGGTAAACCGCTGCTATGACAGGATGAACTTGATCAGCCACAATAATTAGGTAAACCCTGCTGTCCAAACCTAAGTCCAAAGATAAAAGAGGATCTACAGTGTACCAAAACTCAGTACCCACACTTTTATCACTCTTATGTTAAATACTGAAAATGCTATCAGCATGGTGCAACACAAATCTGTATTCATCTGACTGTGTAGATACTGTATATATTCAGTGATATTAAATGGGTTGTCCAATACTTGGACAATGCCTTCTCAATCACCATAATTTTCCGTGTTAAAAAATAAACATTAAAACATGAATTTGATTCGCATGCTCGCGCCGGTCTGGGCTGGCAATGACAATGCCTGGTCTCCTGAGTCTCTCGTGACATTGGCTAGATCTCCTGGGTCTCACGTGACATTGTTATGGAATTGGTCCTTTCATTCTTACTTCCTTGAGAAAGTGTTGATGCTCTCTAAAGGGTACTTCTCACATAGCGAGATCGCTAGCGAGATCGCTGCTGAGTCACATGTTTTGTGACGTACCAGTGACCTCATCAGCGATCTCGCTGTGTGTGACACTAAGCAGCGACCTGGCCCCTTCTGTGAAATCGCTGATTGTTACACAGTGTTCTGGTTCATTTTTTGCTCGTTGGTCTCCCGCTGTGCAACATGCGTTGGCGTGTTTGACGGCGGGAGACCACCGAGCACCGACTCTGTGTAAGCAGCGTACGCTAGTAACCAGGGTAAATATCAGGTAACTAAGCAAACCGCTTCACTTGGTTACCCAATATTTACCTTGGTTACCAGCATACACCGCTTAGCGCTGGCTCCCTGCACAAGTAACCAGGGTACACATCGGGTTACTAAGCAAAGCGCTTTGCTTAGTAACCCGATGTGTACCCTGGCTACGTGTGCAGGGAGCCAGCGCTAAGCGGTGTACGCTGGTAACCAGGGTAAATATAGGGTAACCAAGCAAAGTGCTTTGATTAGTAACCCGATGTGTACCTTGGTTACCAAGCGCAGAGTCGCTGGTGGCTGGTGAGATCTGCCTAATTGACAGCTCACCAGTGACCATGCAGCAACACACCAGCGATCCTGACCAGGTCAAATCGTGGTAGGAATCGCTGGTACATCGTTTAGTGAGACGGTACCATATCTTCACGTAGGCTGGAATAGAGAGTGAAGCAGCCCTTGGCACCCGCTGATGACAAGGCTCAAATGACATAACAATAAAGGCTGGGGGTTTGGATCACTGCCTGCAGCCCCCACTGTGAACTGGTAATTGAACTATTTAATCTGATGGAGAGCAGAGATGAAGAGTGTATGCAGAGTAATTAACCCATTACCACTGAAGCCTGTTTTCACCTTCCTGGCAAGGCCAATTCTGAGCAGTGTCATTTTATGAGGCAATATCTCTGGAACGCTTCAATAGATCCCAGTTATTCTAAAGGCCCAGTCACACACATCGACTTACCAGCGATCCCGAAAACGATGCGACCTGATAGGGATCGCAGGTAAGTCGCTGGGAGGTTGCAGGTGAGATGTCACACAGTCAGATCTTACCAGCGATGCAGGAACAATACAGGTCGCAGCAGCGACCTGTATAACGATCTCAGCAGTCACTGTGACCCTGTCACACAGTGTCAAACACAGTGATGGGTCCTGCCCAGCAGGACATCGCCTTTGAAGAAAATGACCTGGACCATTCGGCAACGACTAGCGATCTCACAGCAGGGGCCTGATCGCTGGTAGGTGTCACACATAACAAGGTCACTAACGGGATCGCTACTGCGTCACGGAAACCGTGACACTGCTGCGATCTCGCTAGCGATCTCGTTATGTGTGACGGTTCCTTAAGACAATAGCAGATGCTCTGTCTCGTTTGGAGAACCCTTGATGTGCCTAAACATTAGAAACTCCCCACAAGTGGCCACATTTTGAAAGCTAGACCCCTCAAGGAATGTATCTAAATGCATGGTGAGCACCTTGCACGTCCAGAATGTTATGGAGTTGAGTTGTGAAAATAAATAATCCCATTTTTCCCTCCCACAAAAATGTTGTTCTTGCACCAGTTTTTTTTATTTTCACAGGGGTAACAATGTTCTGCATACACTGATACCCGATATGTGATAAAAAATTACTGTTTAGGTGCACAGCAGGGCTTAGAAGGAAAGAAGAATCATTCGACTTTTGTAGTTCAAAATTGGCTGAAATAGATAGTGGATGCCACGTCGCATTTGCCAAGCCCTTGATGTGCCTAAAAAGTGGAAACCCCCACCAGTGATCCTATTTTGGAAACTATTAATCTTGAGGTATTGAGCATTTCTCACCATCAGGTAGTTCACATAATTGTATAACATTGATCTGAGAAAATAAAAAAAAAAATCCAATACAATGTTGCTTTGGCCCCAAGTTTTTAATTTTTATAAGGATAATAGGAGAAAAGGAATGGTACAATTTGTTATACAATTTCTCTTAAGTTTGGCAGTACTCCATGTGTGGTAGAAAACTACTTTTTAGTCACAGTGCAAAGGACAAAATGGAAAGAACACCATATTTCAGTGCAGATTTTGCTGGAATTGTTTGCGGGTGCCATGTCATAAAGTGTCAGAGTTCCTGAGGTGCTAGAAAAGTATACCCCCATAAGTAACTCAATTTTACAAACTACAACCCTCAATTATTTAATCTAGGGGTAAAGTGAGCATGTTGACACCACATGAGCCTCACAGAATTTTATACCATTTGGTGTAGAAGAAGAATACAGTGGAACCTTGGTTTACGAGAACAATCCGTTCTGGGAGTGTGCTTGTAAACCAAGATACTCGTCTAACAAAGTAAAATTTCCCATAGGAAATAATGCAAGCTCAGACAATTCGTTCCACAACTTGTTCAATGTCCCATCCTGGTCCCCTATTGTGCCATACACGCACACACACGCGCACACACACACACACACACACACACACACACATTTTATGCTCAGCTTACCTTCCGTTCCCTCGTCGGCCTCCTGATTCTTGTAGTATGCCAGTACAGTATGTGTATTGGGTAACCATCGCGACGGATGCTGGAGCTTCTGCTGCCAGCGTGCTGACGTCAAAGGCATGAGCCGCATGCCTCTGATTGGTCAGCGCGCTGCCTTTGAGAAGCGGCTAACAGCGGAAGTTCCTCTATCGTCGCGATGGTTACCCGATACACATCCTGTACCGGCAAACTACAAGAACCAGGAGGCTGGCGAGGGAACGAAAGGTAAGGTGAGCATAATGTGTGTGTGTGTGTGTGTTTGTGTGTGTTTGTGCGGACTGCAAGAACGGATCAAAGCGTGGTGAAAGTACAGAACCGGAAGTGTGTGCAGTGAGTGCTCGTACACCAAAGCTTGCTTGTAACAGAGTTACAAATTTACAGCAAGCTTTGCTCGTATAACGAAATACTCGCACACCAAGTTACTCGTAAACCGCGGTTCCACTGTAATTAAATTTTTACCACTAAAATGTTTTGAGCTCCGAGTTTTTAATATTTATACTAGTGTATGGGAAAAAGAAAGTGGACCATAACGTTTGTTGTGCAATTTCTCTTAAGTGCACCAATACTCTACATGTAATTGGGAACTACTTTTCAGGCACAGTAGAAAGCTCAGAAGGGAAGGAGCGCCATATTGTAGTGCAGATTTTGCTGTTATGGTTTGTGGCTGCCATGTCATATTAGCAGAGCCCCTGAGGTGCCAAAACAGCAGAACCCTACCCATTAGTGACATCATTTTACAAAACAAGAGACAGTGGAAAGGGTTAAACACCGCTCTGTTGATTATGAAATGACTCAAAGGGTTCAAGTTGGTGATTTATTTTCTACACGTATTGGAGAGAGCTCTCTCCTTCTTCAGGAAAAAATCACATACCAAGTTTTTTATTTACTTTTTTACTGTGTTCACGAAAGGTGTTAACTATTATGACAGATTTATAGATCCCATGACGCAGCGATACCAAATATGTTTACTTGTTTTGTCTTCACATAAATATACGTGCTTATTGGAATAATATTTTCTTTGTTATTTGGGGAATTTTTAAAAATATTTTTACAATTTTTTTAAAACTTTTTTTTTTTTACTTTATTACTTAGTCTCCTTAAAGGACATTACCTTTTATTAGGGCAAGAAATGGCAGTCAGGTGGAGCGCTAGGGAAAAGAAATGTTTAGAACCAAGGATAAAAACAAACCTTTTTATTGAACCCTCTAGCTGGCCACCGCGTTTCGATAGTCTAAACTATCTTCATCAGGTGGTGATACAGTTCAGACAGTATGAGGAGCTTGGATGGGGCAAAAAGTTAAGGACACTCCATGGGAAGCGAGGGGAGACAATTTGAGGACACAGTATGGGGAGTGGGGGGATGGATGTGCACACAGTACGGGGAGTAAGGTGGGAGAGACATTTGAAGACACAGTATGGGGAGCAATGAAGGGCAATGGGAGCAGACACTGTATGGGGAGTGAGGAAGGGAGGGATTTTGAGGACACAGTATGGGGGGCTAGGGGGTTGGATGGATGCAAACAATGTATGGGGAGCAAGGGGGGATGGATTTGGACACAGTATAAAAAACGAGGGGGAAGAAATTTAAGGATACAGTATTGGGTGCAAGGGGGGTGATTGTAGAGACAATATAGGAAGCAAGGGAGTGTATGATGAACAATATGAAGACAGAAGGGGAATAGTTGCAGACACAGTATCGTGGGATGTGTGAGGAGATCGCATGGAGAGCAAGTGGGTAAATATGTAAGTAGACAGTATGGTTCACAGGTGGGGATGTGTGAGGAGACACTATGCAGAGTGATGTATAGTATGGTTAGCAATGTGGGGGATGAGATAGTATGAGGAAAGGGGAAATGTATGTAGAGACTAATAAAACAACCCCACAACATGATGCTCCACCCCCGTGTTTCTCGGTTGGGATGGTGTTCTTAGGCTTCAAAGTTTCTTCCTTTTTATTCCAAATGTAATGATGGTCATTATGGCCAAACCATTCAATTTTAGTTTTGCCAGACCACATGATATGTCTCTAAAAAAAAATTAAAGTCTTTGTTTCTGTGTACATTTGCAAACAATGGGGCTTTTTTATGTTTCTTTTGAAGTAATGGCTTCTTCCTGGCAGAGTGGCCTTTCAGCCCATATTGATACAGTACTCGTTTGACTATGGATAATGACAAAATCTTACCAGCTTCTGCCAGCATCTTCACAATGTCTTTTGAATTTTTGGTTTTTGGTTGATATGCACATGTCTGACCAAAGCATGTTCATCTCTGGTACATAGACGCCATCTCCTTCCTGAGTGGTATGATAGCTGGACATTCCCATCTTGTTTGTACTCGTGTATAATTGTTTGTACAAATGAACAAGACACTTTCAGATATTTGGAAATTGCACCCAAAGATGAACCAGACTTGTGCAAGTCCACACCACAATTCTCTACCTGAGATCTCGGCTGATTTCTTTTGACTTTCCCATGATGCTACACAAAAAAGTATTGTGTTTCAGGTGTGCATTAAAATACATCCACAGGTGTGTCTCTAATTAACTTGGATGTTGCCAATAAACCTATCAGAAGCCTCCAAAGACATGACATCATCATATCGGCTGTCCCATATTGTTTAAAGGCATAGTACTCTTAGGGGGGCTTTACACGTTGCAACATCGCTTCCGAAATATCGTCGGGGTCACGTCGTTAGTGCCGCACATCCGGCACCGGTAGCGACATCGCAACGTGTAAATCCTAGGTGCGACAATAAACAATCGCAAAAGTGTCGAAAATCGCTGATCTGTGTAGCGTCGTTCATTTTTATAATGTCAGTGCGTCCGCAGGTACGATGTTGTTTGTCGTTCCTGCAGCTCCACACATCGCTGTGTGTAAACCCGCAGGAGCGACAAACATCTCCTTACATGTGTCCCGACGGCAATGCGGAAGGGAGAAGGTGGGCGGGATGTTATGTCCCGCTCATCTCCGCCCCTCCGCTTCTATTGGCTGGCAGATTAGTGACGTTGCGGTGATGTCGCTGTGACGCCAAATGCACCTCCCCCTTGAAGGAGGGATTATTCGGCAGTCACAGCGACGTCGCCCAGCAGGTATGTGCGTGTGACGTTGCCGTAGCGATAATGTTCGCTTGAGCAGCAATCACCACATATCGCATGTGCGACGGGGGCGGGTGCTATCGCGCTCGGCATCGCTAGCCGATGCTAGTGATGTCGCAATGTGTAAAGTACCCCTTAGTGTATGTAAACTTTTGACTTTGCAGAAAGTAATAAAAATGCCTTAAAACATTCTCTCTCTCTCTCATTATTCTTGCATGTGGCAGATATAAATAATTTTGGTTCCTAACTGACCTAAAACAGGAAAGGATTATTCTGATTTCATGTCAGATAGTGATAAAAACATGCAGATATGTCTTTATAGAGAGTGAATGGAAACTTCTGGTTTCAACTGTAATATACTAACTGTAAGGATTCAGCTCTCTTTGCTGATTCCAGCAGTCATCACATGGCTAATCTACTTATATGTGATTTTTATAGTTACAGTCAAGTGACAACTGTCTTTACTTCCTGCTTCTCTCAGCTTTTCACTGAACATTAAAAGAATTAGGAATAGCAGCTGGAGAGTACATGACTGTAAGTGTGCAAATCATATATGAATGAAAGAACACATGATGACTACTCATACTGATTGAGAGAGTGGGGGACAAACTGAGCTTTTGGCCCCGAGTGATGGAAAATCTAGATCCACTTCTGCACAAAATTCTAAAGAGGGCGAGTATTGTTTGGTTGTGTTACCCTATGCCCTATGTATGTCAGGGTGCAAGAAGAGTACCTATGAGGTGCATGGGATAGCTGAATGGTGTGTGTGCCAGTGTTTGACCCAGTGTAGGCATCTCACTGGCCAATCAAAACGGCAAGTGGTGGCAGCCAAAAGTGTGGTGTGGATATGAGAGCTGTCTTTGGGGTGAACTTAACCCATTCTCAGCCTGTTGTGATAGGTAGAGCAGACGAGTGAGTGGGAATCTGAGTCCTCCTTTATAGTTTGCTTTATAATCCTTAATTGATTATATCAGTTCACTGGAAATAGCTCAGGGGGGAGTTGTTCTTTTTCTCTCCTTTATAGTAGCATGGGGGGGGGACACCTTTTGTGGCGAATGAGTGGTGTTCATGACAAATCGATGGCGACGTTGGTGGCTGTTTCTCACAATACCTATTGACGAAAAACAATGGGATAGAAAATTTGATAAAAATCAAACTACATTTGAGAAAGTACAAACAAGGAAAACGAGAAATGAAAAGAACAATTTTTAAGTAAGACTTTGTATCACTTCTTACTGTTGTTATGTAGGTACTTTGTACTCTGTTCTCTGCACACTGCTGACCCCTAGAGGTTGGCATCTACACTGGCCGCCTGCCTGACGGTCCACAGCTATACCACTTAACTAAACAAACATCCCTTCAAACACAGCTGCATCTGGAATTCATTTTTTTTATAGAAAAGATATATTTTAATGGACTTGAAATATGGAAAAAATAATGTTGGGGGATTTAGATCTTAAAAATAGATATTAAGGGCATAGTTTAATGGAACGCTAATGCTGATGAGGGACCAAGCATAACTTCAGCTCACTTCAGATTTGTGTCAGATATGTTCTCCTCGTTTTGTCTTCTTTGCTCAAAAAGTCCTAGAACGTAGAACTTTTTTAGGCCTCATTCACACACTATTGGGCTTTTATTTAACTTTGTTCTGTAATACCATTAGAAATTGATTATTTTCAACACTTCAATCTGCACATTGTGGGCACATATTATTCTTCTTATTATTATTTATTATTATAGCGCCATTTATTCCATGGCGCTTTACAGTGAAAGAGGGAATACATACAATAATCATTAACAGTACAAAACAGACAGGTACAGGAGGAGAGAGGACCCTGACCGCGAGGGCTCACAGTCTACAGGGAATGGGTGATGGTACAATAGGTAAGGACAGAGCTGGTTGCACAATGGTGTACTGGACTGAGGGCTATTGTAGGTTGTAGGCTTGTTGGAAGAGATGAGTCTTGAGGTTCCTCTTGAAGCTTTCCACGGTAGGGGAGAGTCTGATATGCTGGGGTAGAGCGTTCCAGAGTATGGGGGAAGGCACGGGAGAAATCTTGTACGCGATTGTGGGAAGAGGAGTAGAGAAGGAGATCTTGTGAGGATCTGAGGTTGCGTGCAACTGCGAGTAGGTACCGGGAGACTAGGTCACAGATGTAGGGAGGAGACAGGTTGTGGATGGCTTTGTATGTCATGGTTAATGTTTTGAACTGGAGTCGTTGGGCGATGGGAAGCCAGTGAAGGGATTGGCAGAGTGGCGAGGCTGGGGGCAACAATGATTTGAGGGTCCGTATAAATTATTAATTCAGCCAACTGATGAGCTCATCGGTGGTACCTTTATATGGGCCAATGATCAGGAGTGGCTTGATTACCACTCATGCTTCTGAGAAATTCCATACCTGCCACTGACCGCAAGTGACCTATGGAGCCTGATTCTCAAAACGTTCTCAGAACATGGCTCCATAGGTCACTTCCTGTCAGTGGTAGATACTTAATTTCTCAAGACCATGAGAAATTAAGGGTCTGCCGCTGCCTGGGAGTGACTTATAGAGTTTCATTCTAAGAACGAGGCTCCTTAAGGCTAAGACCGTGCTTTCAGACCGTTTCAGCTGCTTTTTAGGTCCGTTTTGATTTGCACCTTTTTCATGCCAAAAGGCATGCGTTTTGCTTTTCCATAACAGTCTATGGAAAATGTTGATTTCTAGACCGCACTTTGCGTTTTAAAACGCTGCGTTTAATTTGCATATTTTGTGGCAAAAAGCATGCGTTCAAAGAAGCAGCATGTGAATTGTTTTTGCCATTTCTGCAGCGTTTTGCTTACATTGAAGTCAATGAGAAATGGAAAAAAACAAGAAACTTCAAAATTGCTGCGTTTTACCTGCTTTTTAGGTGCAGAAAACATGCATTTTGAACAAACAAAACGCATGCTTTTCTAACATTAAATTAATGGAATCATATGTCCCTTTACACACACACACACACATAATCTGACAATTAAATGAAAGAAAATTATGATTTTATTGCTATTTTAGCAATACATTTTATAAAACCGCTATAATTTCATGAAATATAACTATTTTCGTTATTAAATCAAAAATTATAGTTTTCCTTTTTTTTTCTCTTTTTTCATTCTGTTTGACTATTTAATCTTTATTTAATAGTGTCTTGATGTTCAAAACGCATGTGAAAAAGCATGGAAAAAACGCTGAAAACGCATCTAAAACACGGTAAATACGCATGCGTTTTTAGCGCTAAATTTCTGAAAAATGCAACTTTGGTCAAATCAATTAAGCCCAAAACGTGTGTTTAAAACTGCAAGTAGGAGAACGCAAAGTGCGGTCTTAGCCTAAGACTTGATGGGCGTCATGGGACATTACACCATTGTATTATATCAGAACGACGATGATTTATTTTTAATTAGTAAATTAATAATTAGTAAAGGTGAACAGGGGAATGTGGGAGAGCCTATATTAAAAAAACCTATTTTTTTCCTGTGTGTGTGTGTGTGTGTGTGTGTGTGTGTTTTTTTAACTGTACACTTACCAGGTTACTAATGGGGATGTCTGATAGATGCCTCTCCATTACTAACCTCTGGGCTTAATGGCAGCTATCAATTCACAGCTGACATGAACCCCAAAAGTATTGCAACTGCAGGAGGGCTTTAACTTAATTGGTTGTCAAAAATAGGGAGCTCCCCATGCCGGTTTTTTAATTACTTAAATAAATAATTTAATTTGTATTTTTGATAAACAACCAAGGTAAAGCAGCAGGCTGCAGGCTCCAGCCCACATTTGTCTGCTTTACTGGTGCTGATTAATAAAAGTAGGAGGGGACCCCACAACATTTTTTATTCTTGTTATTCATTTTGTTCACAGCAGCATAAAGGCATCTACTCCATCCCGAAAAGCTTGTTGATTGGCTGCATTGCAGCCTTTCAACAAACTTTATTCAGAATATGAACAGCACTCAGACATGGATTTCCATGAAAAGTCCATGTTCGAGTTCGAGTCCTGGGCACTAGGTGTAAGGTACAAACCCCAAACTTTACTGTTTGGGGTCACTCATCACTACTCGGCAGCGGTCAATACAAACAGAGATATGCTATACAGTGTCATTCCATGTCTACATCCGATCCTCAGTATAGGTAATAACAGATGATTAGCTGGAGTGTTTAGTAATGGCATCCCTGCACTCCCTGTTCTCCCCCCCCCCCCGCAGGGAAGCGCACCTACTCACTGCTGTGGCCGGCTTTTACCATATGTCCTGGTGTCTCCTCACTCCTCCTTGTGTGCATTCCCTGCCTCCTCCTGGGGCCAGTGCCCAAGGTGCAGGTCCTCCCACAGTGTTACGGGGGAGCGCACATGCCGCTACCCTTTTCTTAAGGTGTCGTTATGTCTCTCCCAGGAAGTGCCTCCCAGCCTATTGCTAAGAGGTACTGAGTACTTAAGGCACTCTCCCACTAGGGGACGTACCTGATTAGCGTGTTTAGTTAGTTAGTGGTTCTTTGCCCAAGCCAGCTAGTTGCCCGATCCCCTTGTCTGCTGTGCTTCTGTTATAGTGTACTACATCCCTGCCTGTCCAACCCAGCCATGCCTCCTGCCTCAGCTACCTCGGTAGTCCTTGCTACACAAGAAATTGTGCCAGTCCAACCCGGCTGTGCCTCCAGATTCAGTTACCCCAGTAGTCCTTGCTACACCAGAGACTATGCCTATCCACCTCAGCCGTACCACCAGACTTAGCCTGTCTGCTCCTGTGTCCACCTTAGCCCTGGAGGTCAGGAACAACAGTCCCGGTCTCTGCCCTGGGAGTAACACCTGACGTACGCCTCGCGGTGGGCGCTTAGTCAAGCCCCTCCTACTAAAGGTTAAGTCCGGGGTCCTCCTGTGGTCCAGTCGGTCCACTTCAGCTCACCGCTTCACCGTCACTGGCGACCAGCGTTACAGAGTACCAGGTGTCCAAATTATGTCATCAATATGAGATGCCTGACAACATTTCTAGTATTCACAGAAATTATTAACAAAGATGCTGGCTGACTGCGTACCTCTTCTAGAATAATTGAAAAGGTTTTCTTTTTAAAAAACATTTACAGTTAGCCTACAAAACATCTTAACAGTAAAGCTTCCAGTAGTCACCTCACCACTTGCCCTCCAGCATTTCACCAGTGATGAAAATCAATTTACTAGACAAAAGCAGAAATAAAATTGTATTGTAGATCATATTATCATGCACTGGAGTTCTTCTAGGGACACTGGCTTATTATTTTGTGTTTTTTGGGTTGGTGTTGAAGTAGAATATGATAGGATAATAACAGGATTTGGGCAATTTATTGCTCAAACATGTGTCAGTAATCATGTAATAATCTACCACACGTCTTCTATGGCACAATTCCACCAACCAATACTGTTATTTAACACAGTGCTGAAATAAAGACTTTATTTTTTATATATGTATATTTTACTGGCTATGCTTTTCATTTAGCACTTTGGCAATACATGCACATTTTTGGAATTAAAGAGGTTGGGTAAAAATTGTTATGTTTTGAGGTTTGCATATTCACTGTAATACTTGTAGTCTTATTTGTTCTTTGGTAATACTGTAATTGTGACAAATAAGAGGCTTGTAGAAAAACAGAACAGCAAATTGTGTCTCCCGTTTGTAGGCTGTGTACCGCACCGTTGGCCATAAACATCAGCCAAATGCTTGTTCGATGACGGCTATTCCTCCTGATCCCCAATACACATTATGATCTGTTTGGTCAAGCCTGTAAGTGTTCTGTAAGGAGAGACTAATGGGTTACACTAAGTTTAATGAGTATGGTAGGCTCAGAAGTGAGGTATATATGAGCTTATCTTCACACCCTCTTAACAAAAAGAATGTGCCCAAAAAAAGACAACCCTTTTCATTCAAAGTATTTCTAAAAATCTTTTATGATATGCTAATGAGTGCAGGAGCTAGTCACAAAGGTGTTAGTTCCTGGGCTCATTCCACCCTCTTAGCATGGTAGCATGCCCACAGGGGCGTGCTAACATGTTATTCAATGCAGCATCACCAGCGGTGACGTGCATACCTGTGTCCACTGTCATCACTGATCAGTATGCCCCGCACTTCCAGACATGCGCAATATGAAGCCGAGTGTACGTGTCCCGGCTTCAGAGAAGTCTAGTACGCATGACCAGAAGTGTCGGGACTTCTGCTCAGTTATGATAGCAGAAACAGGTACACACATCACCGCTGGCGATGCTGCATTGAATGGCATGTTAGAACACCCCTGTGGACGTAATACCATGCCAAGAGGGCAGAATGACTGCAGGAACTAACGCCCTTGTGACTAGTTCCTGCACTGATTAGCATATCATAAAAGATCTTTAGAAATACTTTTTCTAAAGATCTCTGTATGTTTATGTGTCCTACTAGACACGGCTAATGTATGTAAACCGCTGTGGAATTAATAGCGCTATATAAATGAATAAGTAGACCACTGCGCAACCAGCTCCGTCCTCACCTATTGTACCATCATCCATTCCCTGTAGACTGTGAGCCCTCGCGGGCAGGGTCCTCTCTCCTCCTATACCAGTCTGTCTTGTACTGTTAATGATTGTTGTACGTATACCCTCTTTCACTTGTAAAGCGCCATGGAATAAATGGCGCTATAATAATAAATAATAACAATAATTAAATCAATATATATATATATATACAGTGTGTCCACCCATATCCTGTCCACCGCCATTAATTTGAGAACGGTGGCAGCTATAGGCATTGAAGTGGTGTCTAGGTATAGTAAATGAAACCACCTATAGCGCCACTTGGTGAAAAACAACAGAGTTAGCATTTTTATCTCGAAAATGAAACGAGATAGAGAAAAAAAGGGATTTACAAAGTTGTAGGGCATCATCAATTCAATACGCATCGACACCTTGCATACAGAAATGCTATGATATGAAACCCATGACCCCCTCCAAAACACTGAATGCTGGTCACTTATATGGCGCTCATTTAACTTTGATGCTCAAAGTGGCCACCGTCAGCTGCAATGCACATCTGGACAGCATACTGTATCTTGCTGCATGTTGTGCAATATGGTAGGTGACACGTTTGCACAATCATCTGTGATACGTCGTCGTAGGTCCGGCAATGTTGGTGGAGGGGTCGCATACACCTGCTGTTTGATGTGACCTCACAGAAAGAAGTCCAATGGGGTCAGGTCACTTCATGCAGCTACCATACCCAATGACTTGTAGGAAGGTCTCCATGAGGTATCACTTCCCGTCCGCAGCCTTGTGCGTTTTACATGTTCTAATCATAGCATTTCTGTATGCAAGGTGTCGATTCGTATTCAATTGATGATGCCCTACAACTTTGTAATTCACTTTTTTCTCTATCTTGTTCCATTTTCGAAATAAAAATGCTAACTCCGTTGTTTTCCACCAGGTGGCACTATAGGTGGTTTCATTGCATAGTGCATGACTAGTTTACTATACCTAGACACCACTTCTATACCTATAGCTGCCGCCGTTCTCAAGTTAATGGCGGTGGACAGAATATGGGTGGACACACTGTATATATGCACAGTATATACAGGGACTGTTAGGCAGGGATTAGCAATTTGCACTCAGAACTGCTCGTGCTTCTGGGTGCATATTCCACCTGACAGGTTCCCTTTAAGGCAACATGATGGCTTCGTGATTCGCACTGTTCCTTTACAGAACTGGGGACCTGGGTTCAAATGCCACCAAGGACAATATCACCAAGAAGTTTGTATGATGAGTTTTTGTTTGAATGGATTTCCTTTGGGTTCTTCGGTTTTCTCCTACACTTCAAAAACATACTGATAAGGAATTTAGATTGAGTCCCATTGGTGACAGTGGCGATAATGTCTGCAAAGTGCTGCGGTATATGATTGTGAAATATAGAAAAGCATAATAATGTTTACAAACTAAATTATTTACAAAACTATTATTAGTACATTCTGTCTTATCAAGTGAGGGTTTTGCTAACCTTATACACTTTGCCATGCACTTCACTTTTCTTTATAGTAATAAATTGTATGTTGAAAGCAGCACGTGCCTGATGAACCACTGACTCAATCTAGTAACTATAGAGATCTTTGTAAGTCATCACAATGTTACTATTTAATACTCATCCAAATTCACACTGCCCCCACTTTATTACAAAAGAACATTTATCAACCATTTGTAAGTAAGTAAAGATCAATGACATCAAAATGTTACAGGCTTGACTGAGCAGGATCTTTATCTAATGTGACAGCTGCTTGGATACTCCATGTCCTGTTGGTTCCGAGTGAGAATTAGTTTAGTCATCCAAGCATCTCCTCATTCATCAATGTCACTTGTTGCCAAGAGTATCTCTACCCAACCTCTAACTTACTATGTGTCCATGTAATGATGGAAAAAAATACAAAACCTAACGTTCCTCCTGTACAGACTATACATTACTATTTGGACTGTGAGAATAACATCTAATTGAGAGAGCCAATATGGAAAAATCTGGTCTTAGTTCCATAGTCATTTAAAGAGTTTCTTGTTTATAGAAAATTCAGTTTCTTGATTCAGATTCCAGGGATATGCAATATTTAGCATTGTAGCCTTTCACTGGTCCTGCCATAGATTTGATTGAGAGCAGAGGGGATGTTCTCCTTATGGTTACATGCACTCCAGTTACTCTAGATACGAGGAGTTGTTTGGTCTCTAAATGAAATGTACAAATGGCAGAGGGGTCCTCAAACTCAAAATAATAAAATCACACAAGCTTGTTCTTACAGTTGTGGATCGAGCATCAGTCTCGTCATTGGTTTACGCCAGGACTGGAAGCTAAAAATTAACTATGGCACCATGAGAGATTCGATCAGAAACTCATGTGTGGACATAATGTAGTGTCAGCATGTCTAGTGCTAATCTGTACAATGGCCAACACTTCAGTCACCCATGGACCTTGGTCATGGCCATTCTGTGTCAGGGAGTCTCTTGTAGTGCAGGCCAGGTATACTTTCGAGTTCTGTGGTTAATTTGTTCTACATTTAGGTGGATTTCTGCAACCAATGCAGAACTCTGTGAATAGGTTGTGCCCAACCATTATATTTGGGGACTGCTAAACACCTATGATGTCCTGCTCTTCGGTGTGCATGCAATTGACTATAGCAGCCAAGTGATTGGAGTGGCGCTTCATAGTAGACAACTGTGGTGATGGCATTTCAGTCACCTGACTTTCTGAAGCCAATCATAGACATCAATAGTCACAACAGTCAGATGACTGAAGAACGGGACATAATGTCTTAAGAGTCTAGACCAAACCACTTTAATGTTACAGGACAATTTTACAGCATAATTTAGAACAAAGGTATGGGCAGCCAAACAAATTGTTTAACTGGGGCAATTTGTTTACTTTAAGAAATAGCTGTCATGTTAGAAGTTATAAATTTAATGTCACTAAAAATTAAAATAAAGGGGGCGTGTCCTAGACATGGTGGCGTGAGGAAGCTTACCTCCAGAGCTCCCGCGCCCACAGCTTAATATTACAGATTCCGGTGGTCCCTTCTCGTCCGGGATGGCCCCCAAGAGAAGACCGGGCGGTGCCCCCGCCTCCGCATCCCCCGGAGTGGGCCAGAAGTCCCAGGGGAGCCTCTCCAGATACCTGGCAGGGTCGGGCCGGGAGCTCCCGCCGGCGGCCCTGGACAAGATGGCGCCGGCGTCTCAGCAGCGTTCCCCGGCTGGGGATTCCCCTGGTGCGACCCGGCGCCCGCCCACAGCCTCTGCAGCAGCTCGGGTGTCGGGTGAAGGGGAGAAACGAGCGAACGTCACAGCAGGGAGACCGGCGGCGGCAGAGCAAGGTATAGAAGCATGGAGGAGGGGGGGACCCACAGGCCCGGCCACACAGCATGTCACTGAGGAGACAGAGTAGGCCATGACAACCGGGGATCTCCTGTACTGGGATTCTCTGCGTCCCTCTGCACTCCAGGTACCCCTCCTTCTCTGGGGCAAGCAGAAGACCCCTTGATGGCAGATGACCAGCCCCCCGGCCCCCCACGGGATGATTTGCAGGCTCTGAGAGAGCTTATATTGGCCCTCCCTAGCAAAAAAGATCTGGAGGATATGGTGGCTAGAATAGAATCCTCCCAGCAGATGGCGCTGACTACCCTGAGAGAGGAAATGGTGGTGCTGGAAGATAGAATAGAGGCTACAGAGCAAGCACAGGAGTCCCTGGAGGGTAGAATGGAGAGGATTGAACGGGACTGTGAGACTTCTAATGCCCGCATTAGGGAGCTTGCTCTGTTATTGGACGATCAAGAAAACAGGGGCAGAAGAAATAATATAAGACTGAAGGGTATACCGGAGGACTGGCCCCAAGATGTGCTGCGCACCAAAGTCTTATCCATATTCAATCAAGTCACTGATCGTCCACCTGAGGCCGCCTATCTCTTTGACAGAATTCATAGGGTCGCAAGGCCTGGCCCCAGATCTGCTTCCTTCCCCAGAGACGTATTATGTCGCTTGCATTATTATGGGGATAGAGAGAGGATTCTTCAGGGAGCATGGTCGCGGGGCTCTGTGGATGTAGATGGGGCTGTGGTGAAGCTTTTCCCGGATGTCTCAGGCCGTACACTATACATGAGACGGTTGCTTCACCCCCTTCTGCTCAAAATCAAAGAGGCAAGTGCATCGTACAGATGGGGCCACCCCTTTCATCTGATCGTCCGCAAGGGGGACTCTGTGTTCCAATTGAGGAGGCACTCTGAGCTTTCAAAATTGTATGACTTTCTTGGAATACCAGACTGCTCTATCCCGGACTGGATGGAGTGGGAACCTCAGGCCCCAACTGGGCGGCGAAGGAGGAGGGATGGCGTCCAATCCTCCCACTGTGATGACGTTGGAGGGTCATGAAATCTCTCGGTTGCTGATGGGTCGGGGAAGTGACCAAAGTGGTGGCTGAGGGGTCGGGAGAGGAGTATGGTTTGGGGTTGCCTCCTTGCTCCGCTGGCAGGGGTTCTGGCTGTGCGACTGGCCCAACAGCCCACAGAGTACTGACTTACGTTCAATGCAACTTTGTTCTACTGTCGTTGGGTCATTTGAGGGGGGGTGGGTCTTGCATCTCCGTCCTGGGCGGGAGGGATCGCGGGAGGTTAATTTGACTGACCCTCCCCGTTTGTTTGGGGTCTGGGTCACCAAGCATACATACGTGTGGCGTGGGATGGAGCTCTGGCCACATGTCAGTTCTTGTCCCTAACTATCCCTAAGCAGTTTCTGGGCTGGTCCCTGGTACTGCGTGCGGCAGATCTGCTGCTTTTCCACTCTCTTCCTTTACATTCTTTGCTTTTCTATATCTTTCTCTTTTCCCTGCTAAAGGGTCTTTGCTTTCGCTTGGCTACATTCTCTCAACCCTCCCTCTTCCACTCATCCGTTTCCCCCCTCCTTTCTTTCCCCCCTCTTTTTCCCTCCTTTTTTTTTTTTTTTTTTTTTTTTTTTGTGTGGGTGTGTAATTTGTTGTTCGTTCCTCCAGAGGTCCGTGACGGAGTATGACAAAGCAGAGACAAGCCGAGCTTCGGGTGGGCTCACTGAATGTTAAGGGTCTTCACAGCCCGGAGAAACGGTCTATTCTCCTGAACCTACTATGGAAAAACAGAATTCAGGTCGCTTTCCTCCAAGAAACACACTACTGTGAGGCAAAACCATACAAACTTGCTGACAGAAGGTATCCTGTAGTGCACCATTCACCCTCCCCTGACTCTAGATCCAGGGGCACGAGCATCTTAATGTCCGGTACGCTCCCTTGGGAACTGTTGGACTCTCGATCGGATGATCAGGGAAGGCTTCTGATGCTCAAGGGACGCATTGCTACACAGACTTTCACGTTTGTGGCGGTCTACTTGCCAAATTCGGGTCAATGCCCCACATTGCTGCGTTATCTTGAGCAGATAGAGGAATTCTCTGAGGGCACTCTGGTCTTCGGGGGTGACTTTAATGTGGTGTTGGAGCCGCCGAGGGATAGCTCCAAAGGGGTGTCCAGTTTGCCACATTCGGTATTACGTCGCTTGCGACGGGGTATACATGACCATCAACTAATAGACACTTGGCGATTGATGCACCCATCAGACAAAGATTTCTCATTTTACTCGGCAGCGCATGATTGCTACTCCAGGTTAGACCTCTTTTTCCTTAAACATGGGGATCTACATTCTCTGATGGCTTCCTCAATCGAGTGCATATCATTCTCTGATCACGCCCTGATCACAATAACTCTATCCCTCGGCTACCCCACTGGGAGGCAGAGTCAATGGACCCTGAACACTTCGCTACTCGACGAACCGGTAACAATGCAGGAAATAAGGGAGGCCTTGCGGGAATATTTCAGCGACAGCGGGGGGGGGGAGGTGTCCCCGGGCATAGTCTGGGAGGCACACAAATGTGTGGTGAGGGGACTGTTCATCAAACATGGGGCACGCCTGAAGAGAGAAAGAGAAGCTAGGGTTACATCCCTTTTGGCAGACATTAGAGGGCTGGAGGCAATTCATAAGGGGTCTCTGGGAGGGGATGTGGGGGCCATTTTGGTCAAGAAGAGGGAGGAACTGAGGACCCTACTAGGTTGCAAAGCTAGGGGAACATTGGCTAGGTGTAGACGGCATTTCTATGAATTTGGCAATAAGAGTGGCAGGACCCTGGCTAGAGCTCTGAGGACTCAGAGAGCGAGAGGATATGTCTCTAAGGTGCACATCGCGGGAGACAGATGGGCTACTTTGCCGAAAGACATTGCCTCCGCTTTTAAAGATTTCTTTTCCTCCCTTTATGCAATTGATGAGGGGCGGTCTGAGAGGGCCAGGACGGAATTGCGTAACCGTATACGGATGTACATCGCGGACTCCGGCTTGAGACATCTTAAGCCGGAGGATGCGGCCGATCTGGAAAGGCCCATATCGGAGGAGGAATACTGGTCCGCACTTAAAAAATCTCCCACAGGCAAGGCTCCTGGCCCGGATGGTTTCCCTCTGCTCTATTACAAAAGGTTGGATTCCATTTTGATTTCCCCATTTCTATCAGCATTCAACCATGGCCCACATTCGGAAGCTGCTCCCTTGCCAAGGGATACCCTGGCTGCTAATATAGTAGTTATCCCTAAAGAGGGCAAAGACCCTACTTCGTGCTCTAGTTACCGACCCATTTCCCTCCTCAACACAGATCTGAAGCTCTTCACTAGGATTCTCTCGGACAGACTTTCCCCTCTGCTTGGGGAGATTGTTCACCCGGATCAGGCTGGGTTCATGACGGGCAGGGAAGCAAGGGACAACACGACTAAGGCTTTGAACATAATACACAAGGCTAAATCCGTTGGGCTGCCTTTGATGCTTCTGTCGACCGACGCAGAAAAAGCGTTCGACAGAGTCAACTGGATTTTTATGGAGGAGGTTCTGCGGGCGGTGGGGTTGGGGAGCATGATGCTTGCTTGGATTTGTTCCCTGTACAGCATCCCTTCGGCAGCAGTTAGAGTGAACGGTCTCCTCTCAGAGAGATTCCCCATCCGCAATGGAACAAGGCAGGGTTGCCCTCTCTCGCCTTTGATTTTTATACTGACTCTGGAACCCCTGCTCAGTCGGATCAGAAGCAACATTAACATATCGGGCCCCAACGTTTCAGGTTCTACTTATAAAATCGCGGCTTATGCGGACGATTTACTTTTTTTCATTACCAACCCTCGGGTTTCCCTTCCTAATCTTCTGAGAGAGCTGGAAATCTACTCCTCATTATCTAACTTTAAAATTAATATGTCAAAATCGGAGGCCCTAAATATATCTCTTCCCCTTGAGCTAGTCACTTCGCTACAATCCACGTTCGAGTTTAGGTGGGCTAGCCAGTCCTTGAAGTATCTGGGCGTCCAGGTGTCTGCGGACCCTAGTCAAATCTACAAATTGAATTATCTCCCGCTCCTACAATCAATTAGAAAAGACTGCGCCAACTGGGGGAAGGGCTACTTCACATGGTTCGGGAGATGTGCAATACTGAAGATGAATATCCTGCCACGTCTCTTATATCTTTTTCAATCCTTGCCGATTAGGATCCCTAGCTCTTTCTTCAAGGAACTGGCCTCTCTACAGATCAAATTTATCTGGGCCAACAAACCTGCGAGACTTTCCCGGTCTCTATTGTGCAGGCCTAAGAGTAGGGGAGGCCTGGGTATCCCAGACCTTAGAAAGTACTATCTGGCCACGCACATGGTTAGGGTGTTGGACTGGTGCCGCCATTCCAGCACAAAACCGTGGGTAGCCCTAGAACAGAGCTTCTCGGACATACATCTTCCGGCCATCCCTTGGCTTTTGAACCTCCCCCTGCCTGCTCTGAGAGCACATCCTACCATCGGCGCCACTGTTGAATGCTGTTCGAGAGGGGAGGTCAGACGTCTTCTTTTGCCAGTGCCTTCCCCTATGACACCCATACTAGGTGTCCCGGAATTCCGTCCTGGTCTCATGGACCCGGTCTTCAGAAAGTGGGTTCAAGGGGGCAAATTCAGAGCTTGTCATCTGGGTAGAGAGGGGGATTGGCTTTCGCTAACGGATATCCGGGGCTTGTTGCCTTCGGGCTCCCTGGGGGATTGGAGGGCGATGCAGTTGAGGCACTACATGCTTTCCCTCCCTCGCTTCAGCCGATATGTCGGACCGCCCACGGGATTTGAAAAGTTGTGTCTGGGAGAGGGAGTCGTAAGGCACTCACTATCCTTGGTATACAACATGTTATCAGATCCGGGGGATTTGCCTCCCCCGGCCTACCTGTTGCAGTGGGAGAGGGACCTGGGGATTAGTTTATCCGACTCACAAAGAAACAAAATCCTCCAGCTAGCACATAGAACTTCGATCAGTTCCAGACTGCTGGAAGCTAATTACAAACTGTTGGCCAGGTGGTACAGGGTCCCGACCAGACTCCATAGAATGTTTCCCTCAGTTGACCCGGTTTGTTGGAGATGTGGTCAGGGGGAGGGTGATTTTGTGCACATTTTTTGGTCCTGCCCTTCTCTGCAGCGGTTTTGGTCAGAAGTGGGGGAGGTAATCAGACGGGTGACCGGTACTACTGAAATAATGGGTCCGGAGCTATTCATTCTACAGCTATCCGAACTCCCGGTCTCTAAATATAGGAGATCTTTGCTTAGATTCCTGGTCATGTCTGCCAGGTCTTGCGTTCCGCTTGGTTGGAAGTCTACTACCCCCCCCACGGTGACACAGTGGGTTTCGCGGATTAACGATCTGATGCATATGTAACGATCTGATGCATATGGAGGATTTGACATCCTCTATTAACGATCGCCAGGAAGACTTTTATAGGACATGGTTCCCATGGATAGAGTTCATCTCCTCGGCGGAGTACGCGGACTTGGTCACGGAACCTCAGGATTCGTGATTTACCTCTTTTTTTTTTTTTTTTTTTTTTTTTTTTTTTTCTCTCTTCTCGCCTTCTTTCTCCCCCTCTTTTCCTTCCTCTTTACTTTACTCCCTGTTCTTCTCTCCTGCTCTCTTCTCCTTCCCCTTTCTTTATTTCTTTCTTTCTCTACAGGCCTTCAATCTTTGTTCAGGCTTGGATTTCTTTTTCTTCGCTCTTTCCCTACTTACATTAAGTTGGGTCGGCTTATAAAATATGTAAACTGGGCCAGACCTGAGTAGTAGTGGGGATGGGAATTGCATATGTGTGCAGTCTGTATATATACTACCGTTACTTCTGTAATAATACCTGCGTCCCAGTTGGGAGCAGGGGATGTATTGTTTGTTACGAGTTTGGCTTTAAAATAAAGAATTTAAAAAAAAAAAAAAAATTAAAATAAAATCTTGGATTATCAACTTAATGCCAGATTGTCCTTTAACTTATCATAGCCACTCTCATTCATATCTGACAAAAGTATAGTTGGGCCAAAAGTTTTGAGACTGACTCAAATTTTGTTTTTTAAAAGATTTGCTTCTTCAGTATTTTTAGATATTTGTCAGATATTTCTATGGTTATCGAAGTAGAATTCTAAACATTTCATAAGTATTTAAACTTTTATTGATAAGTTCATCAAGTTTACGTACAGACTCAGTATTTACAATGACTCTTATTGTTCAATACTTCTGCAAGTCACGTTGGCAACCTGGATATCATTTTCTGGGCCACATCTTTGCCTAATTAGTGCTCGGAGTTTATCTCAATTTCAGTGTTTTTCTTTGTCCACCCCCATTTTGAGGATTGACCACAAGATCTCAATGGTATTGAGAGCTGGGGAGTTTCCTAGCTATAGACCCAAAATTTCAATTTGTTGTTCATTAATCTATTTAATTATCATTTGTGGCATGTGACATCATGCTGGAAAAAACATTGTTCTTCACTAAATTACTCCTGGAACTTTATTGAGAAGTTGCTCTTGGAGGATGTTTAGATACTATTCGATATTCATGGCTGTGTATTTAGGCAAAATTGTGATTGATCACACTCACTTGCATGAAAAGGTCCTACACATGAATGGTCTGAGGATACTTGACTGTTGGCATGACACAGAAATCACGTTAATTCACACCCATTCTTCACTGGACATTTTTACAGATGTCCCAAACAGTTTGAAGGTGGCTTCATCAGAGAAAATAACTGTACTCCAGGCCTCTGCAGTCCAATGTCTGTACTTACTGCACAATGTCAGTCCGTCCTTGATGTTTCTTCTTGGAAAAACATGACTTCTTTGCTGCCCTTCTTCATAACAATTTAGGGTAGCAAATTGCCACTATAAGAACTGGAGTATTGAATGTTATGAAAACCAAAATTTATGAGAGACTCAAAACTTTTGGCTACAATTATATACCTAAAACACAACAAAATTAAAGATCACTTGTATTTCCTCACCTACATCCTCCAATGTAGTATACAAGATACTGCGTGCAAAGTGCCCTGATGTCATCTGCACTTTACAGACTAAAAAGAAACAACAATCCTGGATGAATCTAGATACACAATAAGGAGAAAGCTAGCTACATCAGTGACAGGGTTGTCAACTTCATTTTTTATTTTTCTTGACAGCTTCACAAAAAATCACTGACAGCAATCTTTTCTTATGGACAAATGATAAATCCTCATGATTCTAAGTGATACATGCGCCTCCAGTTCAATCTTGAGCCATGGCAACTTGATGGATGAAGGCTCTGTAGGAAGATCTTATCTAGGATCTTATGCAGCCTAGATAGGTCTACCAGGCTCTTCTCCGCCATTATCTAGATAGTATAAAGCCAGAAGGTTGCTTTTCTTGCTCATCACCTTGTTCCTTATATTCTTCCGGCCATGATGTCTTTCTCCAGTGATTGTTCTCTACGTATGATGTGTTCAAAATAGCAAGTCGTAGCTTGGTGATCCTTGCTTCGAGTGACATGTCTGGCTTAATTTGTTTGTTCTTCTTGCCATCCATGATATTGATAACATCCTTCTCCAACACCACATTTTGAAGGTGGTGATTCTTCTATTGTCTTTTTTCTTTCTCGTCCAGGTTTCGCATCCATATGTCACTATCACAAAGACCAGACTATCTACGAGCCGTGTCTTCATCACCATTGAAATGTTCCTCGATTTGAAGACTTTGTCGAGTGACTTTATTATTGATTTGCCCAAAACTATTCTCCTATTGACTTCCGATGTTGTTGCTGCATCTTGAGTGATCATTGATCTGAGTAGGTTGAAGTCCTATAAAACTTCTAGTTCATCGCTGTTCATTTCAAATGTGTCCCATGTTCGGTCGTTCCATCTTGACACTCCATAAGTCCTTCATTTCAGCTACGCTTGTTGTTATCAATATTGTATTGTCTATGTGACGCCCTGGGCAAGCCAGGGGTCACAGGTCACAACACCACCACACCCCACACTCCAGGTAGGCACATCACAGCTAAACTACAAATCCTTGTTGCCTTCCTCCTGAGGCTGATGATTCACACCAGGGGGTGGGCCAGGCGGTTGGCCCCGCCCACCAAGGAGATCACAGCTCTGGAGGCGGGAAGTACCAGGCAGTCTAGTCAGGGAGGAGGAAGTGGAAGCACAGTAGCCCAGGGAGGGCAAGTGTAAAGACCTAGGTGAAAGTGAAGAGAGAAAGAGGAGTAAAGGAGGAAAGCAAGTGAGGTGACAAGAAGGAAGGAAAGCCTGAAGGGTCCAGCTTTGTGTAGGGCCAGATCAGCAAGGTCAGCGACGGCGGTGACTGTCTGGAGGGGGACCGTTTGGAAGTTCCTGGAAGGACCCCGTTGGCTGTGTGCCCGGTGGTCTGGAGCAGTGTTCCGAAGGACAGTCAGCACCAGGGCAGGGGCCTCTCGGACCCCGGCAAGGCTAGGAGTCGCCAAATTTGCCGAATCCGTCAGTGAAGGGGACGTAGATCCCCCAGCAACCAAGTCCCAATTGAAGGCAACAGTCCAACCTGAAGCAGAGAGACGCCGCCACCGCCAAGGCACCAGTTTCTCAGGGCCAGCGCCTGCGGGCAAAGTGTAGAGCTCCTCCGGCCCAGATTGTAGTCGGGGAGCGGGTAACCGGAGGGAATCCACCGCTACCACAAGTCAACCATAGGTGCAAGGAAGAGGGACATCACCGTCACCTACCGGGAGTGCAGGTGCAGCCGTCTGTGGGACCGTCCTACCAGCCGTTTGGTTTACCGTACAAACTGTGTCCGTGTCTCAGGCTGAGTGAGTACCACAGTGCCGCAAGGCACAGCGCTGCCCCCGCGTCCCTGCGCCCATCAGGCCCCGCACCTCACAAACCATCACCGGGCCCCGGGATCACCAACCCCTGCCCACGGAGGGGCAACACAACACCTGGCTGCTCCGCACCACCATCCCCGGGATCCCCGCATTGAGCAGCGGTGGTGAAATCACCACAACCGTGGGTGGCGTCACGAACTATAACAATCCCCGCACCCAACAAACCCCTTTCACTCACGGGCGAGGAGTGCCGCTCGAGAAACCCCCGGGATCCGGCCCACGGCTCGAGCCACCACTGAGCAGCCGGACCCGAGCAGAAGGGGTGAGCGCGGTGTGCTGACACCCTCCTCCCCGCCCGCGACAACTTGGCGTCACGAACAGGATCTTACCGCTCTGCCGTCTGGTAGAGGTGCGCCTTGTTACCGCCGGAGGTATCCGGCAGAAAAATTGCAGAAGCCGCCATCTTTGGCGCAAAAAGTTCCCGCTCGAGCGTCTTCTCGAGCAGTAGAGGCGCGAAGGCCAAGACCCCGCCCCGAGAGAGGAGGGGCCGGAAAGAGCTAAGTGGGACGCGATGGCGGCTGGACGCATGTAGCTGCGTCTATAGAAGCAGGGACGCCAGGACTCTGCAGCAGTATTGGGTTCCTGGAAGGCACGATTGCCGAGATGTACCACCCTACTCCCAACGAGGAAGCCCCCGCGCCCGGCACGGCGACGTGGTTGAGGGACCGGACCGTCCCGCTGAGTAACCGTCTGCAGGCTGATATGCAACTCCTCCTGGAGGAGTGGGAGACCGACATGGTGGACGTGGTGGCTGCTATGTGGAGACGCGAGGCAGAAGAGGATTTGGAGGAGCGGGTAAGCGACCCACGCCCCTGTATTCCTGAAGGATCGGCCGCTGCGGCTGAGGGGCCTGGCTGGCTTCCGCTCACCCTGCCTCTCTCCCCGCTATCCGTAATAGCTGCTGCCGCCCCGCCATTAGGCCCGCTACCTGTCCCATCGGTAGCGATACCCTGCCTAGCCGCTTCGGCGGACCAGCCGGCTGCAGACGTTCAAGACGGCCCTGAAGTGCACCAAGGGGAACCGCTAGAACCACGACCCCTTAACAGCGTGGTGCCTGAAGTCCCAGTAGAGACTGTGCCAGACCCTGAGCCCGGAACCGTGGCCTGGATGAAGGCCCGGGTGATTCAGTTCCACCGGCGTCAGCAGGGACACCTCCTCCGGATGATGGAGCAGTGGACCAACGAGGTGGAAATGCTGACTACAGCTGTCCCGATGTACGGAGAGGGAACCGATGTAGCAGAGTCGACTGGTGACCCACGTCCCTATGTCCTCCCAGGACCGGCCGCTGCGGCTGAGGGGCCCGGCCTAGTCTCGGCCTATGCATCACCCTTACCGCTACTTATGGGGCGCCTCAGTGTAGACTCGCCTGGTCTGCTATTCCGTGTTACTGCTGAGGGATCTGAAGCGTTGGATGTTGGAGATCAGGAGGCTGTGGCAGCTGGCGGCAACCCGCCTGACGCAGGAACCAGAGAGGACGACTCCTGCCCCAGCTTCGGGTCTGCTGTTGCACTTGAAGGAGCAATTGAGCGTTCCCGCTATGTGGGGGACCCTGTGGTTTATCATACTCCGCGTACCGGTGGAAATGGGTACCGGGTACCTCTGTCACAGCAGGCATGTCAGTGCATGTTTGATGTGTTAGTGGCAGAGGATGGGTCCGCCTTAGCAGAGGAACCGGAGTAGGGCAGCGGATGCCCGTTGCACCGTCCCCGTTGGGACCACCACTGAGTTGTGTGTTTGTTTAAAAGTTGAAAATGAAAATGATTGATCCAAGAAGAAGTTACCTGATTGTCTATAGTGATAGACTCCTCCCCGCCCGCGACATCTACATATTTAAGATTGTTAATGATCCTTCCACCAATTTTGATTCCTTCTTTTTCAGCATGTTGAGCTTTCCTGAAAATAGCTTCTGCTTTCATGCTTAGAGACTACAAATCCTATATGAAGTCATTACCTGTATTCACTCTGAATTGTAAAATAGTAATAACTACAGTCATGAAAATCCATGCCAAACCTCACAGTCAGAGCTGGCACCACTCGGCCTCACTGTCCAGACCCGCCTTATGTCCACCCTCTGCACACTCATTGGCTGTCAGTATTGTGCCCCAGCACTGACCTCTCATCACTACAGCATTGGAAATAACAGCCCTACATAGGGCTCTGCGGACCCCACCACATATAGGGTTCTGCAGGCCCCACCACGTATAGGGCTCTGCAGACCCCACCACATAGGGCTCTGCAGGCTCCCCCCACATGGTGCTCTGCTCCGCCCCAACACAGGGCTCTGCACCTCCCCCAACACAGGGCTCTGCACCTCCCCCCCACATATCGCTCTGCACCCACCCACACACATCTCTCTGCACCCACCCATTCATTACTCTGTACCCCACTCACAAACATCGATGTGCACCCCCCCACACATACACACATCGCTCTGCACCCCCCCATTCATTACTCTGTCCCCCACTCACAAACATCGCTCTGCACCCCCCACACACACACACACACATCGCTCTGCAGCCCATTATAGCCCCCACCGTGTAAGGAATACATGAATACATACTCATCTTTCCTCGGTCCGCGCCGCTGCTCCTCATTCGCTCGCTGTCTGAGCTATGGCCATATCAGCCCAGTAGTGATGTCACCGCTTTACTGAACAGTCAGAGACCACAGACAGCTGGACAATGATGAGAAGCAGCGCAGCTCTTCCTCTTATCTGTGCTTTCAAATGCATTGGCAGACTTTTACCTCTACAGATGCCTGGTTTTAGGCACAACCAAAATCCTTCTTTTTGCTAGGCTTGCAAAACTTGCAGAACTTAGAATACCAATGTAAGAAGTGTGTTGATATCAGTGGAGAGTATGTGGAATAAATGTAAAGTTTCATCATCCTCTCTCGTTTCTTTCTGGGTACAGTCAAAGACTTATCAGCAGGCCCTCATATACTGTGATTAACCACAGTGTATCTTTGTCTAAATTACCCACAGGTCACGTACGTATTGAGAAAGCCATCCAGCACATAATCAGTTAGGGAGAAGAAAAGCCCGGCAGAAGACACCATTGATGAAGTTGTGTTCACATGATGCAGAGACTTATAATTAGGGATGAGCAAAACTGAACTGTAAACGTCAGGTTTTCGTACCGATCACCAGTTGTTTGGGCCTCAGACCCGAACACAGACTTTTACCTGTACATCCGATTCCTGTTCTAAATAAAGCCTGTTGAAAGACTACAGAGCAGCCAATTAGTATGTGTGAGGTAAATCCGGAGATATGACGATAAATCATGACATTCAAGTCATGTCAGGAAGCCCTCTCCTGGTGTCACCCCCCCCCCTTCCCTTCACACAACTGGTTTAGCAACAAATCCATGGCCATGTCCTGTGATATGGAAATGAGGTGGCTTAGGGACAATGGACACAGGATGACTCCCTGCCGTCACCCTGTAGTGGGGGCTGCTAGCTAGTTAGCAAGGCTATGGAAATAGCCAGACAGAACGACTCCAGTGAAAAATGGTTCATATCTCGCAAGCCATATTTCCGATAAATATGGCAACCATAAAAATGGTGTCTCCGCATGTGGACGATGCCGGCACACCCTTTTTATGGGAGCAGGACATTGGGAAATGCCCCAGGCGTGATATCAGCCAATGGGGAACTGGCAGACAGGTCATGAGTCCCCTCGTTCTGTAGCTAAATTCATAACTGTCACAATGAGAGCATTGGCGTCCGCCTACGACGCTCCCAGGCAAAGTTATAGCCAAAATCCCCTTTGCTGGATAATTCTGATCCATGCAGGGGGAGTGGCAGTGCTTCCCTGTGAGGTCACTAAGGTAGGAGGGGACCTGGATCTGCCCAGGTTGATAACCCTACTTCGGCCATTTTCCAGCGTTCTTCTGCTCGGGGGCCTGGTTGGGAAAGACCTGGTGAGGGAGTTCCTGGAAACCTGGTCTACAGCGCCCCCCTGTGGCCAGACACACAAGGTAACTGATGTAATTGTATACCTGTTTGTAACCCATGCTTTATCTGTAACTGTACTCTGACATATGTATATTCTGTAGATTCCCTATTGTATATATTGTAGTTTCTAGTGTGCTTTAGGCGATTAAATTATATAATTAATCTTGGGCTGTTCTGTTATCTCGATCTTGAATCCCACGTCTGTGTGTTCGGCTAATAGTTACCGTGAAGCGGTTGGTGGCAGCGAGTTGTGCCAAGGATTAGTGTGGGGAGGCCAGTGAGATTCAGGAAGATATTATATATTCCGCCCGCGGAGGTCGGGGGAATATATACCCTACTCTCACCGGGGACCCTTCAATAATCGGCATAAGTAGTATAGCGGCCTCCTTGCTTATTGTCGGGCAATTCCATAATTGGCCTGACTATAAGAGGGGCGCTAGAGAGCGCGTCACGTGCTCTGTCTGTCGGTCGGGAGGTATAAAGGAGGGGTGACCCCCACTTGTTACCCCCCGATTGTGACGTACTGGTAGCCAGCGCGGGGGATTTCTGAGTGACCCCCCCGGTGGTTTGTGACATATTGGGGGCAAGCGGTGGGATCGAGATAATAGTGTGTGTGAGTGTGAGACCCATACTCCCAGACACTAAAGACTGCCTGCAGCAGCTGTGGCTGCTGGGGTCTTCAGACTAGCTCAACACTAGAGTGTCAGAGTGCAGATACTGTAAGGTGTGTGGAGGCATCAGGTGTCAGTTCTGTGTCAGTGACCAAAAGTCTGCAAGAATGGCTGAGAGCACCAGGAGCAAAGCCAAAGGAATGGCCGATGCTCAGGCCAGAGACGATGAGGAGGTTGTCCACGAGTCCTCCAGGAGCCCGACGCCAGAGAACAGCTCTGCAGAGGAC
This sequence comes from Anomaloglossus baeobatrachus, assembly GCF_048569485.1. NCBI lineage: Eukaryota > Metazoa > Chordata > Amphibia > Anura > Aromobatidae > Anomaloglossus > Anomaloglossus baeobatrachus. The sequence continues at coordinate 92,210,423 of NC_134357.1, forward strand.
ATCGCACAACCTTGCACTGCTGGACAAGATGAGGAGGAGCCCGCCCAAGGTTCCTCAACGAGCCAGATGCCAGCCCTCCGCTCTGCAATGGACAGTGAAGCACCAGGCTCCGCAGCGGGCCGCAGATCACCACGTGCCATTCCACCGAGCCTGGGAGGCTCGGATAGCCTTCTTCAAATGGCTATGGCCCTACTCCAGGCTGGAGACCGGGAGGGCTACCAGGCACTCCTGGCAGAGCGCAGGGCAGCGTGTGAGGCTGAGGCTGCGGAGCGGCAGGCAGCGCGTGAAGAGCGCCAGGCAGAGCGTGACTACCAGCTGCAGCTAGCTCAGCTCCGGCCCTCATCAGCCGCACGTGACCTTCAAGACACCAAACTTCCAAAGGTCCGTGTTGAGGACTTCCCAGTGCTGGAGAAGGATGGAGACTTGGACTCTTTCTTGACTGCTTTTGAACGGACTTGCTTGCAGCACCATCTGAACAAGGACCAGTGGGCCAAATACCTGACCCCCCGTTTAAGGGGTAAGGCCCTGGATGTCCTTGGGGACTTGCCTGCTGAGGCAGATCAGGGCTACGACACCATCAAGCGGGCCCTGATCCAACAGTACAACCTCACTCCAGAGTCCTACCGCAAGAAGTTCCGGAGCCTACAGAAGGGACCAAAGGACTCCTGGGCTGACCACCGGCGGGCACTTGCCCGAGCTGCCGACCACTGGACCCAAGGCCTGCAGCTTTCCACCGGACCGGAGATCCTGGACTTGTTCATCACGGAGCAACTCTTGTGGAACTGCCCTGAGGATCTCCGCCAGTTCATCCGAGACCAGAAGCCAAAGGGGTCCACGGCTACAGCTGCCCTTGCCGATGACTACACCAACAACCGGGCCCCTGAGGCCAGGAGAGCGGCCACCAGCAGCACCTGGAGAGGGGGTAAGATGAACTCTGCGACTGCCCCACCTGCCCCTAGACTGCAGGGGGTGTCCCCCTCAACTCCCCTCTCCAGGCCCGTGGCGGAACCAAGACGGTGCCACCAGTGCAACCTACCTGGACACTTCAAGGCCATGTGCCCTCAGCGTCCCAAGGCCCCGGCTCCGTCCCCGTCCCAAGGGCCGCCCAAGGTGTATTGTGTGGGTGGGGGTGGTGGTAGGTCCCTGGACAGCTTCCAACCTGTCACCGTCGGCCAGTCTGTGACCATAGGACTGCGAGACAGCGCCTCGGAGGTGACTCTGGTGCGGCCTGAGATGGTGTCCCCCCAAGACTTGATCCCTGGAAAAACCCTCGCTGTCTCCGGGATTGGAGGCATTGACCCGGCGCTGCCTGTTGCTGACGTTTATGTGGACTGGGGCGCAGGGCGGGGGGTGAGGGAGGTGGGGGTAACTGATCGGATCCCCGCAAACGTGCTACTTGGGACAGATTTGGGGCAGATAACCTCCCAGTTTGGGCCCCAACCAAGGGCTGAACCTTCAGCCCGTACTGACTTGACTCCTAACAATGTTAATGTGTTATCTATGAATGATGTAAGGGAGGAGGGAGTGAACTCTGATATTTCTGCTTGCATAGACACCATAGACACACACTCAGCTGCAGCTGTGACAGGGGAGGGGGTCAGAGAAAGGTGTGACAATGCCTCTACAAGTAATCAGCCTGTGAGCTGGGATCTGTTGCCCTCTGAAGGGATAAGCAGAGAGCAGGGTGCTGCAGGGGGAGGACCAGTGTGTGGGGTGGGGGCTACCACAGCAAATGTGGGGTCCCCAGAGATTTCACAGCGGGGTTCTGTTGCTGCAGGAGGGGAACAGGCAGGTGAGATTGGGGCCAGTCCAGGAGCGGAAGTGCTCCCAGGTAAGATCTCGGTGCATGGTTCCCCCACAACCGGGGTGTCAGGAAGCCAGGTAGGTCTGCCTGAACCGGCGACTTGGTCAGGAACGGAGGAGGAGCAGGCACGACCCACGGTCGCAGCGGCTGTGGCCGCTGTCACCCGCAGTGGGAGTGCTGGAAGCCAAGGGGCCTCCCGGAGGTCCGATAGCTCTTCCCCTTCTGACCAAGTGGCAGCCGAGTCAGGTGGAGGCCAGGACACAGGTCCCGGGGTACTGACCGAAGATGTGACAGTCTCGTCGATTCTGGCCACATCTGGTCAGGGGTTTCAGGCAGCGTTAGAAGCTGACGACAGCCTGAAAGCTCTAAAGGAGCAGGCGGCACAGCCTCCCTCGGACTCGGACCCGGAGCGAGTGGTCTGGGACCAAGGACGGCTGTACCGGGCCACGGTCCAGCAGGGTTCACCGGAGGCGTGGCCCAGGGACCGACAGTTGGTGGTACCCTATCCGTTCCGGACGGAGTTGTTGCGGATCGCACATGAGATTCCGATGGCCGGACACCTAGGGATCGCTAAGACCAAGGCCAGGTTAAACCAGCATTTCTACTGGCCAAAAATGGGGGCCGATGTGGCTGCCTACTGCCGTTCGTGTGAAACCTGTCAGAGAGTGGGGAAGGCGGGGCCACACCCCAAAGCCCCACTAGTATCTCTGCCAATCATCGATGAGCCTTTCAGGAGGGTGGCTGTGGATCTGGTCGGCCCGCTGGCCATCCCCAGCAGCTCCGGGAAACGCTTCATACTGACGGTAGTGGACTATGCCACCCGGTACCCGGAAGCAGTGGCCTTGTCGTCCATTCGGGCTGACAAGGTGGCCACCGCATTGCTGGAGATTTTCTCCCGAGTGGGTTTTCCCCAGGAAATGCTCACCGACCGGGGGACCCAATTCATGTCCCAGCTGATGGAGACCCTCTGTAAGCAAGTCCAGGTGCGACATCTGGTGGCCAGCCCGTACCATCCACAGACTAATGGCCTGTGCGAGCGGTTCAATGGCACCTTAAAGCAGATGCTTAAGATGTTGGTCGACTCCCATGGGCGTGACTGGGAGCGGTATCTCCCACACCTGTTATTTGCTTACCGGGAGGTTCCACAGGCCTCAACAGGATTCTCACCGTTTGAGCTCCTGTACGGGCGACGTGTGCGGGGCCCCCTGGCTCTGGTGAAAGAGGCTTGGGAAGGGGATTTGGCCACCCCTGGAGTGTCGGTTATCGAGTATGTCATGCGCTTCCGGGACAAAATGCAGGCCTTGACGCAACTGGTACACGACAATATGGCTCAAGCCCAGGCCGATCAGAAGCGTTGGTACGACCAGAACGCTTGTGAGAGGACCTACCAAGTGGGTCAAGAGGTGTGGGTACTGGTCCCCGTACCACAGGACAAGCTTCAGGCAGCCTGGGAAGGCCCATACCTCGTGTACCAGCAGCTCAACCCTGTAACGTACCTGGTCACCCTGGACCCTGCCCGTGGAAGGCGGAAGCCCTTCCATGTGAACATGATGAAGGCACATCATGAGCGGGAGGCATGTGCACTCCCTGTGTGCAACCTGCCCGAGGAGGGAGAAGCGGAAACCCTCTTGGATATGCTAGCCCAGGTTAGGGCAGGCGGATCCATTGAGGATGTGGAGGTTGGCCACCAGCTCTTGGAGGACCAACGGTCCCAGCTGTGGGCCACCCTACACCCCTTCCGGGGGTTGTTTACCAACCAGCCCGGAAGGACTGACTTGGCTGTCCATCACGTGGACACTGGGGATCATCCCCCGATCCGGCGTTCAGCATATCGGGTCTCCCTGGAGGTGCAGCAACACATGCGCCAGGAGATTGACGAGATGCTGAAGCTGGGGGTGATCCAGGCATCCAACAGCGCTTGGGCCTCGCCTGTAGTCCTCGTCCCTAAGAAGGACCGAACCACTCGGTTCTGCGTGGACTACAGGGGGCTCAATGCTGTCACGGTCGCCGATGCGTACCCAATGCCACGCATCGATGACCTGCTCGATCAGTTGGCCGGGGCTCAGTACCTGACCATCATGGACCTGAGCCGGGGATATTGGCAGATCCCCCTGACTCGCAAGGCCAGGGAACGCTCTGCCTTTATTACCCCATTTGGACTGTACGAGTCCACGGTGATGCCATTCGGGATGAGGAATGCCCCTGCCACTTTCCAGCGGATGGTCAACACCCTGCTCAAGGGACTTGAAGGGTACGCGGCCGCGTACCTGGATGACATTGCCGTCTTCAGTCCCACCTGGGAGGACCACCTAGAGCATCTAGCACAGGTGCTCAGGCGGATCCACCGGGCAGGTTTGACCATCAAGCCGGGAAAGTGTCAGCTGGCCATGAGCGAGGTCCAGTACCTCGGTCACCGGGTAGGCGGGAGAACACTGAAGCCCGAGCCTGAGAAAGTGGAAGCCATCGCATCCTGGCCCACCCCCAGGACCAAGAAGCAGGTGATGTCCTTCTTGGGGACCGCTGGGTACTATAGGAGGTTTGTTCCATGCTATAGTAGCCTGGCAAAGCCCTTGACGGACCTCACCAAGAAGAAGCTGCCCTCTGCAGTCGATTGGACAGTGGACTGCGAGACAGCCTTCCGGGCCCTAAAGGACGCCCTGTCCAGCCCGCCCGTGCTACAGGCAGCCGACTTCACGCGGCCGTTTGTAGTACAGACCGACGCCAGTGACTTCGGCCTCGGTGCGGTGCTCAGCCAGGTGGACTCTGCGAGCCAAGAGCACCCAGTCTTGTACCTGAGCAGGAAGCTGTTACCAAGGGAAGTTGCCTATTCCACGATGGAGAAGGAGTGCCTGGCCATAGTGTGGGCCCTGCAGCGTCTGCAACCCTATCTATACGGGCGCCACTTCATCGTGGAGACGGACCACAATCCCCTCAGCTGGTTGCACACCGTCTCTGGGACGAATGGGCGATTGTTGCGATGGAGCCTTGCGCTCCAGCAATACAACTTCACCATTCGCCACAAAAGGGGCCGTGACCACGGTAACGCAGACGGGCTGTCCCGACAAGGAGAGGTCGCGGACGGGCGCACGGGGGAACACCGGAGTGTGCTGCCCCCTAGCGCCCTCAAAAGGGGGGAGGTGTGAGGTAAATCCGGAGATATGACGATAAATCATGACATTCAAGTCATGTCAGGAAGCCCTCTCCTGGTGTCACCCCCCCCCCTTCCCTTCACACAACTGGTTTAGCAACAAATCCATGGCCATGTCCTGTGATATGGAAATGAGGTGGCTTAGGGACAATGGACACAGGATGACTCCCTGCCGTCACCCTGTAGTGGGGGCTGCTAGCTAGTTAGCAAGGCTATGGAAATAGCCAGACAGAACGACTCCAGTGAAAAATGGTTCATATCTCGCAAGCCATATTTCCGATAAATATGGCAACCATAAAAATGGTGTCTCCGCATGTGGACGATGCCGGCACACCCTTTTTATGGGAGCAGGACATTGGGAAATGCCCCAGGCGTGATATCAGCCAATGGGGAACTGGCAGACAGGTCATGAGTCCCCTCGTTCTGTAGCTAAATTCATAACTGTCACAATGAGAGCATTGGCGTCCGCCTACGACGCTCCCAGGC